>NC_091989.1:28773270-29139937 GCF_044704955.1 Pristiophorus japonicus
AGCACTGATCCTTGCGGTACCCCACTAGTTACAGTCTGCCAACCCGAAAATGACCTGTTTATTCCTTTTTTTAAATTCATTCACCGGATATGGGCATCGCTGGCAAGGCCAGCATTTATTGCCCATCCCTAATTGCCCTTGAGAAATGGTGGTGAGCCACCTTCTTGAACTGCTGCAGTCCGTGTGGTGAAGGTACTCCCACAGTGCTGTTTGGGAGGGAGTTCCAAGATTTTGACCCAGCGACAATGAACGAATGGCAATATGCTTCCAAATCAGGATGGTGTGTGACTTGGAGAGGAACTTGGAGGTGGTGGTGTTCCCATGTGCTTGCTGCCTTTATCCTTCTAGGTGCTAGAGGTCGCAGGTTTGGGAGGTACTGCCGAAGAAACCTTGGCGAGTTGCTGCAGTGCATCTTGTAGATGGTACACAATGCAGCCACGGTGCGCCGGTGGTGGAGGGAGTGATGCTTAAGGTGGTGGATGGGGTGCCAATCAAGCAGGCTGCTTTATCCTGGATGGTGTTGAGCATCTTGAGTGTTGTTAGAGCTGCACTCATCCAGACTAGTGGAGAGTATTCCATCATACTTCTGACCTGTGTCTTGTAGATGGTGGAAAGGCTTTGGGGAGTCATGAGGTGAGACACTCACTGCAGAATACCCAGCCTCTGACCTGCTCTTGATGCCAAGTATTTATGTGGCTGATCCAGTTAAGTTTCGGGTCAATGGCGACCCCCAGGATGTTGAAGGTAGGGGATTCTGTGATGATAATGTCATTGAATGTTAAGGGGTGGAGGTTAGACTCTCGCTGATTGGAGAGAGTCATTGCTTGGCACTTGTGTGGCGCAAATGTTACTTGTTACTTATCAGCCCAAGCCTGAATGTTGCCCAAGTCTTGCTGTATGCAGGCATGAACTGCTACATTATCTGAGGAGTTGCGAGTGGCATTGAACACTGTGCAGTCATCAGCAAACATCCCCACTTCCGACCTTATGATGGAAGGAAGGCCATTGATGAAGCAACTGAAGATAGTTGGGCCTAAGACACTGCCCTGAGGAACTCCTGCAGCGATGTCCTGGGGCTGTGATGATTGACCGCCAACCACCACAACCATCTTCCTTTGTGCCAGTGGAGAGTTTTCCCCCTGATTCCCATTGACTTCACTTTTACTGGGGTTCTTTGATGCCACATTCGGTCAAATGTTGTCTTGATGTCGAGGGCAGTCACCTCTCCTCACCTCTGGAATTCAGCTCTTTTGTCCATGTTTGGAGCAAGGTTTTAATGAGGTCTGGAACCGAGTGTTCCTGGCGGAACCCAAACTGGGCATCAGTGAGCAGGTTATTCATAAGTGCCGTTTGATTGCACTGTTGATGACACCTTCCATTATTTTGCTGATGATTGAAAGTAGAGTGATGGGGCAGTAATTGGATTTTTCCTGGTTTTGTGGACAGGACATACCTGGGTAGTTTTCCACATTGTCAGATAGATGCCAGTGTATCGCTGTGCTGGAACAGCTTGGCTAGAGGCGCGGCTAGTTCTGGAGCACAAGTCTTCAGCACAACAGCCAGGATGTTGTCGGGGCCCATAGCTTTTGCTGTATCCAGTGCGGTTAGCCATTTCTTGATATCACGTGGAGTGAATCGAATTGGCTGAAGACTGACTTCTGTGATGGTGCAAACCTCAGGAGGAGGCCGATATGGATCATCCACTTGGCACTTCTGTCTGAAGGTGACGTAAACACACCAGTCTTTTTTTTTTGCACTCACATGCTGGGCTCCGCCATCATTGCGGATGGGGATATTCATGGAGCCTCCTCCTCCCGTTAATTGTTTAATTTCCTACTCTCTATTTTCTGTCTGTTACTCAATCCTCAATCCATGATATTATATTACCTCCAATCACATGAGCCCTAATTTTGTTTAATAACCTCTTGTGTGGCATTTTATCAAATGCCTTCTGAAAATCCAAATACATCACATCCACTGGTTCCCCCTTATCTATTCTATTAGTTACAACCTCAAAAAATAGACTTGTCAAACATGATTTCCCTTTCATAAATCCGTGTTGACTGTGCCCAATCCTATTATTATATTCGAAATGCCCTGTTATCACGTCCTTAATAATAGATTCTAGCATTTTCTCTACTACTGATGTCAGGCTAACTAGTTTGAAGTTCTCCATTTTCTCTTTCCCTCCTTTCAAAAATAGCAGGGTTACATGTTCTACCTTCTAATCTGCGGGAAACTTTCTTGAATCTATTGAATTTTGGAAGATGACAACCAATGCATCCACTATCTCTATTGCCACCTCTTTCAATATCCTAGGATGTAGGCCACCAGGTCCAGGGGACTTACTGGCTTTCAGTCCCATTAACTTCTCCAGTACTATTTTTTTGCTAATACTAATTTCTTTCAGTTTATCATTCTTGCTAGACCCTTGGATATCCACTATTTCCGGGAGATTTTTTGCGTCTTCTTCGGTGAAGACAGACATAAAATATTTGTTTAATTTCTCTGCCATTTCCATATTCCCCATTATAATTTCTCCTGTCTCATCTTGTCACATTTACTTTCACTAATCTTTTCCTTTTTACATACCTAGAGAAGCTTTTATAGTCTGTTTTTCTTTTGCTAGTTTATTCTCATATGCTATAATCCCTTTCTTTATCAATTTCTTGATCCTCCTTTGCTGAATTCTAAAATCCTCCCAATCCCCAGGTCTACTGCTCTTTTTGGCCTCTTCCTTTGATGTAATACTATCTTTAACTTCCTTTGTTAGACATGGTTGGACTACTTTTCCTGTCGAGTATTTGTGCCTTAAAGTAATGAATATTTGTTGTAAATTATGTATTAATTCTTTGAATGTTAGTCATTGCTCGTCTATTGTCATACCTTTTAATGTAGTTTCCAATCTACCTTAGCCAACTCGCCCCTCATGCCTGTGTAGTTTGCCTTGTTTAGATTTAAGAACCTAATTTCGGATTTAACTAAATCACTTTCGAATTTAATATAATATTATGGTCACTCTTCCCTAAAGGCCCCTTTTCAGCAAGGTTATTAATTATACCTTTCTCATTGCACAATACTAGATCTAAATTAGCCTGCTCCCCAGTTGGTTCCTCAACATATTGATCTAGAAAACTATCTTGGATACATTCCATGAATTTGTCCTACATATTATTACTGCATATTTGGTTTGCCCAGTCTATGGACTCAATTTTGCCCAAGCCCGTTTTCTGACATATTGCTAGGCTAGAAATGTGCCGAAAATATTTTGGCAAAGTTTCCCTGATCTACAATTCAAATTTGGCACCGCGCAGCATGGCCAGTCACCTCGGGGTGTGGAGCCTGCTGCCTGCGCTGAAAAAATGATGCCGCACCTTCTGCGCATGTGCGACCAAAAAAAATTACGTTTTTGACATTGTTGCAATGGACGCGCATGCACAGTACAGCTCCGAGTTGGCAATCGGTCATTTTTAAAGAGCCAGTTGTGTGTGTGAGAAGGAATGCTGTGTGAGAGCATTGGAAAAATCAGAACTGCAGCAATACAAGATGCAACATGGTGCAAAGGCCAAAAATTTCTTGCAGGGTGCAGAGGAGGCACTAGTTAATGTGATTGATGTAAAAAGAAGTGGCAGGACCTTGGTCAAGTAGTTAGTGCAAGTAATATTTTCATTTATTCATTGCAATTGCAATTGTAAATGTAACCAGCTGCATACCTCCCACCCAGCAGCAAGACACCCTCTCTAAAAAATTATGTTTTTATCTTTGCAGAGAAAAGTGGCACACAACAAACGAGAAAGAACCCGAACAGGAGGAGGCCCAGCAAATGTGTAGCCACTGACACCCTTGGAAGAGAGGGTCGCTGCTTTGATGGGTCCTGCCTGGAGAAAAGAAATCACCACTGCACAAGCTGGGCCCACACTCGAGGGACAGGCACATTCCACAGTCTGGCTTTGCTAAATGTTAAGTACTGCATGGGCTAGCTATGCTTCGGTTCATGGGGATGTCTCCGTCAGCTACGCTTCAGTTGATGCAATGTGCTATCATTCATCGTGGTCCTTCAAATCAGCCTGCTGCCTGCGCTGTGTGAGCCTACTCATGCCACCCACCCTGCCCCCTCCTCTGCTGCTAACCATTTGTCTGTGTTCTGTTATATTTTGCAGAACTTGAGGCCGACCCTGATGATACAGAAGAAAATTCAGACGAGGACCAGCCTGAACAAGATCACATCTTCGAATCCAACTCTCCAGACCAAGAACATGGGGGTGAGAAGGAGTGGGAGGGGGAGTGGATGGAGCTGGATGAAACCCCCACTGTTTTACTGACTTTGGAGGAGGTGCCGCTCATTGCGGTAACAGCCCCTTACGTGACTAGTGATTTGAGTGCTGGTGGGACATGCCATGGTTTCCGAATGTCCGAGGCTGGAGGTCCTTGTAGTGAGCTGCAGCGAGGCACACCCAGGGCCCCACCGTCCCAGGCTGCGGGTCCCAGTGGTGGGGTGAGAGCCACACCCATGGGGAGGAGGGGAAGGAGAGCTGGACCACGCTCTCCTGATCTAACAGATGTGCTTCAGATGATGGCAATGAGTGGGGAGAGCATTGACCTTATGCGATCACTCCTGGGCACCATCAGTGGGGTGGATAACGAGGTAGCGGGACTGTCGGGAGACGTAACAGCAATCTCACGAGAAATGGAAATGATGTCAGTGACCATGAGGGAGGGAATGTCGCAGGTATTTGAGACAGTTTTGCTCAACATGAAGGAGGGAATGCTGTAGGTCGTTGAGACATTGTCAGGGCGCATGAGGGACAACATGTTGGAGTTAGCTGCTGCAATAAGGGGACAGGCCCAGACCCCGCGCCCATTGACAGGATCAACTGCCACGCCTACACCAACTCCCACACCAGTCTCTGAAGAGCCCCAAGCTGGGCTCTCCACATTGCCACCTGCAGCCGCTGCTGCGACCCCCCCCATCCGCGCCCCACGCCCCCCCAACTGGTGCACACTACCCAAGATGTTAGAAAGAATAAGCTTGGTATCAACCCCAGAAACACTGTGCCACCACCTGCGGGCAGGAGTGGTGGAGTCACCAAGAGCAAGTGCGGCGGGCGGTCTTAGAATAAGGGTGAGGAGAGATGGGTGCAGCCTTTCTTTGCTGGTGTTGTTGTTGTTGTTGTTATAGTTATTATTATTGTTGCTGTTGTAACTGTTGTTCTCAAATTAAAAGTTTTTTGTAAGTTATGTAAATTTACCTGTTTATTAGTAAGTGATCTTAAAGATTTTAAGTGATCTTAAAGTTTATAAGTGACCTTAAAGTTTGTAAGTGATCGTAATTGAAAACTTTGAAGTTTGATACAAGAATAATTTTATTAAAGTTAACTTAAGTACAAACTGTTTGTTAAACTTTTGAATAAAATATATTAAAATATATTTTACATTCGAACTGAATCATTTCCATTATTTGTTCGATTATTAAAACTTCTCCTCTTCCCCCCCCAATTAATTGCAGTCTTGTGACTTCTCCCCCTTCTCACTCCCCCCATCGCCCCTCCTCCCCTAAACTCATTGCAGCCTTCAGAAGCCTCTTGCCTTCGGCATCTTGCTCCCTGGGCTCAGTGCATAAGCCTTCCAATCAGTCAGCACCTCCCTCTCGCCCCCCGGGCTTGTTTTCCAGCCGAGCCCCAAGCCCCTGTATCCGGGTGCAGGGCCAATTCTGCCGGCCAAAGCTATGACCCTCCAGTCCTGCTTGAACACTGTTCGGTGTGGGGTGTGAGTAAGAAAAACAACGAAAACTTCTGAAATCCAATAAACTTCCATTTATTACATTGTCAGGCAAAACAAATTGAGCTTTATTGTTGATTTTTAGAGTGTTCTTGACTCCCTCCAAAATCTGCGATTAAAAACAATGGCGTCTTTCAGCGCCGATTTGTCAATGTGCGCTGGGGAGTGGCCAGATACGCCGACCTAGAAGGAAACATTTTTGGCCAAACTGCGAAAAATTATGAAAACTGTCTAAAAAAAACTCACCTAGGAAAATCGTAACAAACTCAGTTACGCCGGCCCAGATCGCAGGGGGAAACTTTGAAAAAAATAAATACACCAGAAAAACGGCACGCGCCAAAAAAACGGCGCAAATGACCTGGGAAAATTGAGCCCATAATGTAGATTAATGTCCCCCATGGCCACTGTATTACCCTTGTTACTTGCGTCTCTAGTTTCTTGATTTATACTGTGCCCTATATTACTGTTTGGAGGCCGCTACACAACTCCCACCAATGTTTTCTGCCACTCGCTGTTTCTTAGCTCCACCCAAACTGATTCTACTTGTTGATTTTCCGAGGTAAGATCCTTTCTCTCTATCCTATCCCATCCTTTATTATCAGGGATACCCCTCCTCCTTTTCCAATTTGTCTGTCACTTCTAAAAGTTAAGTATCCTGGAATATTTAGTTCCCAACTTTGGTCACTTTGCAACCATATCTCCGTAATGGCTATTAGATCAAACCTATTAATTTCTATCTGCACTGTTAATTAATCTATTTGTTGCAAATGCTTCGAGCATTCAGATATAGGGGCTAAAATTGTCCCTCACCCATTTTGACTGTTTTTACTGCTGCGGTGGTTGAGGTCGCCTCTTGAGCGAAGTTCCGCTCTTTGTTTTTTTTTATATATGGATTCGGAAGTCGCTCTTAAAGGGGTCCAGTGGCTACACCAGAGGGGCGGATACGCGGCGGTAGCAACACCTGAGGGGTGTAAGTTGGGGGGGATGGGTGTGGAGTGGCCGCCACGATAGCATCATCACTGCGCCACGATGACATCATCACTGCGCCACGTCACCACGGCTCTCCACTTCACTTAAAGGGGAGAGACTTCGCAATTTCAAAACTTCAGTCCACTGGGCCACCAGGGAAGGTTTCAGCCAGGCCTCTGGCCTGGCACCCAAGAGCGGGTGCCAGCCTGCCTGTTGGTGGTGCGGCCGATGTCGGGGCATAATAATCGGGCCGACCTGTTAGTCGGCCGGCAGAACGAAAACATGGCGGCAGCAGCAGTAGGTCCCCCCCTTTAAGGGGAGCCACACCGCTGTTGCAGAAGGCCTCAGCCTCACTGAACCGCCGGGGAAAAGTTTGTTTTGACAGCGCCAGGTGGGCCAAAGAATTTCAGAGCGGAATTTTGCCATCGGGGTTGGGGGGGAAGATTGACGGTGCGCACTGTGATGACGAACTTGACACGATCGGCAGCAGTGGAATGATAGTGGGGTATCAGGGCACCACCGGGTTAACACGGGAGCGGAATTTTGATAATGGCGGCCATTACACGAAAAGTCGGTGGCCATTGCACTCTGCCGCTTTCCGGTGTTAACAGGCCTCAATGAAAGGGGCAATTTTGGCCCCATAGTGCCTTTAGCTTTGACTTGTTTCTATTTTTCCCTGATCTCACCTTAGTCACTGGTGCCTTATTACCTTTGTTACTCTCTCTGTCCCTTCCTGACCCACACCTTATTTTTACCAAATCTCTGCTCTGTTCTCGAGCCTTGCATTTCTCTTGCTGCTTTTAAATTGCTCCTTCCTGAATCCTCCCATCCCCCTTCATTAGTTTAAAGCCCTGTCTACAGCTCGAGTTATTTGATTCACCAGGATACAGCTTCCAGCCTGGTTTAAGTGGTGCCCGTCCCAACAGAACAGCTCCCTCTTTCCCCAGTACTGGGTCTAAATATTGGGAAGACTGAAGCCATTGTTTTCAGTCCCCACCACAAACTCTGTTCCCTATCCACTGACTCCATCCCTCTCCTTAACACTTTTCTGAGGCTGAACCAAACTGTTTGCAAACTTGGTGTCATATTAGACCCTGAAATGAGCTTCCGACCACATATCTGCGACGTAACTAAGACTGCCTAATTCCACCTCTGTAACATCGCCCATCTCCGCCCTCGCCTCAACTCATCCGCTGCTGAAACACTCATCGATGCCTTTGTTACCTCTTGAGAATTCCAAAGCACTCCTGGCTGGCCTGCCACGTTCTACCCTTCGTAAACTTTAAGTCATCCAAAATCGGCTGTTCGTGTCGTAACTCGCACCAAGTCCCCAGTAGGGATTGGCCGTGGTTCTCAAGTAAAATTCGCACCACGCAAGTGCCAGGCAATGACTATCACCAACAAGAGATAGTCTAACCACCGCCCCTTTACATTCAACAGCATTATCATCGGCGAATCCCCAAATATCAACATCCTGCGAGTCACCATTGACCGGAAACTTAACTGGACCAGCCGCATAAATACTGCGGCGACAAGAGCAGATCAGAGGCTGGATATTCTGCGGCAAGTGTCCCACCTCCTAACTCCCCAAATCCGTTCCATCAAAGCCTTTCCACCATCTACAAGGCGAAAGCCAGGATTGTGATGGAATACTCTCCACTTGCCTGGATGAGTGCAGCTCCATCATCACTCAAGGCGCTCGACACCATCCAGGACAAAGCAGTCCACTTGATTGGCAACCCATCACCACCGGCGCACTGTAGTTGCAATGTGTACCATCTATAAGATGCACTGCAGCAGCTCACCAATGCTTCTTCAGTAGCACCTCCCAAACCCATGACCTTTACCAGCTCAAATTACAAGAGCAGTAGGCACATGGGAAAACCATCACTTCCAGGTTTCCCGCTGAATCATACACCAATGTGATTTGGAAAGAGATTGCCATTCCTTCATCGTCGCTGGGTCTCAATCTTGGAATTCGCTCCCTAGCAGTACTGTGGGAGTACCTTCACCACACGGACTGCAGCGGTTCAAGAAGGCGGCACACCACCACCTTCTCGAGGGCAATTAGGGATGGGCAATAAATGCTGGCTTTGCCAGCAATGCTCACATCCCAAGAATAATTTTTTTAAAACTTTGCAGCCATCTCCAGGTAAAGCTGTATAATGGAGAAATGTACACTGGGTGTAACACTGCAGTTAGAGGAACATACACTGGGTGTAACATTGCAGTTAGAGGAACATACACTGGGTGTAACATTGCAGTTAGAGGAACGGACACTGGGTGTAACACTGCAGTTAGAGGAATATACACTGGGTGTAGCACTGCAGTTAGAGGAATGTACACTGGGTGTAACACTGCAGTTAGAGGAACGGACACTGGGTGTAACACTGCAGTTAGAGGAATGTACACTGGGTGTAACACTGTAGTTAGAGGAACGTACACTGGATGTAACACTGCAGTTAGAGGAACGTACTCTGGGTGTAACACTGCAGTTAGAGGAATGTACACTGGGTGTAACACTGTAGTTAGAGGAACGTACACTGGGTGTAACATTGCAGTTAGAGGAACGTACACTGGGTGTAACACTGCAGTTAGAGGAATGTACACTAGGTGTAACACTGCAGTCAGAGGAATGTACACTGGGTGTAACACTGCAGTTAGAGGCATGTACACTGGGTGTAACACTACAGTTAGAGGAATGTACACTGGGTGTAACACTGTAGTTAGAGGAATGTACACTGGGTGTAACACTGCAGTTAGAGGAATGTACACTGGGTGTAACACTGCAGATAGAGGAATGTACACTGGGTGTAACACTGCAGATAGAGGAATGTACACTGGGTGTAACACTGCAGTTAGAGGAATGTACACTGGGTGTAACACTGTAGATAGAGGAATGTACACTGGGTGTAATGCTGCAGTTAGAGGAATGTACACTGGGTGTAACACTGCAGTTAGAGGAATGTACACTGGGTGTAACACTGCAGTTAATTGACTAGAGCAGTGTTCACAGTGGGATGCACTCTGTTAATACAACATTTCCCATGAAATTATTCAGTGTTCCTGCATCTAGCCCATACATTATTGATGGACCAAACATCCCTACAGTGTCCCAGAGTTAAAATGATCGGTGTGACTATTGTAGGGTGTTTGTTTTTCACTCTACTCTGATTCTTAGACCTCGGAACTTATAGTGGGAAAGGACAACACGTGTCACAAAATGTAGGCTTAACCCAGTGTCAGTTTTACTACACAACAAAAAATGACTAAAACTACAGGACTAGACTGCTGAGAGAAATTTGACTTCAGAATACAATCACCAGAGATTTGTGGTCTTTGATTCCGTAACCTGCTGTTTCTTCTTCCGGCTGTTCTCTGCAGCTTCTGTTCCTTTTCTGCCACTTCTTCTGTTGCCTGCTCGTGTGTCTGTGTCCGTACATTTATATCCAGGTTTTGAATAAGTTCCCCGCTTGGGCGAGATTCGATTATCGATATGGTGATCTGTTTAACTGGTTGTGGTGATGAGTTTGAATGGCTACTAACTTGCACACTGAGTCGACAATGCAAAATATATCCAAAAATTTGGATTCTGTGGGGTCTTTTGTTGTCCGGTCTTTTTACAGACTTGATGTTTCCAGTGGCTGTTTTCCTCACTCTGGTCAATCAAGTTCAAAGCCTCACGTAACAACTCCATTGCTGTTATGCATGAAGTCAGTTTTATTCCTTGACCACAGAATATTCTTAATTCTCCAGCTTAATTCAAAAAGCTTGGATCAATCAATTTTTTAGTTCATGGTCTGCTTTTTTCTGAAGATTAGTAATCTTACACTATTTGTACTGCCCTTCTTTGGCCCTCTGCGCCTGCATTCCCTCGATCTCCTCGAGACTCCGCCCCCCCCCCGAAACCAGAACTGGGACACTGAAATCAGTCTGACCACATTCCGCAAGCCTCTGCCGACCGGGCAAGAGAGAGAGAGAGAGAGAGAAGCATCTGGGCGAGGAGAGAATTGGCTGGGCAGGGAGAGAAGTGATGGGCGAGGAGAGAATTGGCCGGGTAGGTAGAGTATTGGACGGGTGGCAGGAGTGGGGAGAGAGAGAGCCTGGGGGAGAGAAAGAGCTTGTGAGGGGTGGGGGGGAAGAGAGAGAGCATGGGGGGATGGGGGGGTGGGGGACGGGAGAGAGGGAGAGCCTGGGGCGGTGAGAGAGAATGAGCTTGGGGGGGGAGAGAAAGAGCCTGGGCGGACAGAGAGACACGGTGGGGGGGGGGGGGAAGCAGCGGGGGTAGAGAGAGACAGGGGTGGGGAGAGAGATGGGGTGGGGGGGGGGAAAGAGAGAGACACCGGGAGTAGAGAGAGACATGGGGGGAAGAGAGACAGGGGAGGAAGAGAGAGACGGGGATGATCAGAGGGGAGAGAGGTTGTTCCAATCCAGGAGTCACGACACTGTCACTATTCACTTCATACCGAATAAATCTGTTAACAACCCATCAATGGCGGGGCGGGGGAGGGGGTAAGGTCATGCACTTGCACTGGGACAAGAGACTTCAACTGGGAGAGGCAGCATTTGCGCTGGGGTAAGGGACTTCGGCTGGCACTTGGTGGCTTTTGGGGAGATCTATTCTCTGTGGCTTCTGAAGTCAAAATGGATCGAGTTACAATTTGTGAAAATTAATAAAACTATTTCCTTACCAAAGGGTCCCGATCATGGCAACACTCCAGCAGTGTTGCTTTTGAGCACCGACTTGAATACCTTGTGGGGGCACTGCCTGAAGAAGTCCTCCCTTTTTGCAGCTGGAAATCCCTGTCCTGGACACTTTTCAGCGGGCTCACACGCTGCTGAGCTCAACGCTGGAAACTTACCGTTACAGCGGCTTCACTCTGCCATCTTCGGCGGAAGTAAACACTGCTCAAACGCCCCCGAGCTAAATATGGTTCGGGGATGGAAGATCACCTGACCATGGCAGCCAATCTATTTCTTTGATCGGCCACCCAAACCCCGCGGCAGCCGTCTCTTTGGGGGCGGTGAATTTCGATCCCTTAGAGTACCGTGCAGAGTTCTGGGGCCCGAAATTCAGTGTTCCCCCCACCTTTTTGTGGCCATTAGCGCCAACATTTTTTCATGGCTGGGCCTCCCCACATTCAGCTCCAAAAGTGAACAAATGGGTTCCAGCACGAATGGACCCTTCAAAAGTGGATTTTTCAGCGGTGTGGCTGTCTTACTTTGAGCGCTATCACCACTGATAAATTCAGCATGGAGGTAAGGGTTTCTAACAAGCAAGCTGCTCCCTGGCCTTTTTAAAAGCCAAGGTTTGCAGCAAGGCCCTGAGGGGGGGAAGGAGTTTGGAAGGATGGCTGGTGTAAGAGATGCAAGAAGAGCCAACAGGTTCACTGATATGGAGCTGGAGACACTGATGGACGGTGTGGAGGACAGAAGAAGAATACTGTTTCCTGACGTGGGGAGACCTGGCAGACCGCCAGTACATAATGCATGGAGGGAGATTGCAGGGGAGGTGTCAGGCACCTCCTTATATGTGAGGACACACCCTCCTAGGAGGGTGCTGTCAGTCTGCACCCGGCCCTTCCAGGGTGGCGCTGGGTCGATGCCTCCAACTCTGGGGCGATGGGGATCCTCCTCCTCCTGCACCTCTTCCTCCTCCTCCTCAGGTGGTACTGCTGGCTCGACCTCCAGCGGCTGTCCCCTCATGGTGGCCAGGTTGTGCAGCATGCAGCAGGCCACGACATTGATGGAGACCTGTTGAGGAGAGTACTGCAAGGTGCCATCAGGCACCGGAACCTCTGTTTAAGGATGCCGATACACTGCTCGATGATGCACCTGGTGGCACAATGAGCGTCATTGTATGCATGCTCTGGTGCTGTCCTGGGGTTCCGCAGTGGAGTGAACAGCCAAGTGGACAGGGGATATCCCTTGTCCCCAAGCAGCCAACCACATCCCTGATTTGGGCCGGTGAAGACGGCGGGCACACTGGTCTGATGCAGAATGAACGAATCATGGCTGCTGCCTCCCTTGCCCGCTGCCTCTCTGCACGGTACTGACGGCGACGCCTTCTCCTGCGTGCCGCCCTGATTCTGACCAGGTGTCCCCCTGCCAACCCTCCTCCCATCCTCAGGGTGAACCCTGCCAAGCAGGCCTCTGCAGCCCACAGGCCTCCACTAAAGAGTCAGACCAGAAAGTTGTACAAAAGTATGTGAAAACCTCGGAGCAGCTCTCAGCACATTTAATGGAGCCAAAACAATTAATGAAACTATATGAAAAGCAAAATACTGCAGGTATTGGAATATGACATAAAATTACTTATAATTAATAAAACTATACGTAAAGCTAAATACTGCGGTTGATGGAATCTGGAATAAAAACACTAAAATTAATAGAACTATTTTCGTATCAAAGGGCCCCGATCGCGGCAAAACTCCAGCAGTGTCGCGTTCAAGCACTGACTCGAATACCTCGCGGGGGCACTGCCTGAGGAAATCCTACCTTTTTGTAGGTGAAAATCGCTGTGGTGGCCATTTTCCAGTGGCCCGCCCGCTGATGAGCTCAAGGAGGGAAACCCTCCTTTGCTGAGGCTTCACTTCGCTGTTTCCAGCAGCGCGCCGCTCAAATCACCCCGAGCTGAAAATAGCTCGGGGAGGGTAAAGTACCCGACCTCAGCGGCCGATCGATTTTTTCGATCGGACGCCCAAACCCTGCGGAAGCCATCCCTTCGGGGATGGTGAATTTCGGCCCCCTGGTCTACATGTTACTAATAGGGCTGGATTTTCGGGTTTCAGTTTTCCAGGCAGCAATTCGCGGCGGGGAGCAAAGGTTAGCGGCAGGATAACGTTAGCAACACAGCAAGGAACTTTCGCCAAGAGAAAGCTCCGGAGGAGCGTTGGCGTTAAGTCCAGCATTGCACCACAGACTCTGCGCTAGAGCCAAAATTTATGGTGTTGAATGAGACAGCCATTTTGATCATACGCTTTTCTTTTCTCTTCCACCTCCTGGTTTACGTTCCTATCGCAAACACTAATGCAGGGCGTGGCAACTTCCTGCGCGCATGCGCATTTAAACCGGCCCACTTCAGCGACTTCTGTTGTGATGGAGGGGGAGGAGGGAAGGCAGCATGCCAGGCCCTTCAGCCAGGAGGCCAATGGAGCGATTGAGAGGAGGTGGGCCGAACTGCATATTTGGGTGGGGATCCAGACCACTGCCTGCCGTCTTGAAGAGAACATGGAGGGAGATAGCAGGGCTGGTCTCTGCCTCAGACACAGTGCCCAGGACTGGCACACAGTGCCGAAAGAAGTTTAACAACCTCACCAGGGTCTTCAGGGTGAATACCATTTTCATCCATGCACTCCTCCATTACTTCAAGGATAAATCCGAAACACGATGTGACTGTTCTCATGCTTATGGTGCCTCTCAATACTCTGTGGGTTGCCTCCCACAATGCACACTATTTGCGATGAATGATCTATGCACACAATTAAGATCACTCATCGCAATGCACTGCAACTGCTCCTATTGCTTTCTGAAAGATCTCAAACACACATCTTAGATGGCTGCACACTTCGATAACATCCTAACGAAGTACATGCAACATCCAAGGCCATTAAACAGAGGCCCCTCGAACATTCCGACAGTATGGCATAAATTACTTTGGGTGGCCACCTGTGCTACATGAGCACATGGACCCTCTTGTAAACATTCCCATTTTCAACTTTTCAGTCGAAGAAGTCACACAATCGTAGGGAGCAGCTGCGGACAGACGTGGGTCGGCCACAGACCTGACCACTAACGGATGTGGAGGAGAGAGTGGCAGGCCTCATCGGCGCCACAGGACAAACAGTAGCCAGGGGCCGTGCTGAGCCCCTTCGGATCGTGAGGGTAAGTAAATGGATCGCACAACTCAAGACATGACATTCAGACATCAAATGGAGTAGCAGCAGTCGTTCAACTGAGCCTGTACCATGCGACCTTCCTCATGTCACCCTGCCCCCTCCCCTACTGCTAAGCACTCGTCTGTTGCTTTCTACTTCCAGGTGACCAGCCAGAGGTGCTGCATCCCTCGAGGGAGCCCTCCATGTCAGGCCATCGCCTGTAGGAGGAAGAGGAGGAGATGGAAGAGACAGCTCAAGCTCCCTCCCACACTCTCACAAAAATCTTCCATTGATTGGGCTTGTTAAGCCTGCCCTGCGAGGTTCACGGCGAATTAACAGGAAGTGGGTCTGACATCATCTGGGCAGGAAAAAGAGTGGGAGAGCTATAGTGGTAGGGGATTCTGTTGTAAGGGGAATACTTAGGCGTTTCTGCGGCCGCAATCGAAACTCCAGGATGGTATGTTGCGTCCCTGGTGCAAGGGTCAAGGATGGCTCGGAGCGGCTGCAGGGCATTCTGGAGGGGGAGGGTGAACAGCCAGTTGTCGTGGTGCATATAGGTACCAACGATATAGGTAAAAAATGGGATGAGGTCCTACAAGCTGAATTTAGGAAGCTAGGAGTTAAGTTAAAAAGTAGGATCCCAAAGGCAATAATCTCAGGATTGCTATCAGTGCCGCGTGCTAGTCAGAGTAGAAATAGCAGGATAGTTAAGATGAATACATGGCTTGAGGAATGGTGCAAGAGGGAGGGATTTAAATTCCTGGGACATTGGAACCGGTTCTGGGGGAGGTGGGACCAGCACGAACCGGACGATCTGCACCTGGGCAGGACCGGAACCAATGTCCTAGGGGGAGTGTTTGCTAGTGCTGATGGGGATGGTTTAAACTAATATGGCAGGAGGATGGGAAACTATTCAGGGAGACAGAGGGAAGTAAAATGGGGGCAGAAGCAAAAGGTAGGAAGGAGATAAGGAAATGTGGAGGGCAGAGAAATCAAAGACAAAAATCAAAAAGGGCCACAGTATAACATAATTCTAAAAGAACAAAGAGTGTTAAAAAAAACAAGCCTGAAAGCTCACTGTCTCAATGCGAGGAGCATTCGTAATAAGGTAGATGAATTAGCTGCGCAGGTAGATGTTAACGGATATGATGTAATTGGGATTATGGAGACATGGTTCCAGGGTGACCAAGGCTGGGAACTCAACACCCAGGGTTATTCAATATTCATGAAGGATAGACAGAAAGGAAAGGGTAGCGTTGCTGGTTAAAGAGGAGATTAGCTTGAATGATGTGGAATCTGTAAGGGTAGAGCTGCGGAACACCAAAGGGCAGAAAACGCTCGTGGGAGTTGTGCACAGACAACCAAACAGTTGTAGTGAGGTCGGGGATGCTATTAAACAGGAAATTAGGGATGTGTGCTATAAAGGTACAGCAGTTATCATGATAGCAATATGTTGGAGGAGGATTTCCTGGAGTGTATAAGGGATGGTTTTCTCGACCAATATGTCGAGGAAACAACTCTAGAGCTGGCCATCCTAGACTGGATGTTGAGTAATGAGAGAGGATTAATTAGCAATCTTGTTGTGCGAAGCCCCTTGGGGAACAGTGACCATAATATGGTAGAAATCTTCATTAAGATGGAGAGTGACACAGTTAACTCAGAGACTAGGGTCCTGAACTTAAAGAAAGGTAACTTCGATGGTATGAGACGTGAATTGGCAAATGATATTTAAAGGGTTGACGGTGGATAGCCAATGGCAGACATTTAAAGATCACATGGATGAACTTCAACAATTGTATATCCCTGTCTGGCGTAAAAATAAAATGGGGAAGGTAGTTCAACTGTGGCTAACAAGGGAAATTAGGGATAGTGTTAAAACCAAGGAAGAGACATATAAATTGGCCAGAAAAAGCAGCAAACCTGAGGTCTGGGAGAAATTTAGAATTCAGCAGAGGAGGACAAAGGGTTTCATTAGCAGTGTGAAAGTAGAGTATGAGAGGAAGCTTGCAGGGAACATAAAAACTGACAGCAAAAGCTTCTATAGATATGTGAAGAGAAAAAGATTAGTGAAGCCAAATGTAGGTCCCTTGCAGTCAGAATCAGGTGAATTTATAATGGGGAAAAAAGAAATGGCAGACCAATTGAACAAATACTTTGGTTCTGTTTTCACTAAGGAAGACACAAATAACCTTCCGAGGGGACCGAGGGTCTAGCGAGAAGAAGGAACTGAAGGAAATCCTTATTAGTCAGGAAATTGTGTTAAGGAAATTGATGGGATTGAAGGCTGATAAATCCCAGGGCCTGATAGTCTGCATCCCAGAGTACATAAGGAAGTGGCCCTAGAAATAGTGGATGCATTGGTGGTCATTTTCCAACATTCTATAGACTCTGGATCAGTTCCTATGGATTGGAGGATAGCTAATGTAATCTCACTTTTTAAAAAAGGAGGGAGAGAGAAAACAGGGAATTATAGACTGGTTAGCCTGATATCGGTAGTGGGGAAAATGTTGGAATCAATTATTAAAGATGTAATAGCAGCACATTTGAAAAGCAGTGACAAGATCGGTCCAAGTCAGCATGGATTTATGAAAGGGAAATTATGCTTGACAAATCTTCTATAATTTTTTGAGGATGTAACAAGTAGAGTGGACAAGGGAGAACCAGTGGATGTGGTGTATTTGGACTTTCAAAGGGCTTTTGACAAGGTCCCACACAAGAGATTAATGTGCAAACTTAAAGCACATGGTATTGGGAGTAATGTATTGACGTGGATAGAGAACTGGTTGGCAGACAGGAAGCAAAGAGTAGGAATAAACGGGTCCTTTTCAGAATGGCAGGCAGTGACTAGTGGCGTACCGCAAGGTTCAGTGCTGGGACCCCAGCTATTTACAATATACATTAATGATTTGGACGAAGGAATTGAGAACAATATCTCCAAGTTTGCAGATGACACTAAGCTGGGTGGCAGTGTGAGCTGTGAGGAGGATGCTAAGAGGCTGCAGGGTGACTTGGACAGATTAGGTGAGTGGGCAAATGCATGGCAGATGCATATAATGTAGATAAATGTGAGGTTATCCACTTTGGTGGCAAAAACAGGAAGGCAGAATATTATCTGAATGGTGACAGATTAGGAAAAGGGGAGGTGCAATGAAACTTGGGTGTCATGGTACATCAGTCATTGAAAGTTGGCATGCAGGTATAGCAGGCGGTGAAGAAGGCAAATGGTATGTTGGCCTTCATAGTGAGAGGATTTGAGTATCGGAGCAGGAAGGTCTTACTACAGTTGTACAGGGCCTTGGTGAGTCCACACCTTAAATATTGTGTGCAGTTTTGATCTCCTAATCTGAGGAAGGACATTCTTGCTATTGAGGGAGTGCAGCGAAGGTTCACCAGACTGATTCCCAGGATGGCAGGACTGACATATGAAGAAAGACTGGATCAACTAGGCTTATATTCACTGGAATTTGGAAGAATGAGAGGGGATCTCATCGAAACATATAAAATTCTGACGGGATTGGACAGGTTAGATGCAGGAAGAATGTTCCCGATGTTGGGGAAGTCCAGAACCAGGGGTCACAGTCTAATGATAAGGGGTAAGCCATTTAGGACCGAGATGAGGAGAAACTTCTTCAATCAGAGAGTTGTGAACCTGTGGAATTCTCTACCACAGAAAGTTGTTGAGGCCAGTTAGTTAGATATATTCAAAAGGGAGTTAGATGTGATCCTTACAGCTGAAGGGATCAAGGGGTATAGAAAGAAAGCAGGAATGGGGTACTGAAGCTGCATGATCATATTGAATGGTGGTGCAGGCTCGGAGGGCCGAATGGCCTACTCCTGCACCTAGTTTCTATGTTTCTGTTTCTATGATGCTGCACCAGTCGGTTTACTTCAAGGGATCATGGCCAACTTTTTAATGACAGTTCTTCTGTCAGTATCCTGCAGCATTGAGGTTCTGCAAACACTGACAAGCACTGCACAGAGGTGCACGGCTGCACCCAGGCTCTCCCACGTCTCCCACCACATGCTTATGGAGGGAGTCACAGCACGCAGGGAGGTGCTCTTCCCTTCCAATGGAAGGAAGAGATCTCCCCAGGGCACCAAAGCAGCCTTGTTGCACATTACACAGGAGGACACAAGCAGGGACATTGTCAGTTGGACCAGGCTGCAGTGGCACAAACCCTTCAATGATCTCATTAGATTATAAAATGTTACTGCAAAGTGGCACGCAACCTCATCCTGCTGTGTCACTCATTACATCCCCATCACTCTCATTCCCTACACTACCCCTGCTCATCTTTAATCACACCAACTTATCTTGCATCTCCACCCATACCTCTCTCTCACTATCTACATTATCACTTCCCTATCTCACTAGCCACACCTCACACTCACCCTCATCCTTGTTCAATCATACCAACTAACAATACATAAGGGTAGGCACTTGGGTGTTTTAGCCGATGTTCATGCAAATGTTTTGCTAATGTGTTGTTAAACATTGAAATCCTTATTTTGAACACTTCGTGTTCTTGGACAGATTTGTGTGCCCCTTTCGAAGTGGCTTAGTGAGTTGTATAGAATGTTCAGACATAAAGGTACTCCGCACAATGGTGATGAGTGTGAAAGGAATGGCCTAGGAATTTTAGGGATGCTTTATGGTGCTGGTGTAGTAGGAGGGTGTTTGTTTTACACTCTACCCTGATTCTTAGACCTCGGGACTTATAGGGCAAAGGACAACACGTGGCACAAAATTTAGGTTTAACCCAGTGTCACTTTTATTACGCAAAAACTGACTAAGACTATGGACTAGAACCTCCACTTTTGGGCGTTATTTCCAACGTGGGCGGTAAGAAAGGGTTTTCAGATCGCCGGCTTCTCGCCCATTCTCAAAACACCTAGTTTACATTTTTGAAAATGGGCGTTACCATGAGCAATATCAAATGGGAGGTAGCGTTAAATTTTTTTGACCTTCTGCCGTAAAGTGTGGCCATCCTTAGCAACGGCATGGCAACGCTCGATTCCCGTGATTCAGGATGTCAAGGGTCACCATGACATGCACAGAAGAGGAGACAGAGAGAGAGGGAGCTCAGAGGGACTGAAGGCGTGGCTGGGTGTGGTGTGGCTGCTTTGGGAGGAAGGAGGGAGACTTTAGAGCTTCACAGCAAGTAGGCAAACAAAAAGTAGCTGTTAACAGCCACATATTTGACTGAATTTGCCCTATAATGGAGAGAGAGGAGGAGGCATCACAGCACGCTGTGGAGACTGACACTGGAGAGAGCAGTGAGGTGGGAGAGGAGCACATTGGAGGACGGCAAAAGAGTCAGGAGGTTCTCGGACGAGGCAAATGCCTCCCTCCTGCAGAAGGTTGAGTCACGCTGGGGTGATTTGACACAAGGAGGGTGTGGGAAGCCCATCCAAAAGGCTTACCAGAGGATATGGACCGAGATAGCAGAGGTGGTCTCGTCGGCGACCAACGAGGTGCGTGAGGAAAACCATGCCACAAATGATGGAACGACCTTGTGGGATCCGCAAGAGTAAGTATTACATTGATTTACATGTACTTATGTATTTATATAATTTGATTTGTAACAGTCATGAGTGACTATCAGCAGATGTGAGGTCTTGCATTTTTACCGGGAATGTTTTACTCAAAGCCTGCGGTCACGGTGTACGACTTTAAGTAAAGAATGATAATAACCATAATAATCATAATTACATCTGTTGGTTATGTGTTGTATCAGTCTCTGTGACAGTACCTAGCAATGATATCATGCAATGATCTCATGCCATGTCGTCCTGTCACCTATTACAGAAGAAGCTATCAACGATGAGGGCCGGGCAGAGGCGAACGGGTGGGGGGCCACCAGTCACCAGTGACATCACAGAGATGGAGAAGTGAGTGCTCGCACTCGTGGGGAAGCACACCCGGACAGCCACAGACGCATCTGCAGACCCTGAAGTGATGCCACGTGAGTAAAGCTTGCACCATTGCGTGATGTAAAGTCAATACATGCTACTCCCATTCATATCCAAACAATCATATATGATAGATGATTTCTAAAAGTGTCATAGAAATAATGCTGGTCTAATGAAAATCATTGCAATCCACAATGCGTTGATGGTCATGAAATGTGATGTCTGTGATGATTTTGAGAGCGGTGGTGCTTTTGTCGTGCATATGCTGTGTGTAGCGCTGAACTCACCTTGTCACCCAAGCACCCCCTTCTCCTCTAACAACCTTATTTGTGTCTTGCAGCTCAACCAGCAGCGCAGCCCCAGGCAAAGCCACAGAGGCCAGAAGGTGGGGGCGCGGGGCAGCAGTCAGCAGACGATCCGACTACATCTGGTGCTGAGGAGCTCCGATTGTCACCCGTCAATCCGCTGGGTCTGTTCTCGACGGATGAGAACGCGGACTTCGAAGAACTTGCATCGCCACGCTCCAGAAGCCATTCCACCCCAAGGCCATCTAGTGGTCCCCCGGTCATTCCCGCCTCCACTCTGGAGGTGCCGGCCCCAAGCACCTCTCCACAGGGCACCCCATTTGTCCCCAGGACGGCGCCGACCCCGCGGAAACCTCGTGGACGCGGCAGGTCTGTTCCACGAGCGCGACATGACAGCAGAGAGATGGTTCAGTTGTCCAGGAGGACTGTAGACATTGGTGACCAGCTCATCAAAGCTTTGGGGGGCATATCCCGACACCTGGCCACCATGACCGAGTACAATCCGCGCATGGCGGAGTCCCTAGATGCGATAGCCAGGAACACTGCTGTCACAGCCCTCTCAGTGGTCCCAGAGCGCGGCACTCCACCCCTAGGTTCCGCACCAGCACTGTGAACGACAGATGAGAGCAGGGACCAAGATCCTGCTTCTGCATCAGAGAATGTTGCCCCCTTGGCACCCAACGCTCCCGTACCCGTCCAACCAACGCATCTGCCTTCATCCCTCCCCAATGAGGCACCGCCTGAGGAGCTCCTTGGCCAGGCGACATAGAGCGAAGAGGGGAAGGGATAGAGGTGGGAGAAGAAAGAGTGGGGGGAAGGAAAGTGAGGTGCATGTGCGCAGGTGATGGCTGTGTTATATCTCCATCTGGATGTATACAATTTGTTGCAATGTATGGGCGCTGGGGATCATGCTCCTGCTTTGCCTTTGTATTCTGTGTTGCTGGACATGTTGACCATGTGAGTTATGTCAATGGTGGAAAAAATGGGATGTGGGCAGGGGTTGGGTGCTATTGGCTGTGTTACTTATGATTTCAGACCAATGTTGGTATTAAACTTTTGTTATTGAACATAACCTTGTTGCGCACTGTCTCAGATAGCTGGACCGTTACACACTGGTGATTCCTTACCGTGAAAGGGTTAAATACAATTTAAAATCAATCAACGTAAACTTTAACTGGCACCAAGGTAATGGGCACCATTGATGTCTGAGCTGCACACATACAGCAGTGTGTCAGCGTTGTCACTCACATCAGCGCTCTTTTAGGCAAACCTTTTCGATATCAGCTCCTCACGTAATAGTGGGATTTAACAAATGCCAGCCACACCGCTGGCGTCTGTCCTGGTTAGTTCCACTTTTTGTGGGCAGTTTTTTGAGCGGGCGATATTCTCGGCGATATGTGTGCGAGGTGGTGAAATTAACGGTGGGCAATCTCCATGGCCACTAGTTTGGGTAAATAAGCTCTTTTTAACAAAAAACAGTCACCGGGCATTATTATTGAATCTTGGCGTTAAGTCCGTGAGGAAAATCTGGGCGATATATGGGCGTTGAAATCACCCATTCTGCTGACTCCGCCCAAAAAAGTAGGCGGGCGGTAATATTTTTTCTCGCCGTTAAGCACATGGGAAAATAATGCTCGCCAATAAGTCTCCTAAAAAAGCCTGTCAGTTTCCATTTTGTGCCAAAGTGGGTGATATTTGGGCGTTATACATCATTTCATCGGTTAAATGGGCGTTAAGTGGGTGTTATGCAGACAAAAGCAGTGGAGGTTCTAGTCCTACAGACCTAGACTTCTGAGAGAAATCGACTGAAGATTTACAATCACCCTTCCAGGTTGTAGCTATTGTAGGCTCGTGGTCGTTGATTCCGTGACTGATTGGTTCTTCTTCTGGCCGTTCTCTGCAGTGCTGTTCCTTCCGTGTACCTTCCGTACCTCGCTTCGCTTCGGTACCACTCTGCCGTTTCTCCGCCGAACGATGATGGACGACTGGTGGTGTTCTGAGCTGCCTCTAGCTCGCATATTTATATCCACGTTATGACTGATCTCCCGCCACTGTGGTTTCTGATAATGTGTTTGCATCGATACGTTGGTTTGTGGTGATCTTGGTTGATTGACTGCAATAATGAACTCGACTGTTCTCAGTTTGCATACTGAGTCTACAAGGCACAAGATGTCTCCTCATCTTAACACCTCGTTCCCCAAAAATGTGCACCTGATGTGATCCCGTTGTTGTCCGGTCTTCTTGCAGACTTGGTGTCTCCAGCGAGCTTTGTTCCCTCCCCCCCCCACTCCCTTCCCCCCCTCTGGCCAATCAAGTTCAGGGCCTCATCAGTTAACTTATGAAAATGTAATAACTCCATTATTGTTATGCATAAAGTCAGTCTGGTTCCTGACCACAGAGTGTTCTTAATTGGGGTGAGTCAACACCTGCCCCCAGGCTGGTGCCCTTTTTGCTCCCTTTGTTCAGTTTATTCAAAAGCTTGTATCAAATCAATCAACTTTGAATTCATGGTCTCATTCTGTGCTTTTCTGAAGATGTGTAACCATACACCCCCTTCTTTAATGTCTCATTAATATAAAACAAGAGACATTACTCGTGGGTTTCTTCCTTTTCTATGAGCTCTTTTTGGGCGTGTTACAGTCTCTGTCAAAAATTCCAGATTACATTCTTTTTTACAACAAAAACAGTACTTTTCCCAACAAACCAATGCTTTTTTACAACAAAAATGTTCGGCCTTGATCTGATTTCAGTTTTATATACAAACACTTTGGCCTTGCTACATCTTAATAAACCTTCAAGATTCCCTTCCTTTGTTTTCTGTTTTAACTTACAGGATAAGATAAATAGGTACAACACTATCACCAACTGTACAATGACTAGTGTGTGTGATACGATTCGAACCCAGGGGGAATCTCAATATTGAAATCCAAATCCCATTGTGGAGGGGCCATAATTTCCTCGATTTCCTCCCTTACTTTCTCATTCATTTGGTGTAATGTGTAATAGTGTTTGTGGGATAGCTCGATGTCCTTTAATAACTTGGTCAAATGTTCGGGTAACGGCGGGATTTACCAGTGATGTCCCAGTATTAAATACTATAGCTACATCACTCATTAGCCCCCTTTTCCATCTCAGTCTGTACGCTTCTCCCTGACTCTCATCCCTGTAATTCTTTTGATAGAAATGTTTAAACATTTCCTTTAGCAATTTTTCGTATAACTTTTCCGTTTCTGGCGGGCACCAGCGGGGTAATTGTAACTCTGTTAAATTTAAAATAACTGATGCTACTTCATAATATACAGAATGATGCAACATTTTCCCTGTTGGGATTACCGCCAGCCTGTTGTTAAGACTGAGAATCCTGCCATTGCAGTTTAAAAACAATCCCCACACCTCCCCTGCACTTGTGGCTAGACCCTACTACAGACAGAAATCCCTTATTCCTCCTTTCACCACTTCTCCTAACACAATTTTGCCCCTTCTTTTGTTCCTGTGGTCCGCCTGTTTGAGCTATTACCCAATTTCTCCCATTCTGTGCATGCATTAACTTTTCCCCTGTCTGTTTTCCGTGACCACCACCATCCTCCCATGGGGGTAATTCCTTTACATTCCAGACATACGCGTCTACCCTCTCTCAGCCATACCTTCCTGGTCGTGATGTTTAGCCTTGGGCAGGACACTGACACCTCCCCACATTTATCCTCGCTTTGTCTGGAGTACTTGGTCGAATTTGACCCTAACCACCCTGGCCAACTCCCAGTGTGAGCATGGGCGCTTGTGCCCTTGTTGCTCCGTATGGCTCCCCCTTGAGTTACAGTGGGGCCGGTTCCTCCCATACACCCGTATGTAAGAAATGTCTCGGTGTCTCCATGATTTCCCAATCCTTTAATAATCAGGGCTATCCACAGGCCTATCCCCAGTGTCCACCTCATCTCGTATCCCTGGCTCAATTCACCCCTATGAAGACAAAATGAAAGAAGTACTTTCGCTCTGTAGGGCTTCCCCCTCACAGGTCCTTCTTCAGTTATTCACATGTGTACATAACACCTTTTTACGATCACTGCTTCCATCTCTTATTCCAATGCTTGGGCTTGCGGAGGCTCGGGGGTGGAGATGGAGGAGGCATCCAGGGCACCCTTTGTCACAGTACCTGACCACTCTGCCTTCCTGCTCCATCCCTTACTTCTTCATCCCACAGCATTGGTGGAAGGCTTACACTGATCAAACTCATCATAGTTCCTTGGGCCTTGGCCCGCTTTTTACTTTTCTCTCCGGGGTTGTACAGCTTATACTGGTTTTATATGGAACCATTTTATACGTTTTGACAGCTGGATTGCATACACCATAGGGTTTGCCTTGTCGACAATGCTATATGGTCCTTTGTACAATGGTTCAAGTGCCCCTATTCTGGCATAATTCCTGGCCATTACCTGATCCCCTACCTTCTATTCCTGTGTAACCCGGGGTTACAGCAGCAATTTATTCTGCTGGTGCTGTCTGTCCATATTGTTAGCTGCTTCCCAATGCATCCCTTCCAGAATATCATACAGATCTCTGATAAACCTGTCCTGTGTGACTTCTTTAACTTGTATTTCGGTCAGGACTGGTGCGAGGATATGGGTCGGGATCCTCATAAGTCTCCCTGTCATCAGTGCATGTGGGGAGTGTCCCGTACTCTTAGAGAGACTGGCTCGGTGGCTCATCAGTATTAGGGGTAGGATCTCATCCCATTTCATCAGAGTATTTCCTATCTCCTTTCTAAGCCTCTTTTTTAAGGTCCGGTTTCTCCTTTCTACTGGACCTGACGATTGGGGGTTATACGCCACATGCCATTTCCCCTGTATCCCTAACAGCTTTGGGGTGGCCTGCATTACCACTCCGGCGAAATGATTCCCTTGATCTGATTCCACTATCAGGAGCAGTCCCCATTGAGAAAATACTTCTTGCACCAAAATCTTTGCAGTGACTAATGCGGTGGCCACCCGACAAGGAATTAGTTAGGGTGTGTGACTACGTACGCTACCGCTGCGAGCTCGGTCTGCTGCGCACTTAAAGTGTTGGGGAGTTTTATAGCTTTTTCTATCCCTGCCTCAGGATCGTAAATCCCACAGCCTGTTTTTCTCTCTCCTTTTATTACTGACCTAGGCCCATCTACATAGATGTCCCTGCCTGTCGGATGTTCTCTTGCTTTGAATCCCACCTCTACATCCCACACTCCTTCCACTGAACACACATGAGCTGCCCCTGGATAAAACAGGTTCAGAGCTAGCTTTGGTTCTCCTGGCCTCTTCGACCTTCAGATCTAACTGAGTAAACAACAATGTCCAGCGAGCAATCTTGTTACGGCTCACTGTTCCATCTTTCATTCTACCGTCCAGTAACATTTGTGTCAGGGTGTAACAGGTCAGTAAAATTACTATAGCTAACCCTGTGAACATCCGAAAATGCTTTACTGCCAAAAAGTTGCTAACAGATGTTGTTCACAGTTTGAAAAGCTCTTTTCTACTTCGGTGAGAACCCGGGAGGCATAGGCCACCGGTCTCAGCTTGCCGTGTTACTCCTAGGGTAACAATGCGCTCAAACTGTCCCCAGTCGCTGCTACCTCCAGACTAAAGTCCTGGTCCTCATTTACTGCTCCCAATGCTGGTGCTGTCGGTAACACCTCTTTTAACCGAACAAAAGTTTCCTGACAACCCTCACTCCTTTCCTAAGAAACCTCAACAAAGAAGCTGCCATGGCTGTATATCCCTCTATGAATTCCCTGCAATAACCTGTTATTCCCAGAAAAGACCTTAGTCCAGACACGTCCTTTGGAACAGGTTGTTCCTGGACAGTTTTTCTCTTAGCTCCATCTATGGCTCTCTCTCCTGCCCTAATGGTCAAACCTAGAAACTTCACTTCCTCTTTGCCTATTTGAGCTTTCTTGGGATTTACTTTAAAACCTGCTTCTTTCAACAAATGCAGTAACTCACTCAATAATGGCCCCTGGTCCTCTGCACTTTCGGAGAATAACAACAAGTCGTCCACATATTGGACCAACCAATTTGGCTGACTAAAACTGTGGTGTATGAAATGATACAATGAAGTCTGTACTGTGAGCCAGTGACCAGGTGTAACCTGGTCAGTCTTTAATGGCTTCCAGAAGTGAAGATACAAAGATGAAGTTCAGGTTATATATCGGGCCCAGCACGAGGGCACATATGACCCTCGGACCTCCGATGGTAGTGCCCCTGTTGGTCGGCAGACCTTATGTACATACATTACATCATTCCCACTCCCCCCCCCACCCCCACAGTTCTTGGCAGAAGTCCACATTACAAGTTCAGACGGTCCGGAGCCCTTCGCTCCCTGGTTGATCATCTCAGTACAATACCAGTGCTTTCCGAGTCTCTCACGACTTGGGGCTGGGTGTTGACCACAGTGGGTTCTTCTGATGGCTGGACGTGAGTTCGTTGGTCGTATAAGCTCGCGGTTTCTTCTTCCGATTGTTTTGGTTCGTCTTAGCTTGATTTGATCAATGTGTTTCCTGCACATCTGCCCATTCTTGAGCTTAACCATATACACCCGGTTACCCTCCTTATCCATAACATTGCCCGGGAGCCACTTGGGCCCTTGACCATGGTTAAGTACACACACTGGGTCATTTACAGATATGTTGCATGACACTGCAGTGTGGCCGTGATACCACTGGTGGCGTTGACGTCGGGTTTTGACATGATCGTTAAGGTCAGGATGGATTAGGGAGAGCCTGGTTTTGAGGCCACTCTTCATCAATAGTTCCACAGGCGGGACCCCGGTGAGCGTGTGGGGCCTTATCCTGTAACTAAGCAGTATGCGTGACAGGCGTGTCTGCAAGGAATCGTGAGTTATGCGTTTCAGGCTCTGCTTGATGGTTTGAACTGCCCGCTCCGCTTGACCATTGGACACGGGTTTGAACGGAGCTGACTTCATGTGTTTTATGCCATTGCGTTTCATGAACTCTTGAAACTCCAGGCTCGTGAAATGCGGTCCATTGTCGTTGACAACGATGACTGGCAGACCATGTGTGGCAAACATGACTCTCAGGTTCTCAATGGTGGCAGTGGAAGTGCTGGATGACATGATCACACATTCTATCCATTTGGAGTATGCATCCACCACCACAAAAAACATTTTACCAAGGAAGGGGCCCGCAAAGTCGATGTGGATTCTAGACCACGGTTTGGATGGCCATGACCACAGTCTGAGCGGAGCTTCCTTTGGGGCATTGCTTAACTGCATGCAAGTGTTGCACTGATGCTTGCATGACTCTAAATCCGTTTCAATGCCAGGCCACCAAACATGGGATCTGGCGATGGCCTTCATCATGACAATACCGGGATGCGTACTATGTAACTCCCGTACAAATCTCGCCCTGCCTTTCTTTGGCATTACAACACGATTACCCCACAGTAACCAGTCGGACTGGATGGAAAGCTCATCTTTGTGATGGCTGTACGGTTTGGTTTCATCACCCATTTCCTTGGTGATGGTCGACCAATCTCCGTTAAAAACACAACGTTTTACAACCGATAGGGTCAGATCCAGGCTGGTCCAGGTCTTAACTTGTTGAGCAGTGACAGGCGACCCTTCACTCTCAAAGGCATTGGCGTTTCCACCTCCGGTGTGGGCAACGGTATCCAGCTCAATGCATCAGCGCACTTGTCGATGCCTGGTCTATGGCGAATGACATAATCATAGGCAGATAATGTCAGTGCCCACCTCTGGATGCGGGACGACGCGTTGGTATTGATACCTGTATGTTCCAAGAACAACGATATAAGCGGCTTATGATTTGTTTCCAGCTCGAAGCGAAGCCCAAACAGGTACTGGTACTTTTTTTTACCCCATAAACGCATGCTAAAGCCTCTTTCTCTACCATGTCGTAGGCTCTTTCCGCCTTGGACAGGCTTCGAGACACATACGCAACTGGTTGTAGTTTGCCTGATTCATTGGCTTGCTGGATTACGCAGCTGACCCCATAGGACGACGCATCATAGGTCACAACTAGACGCTTGCATGGGTCATACAGTACCAGTAGCTTGTGGGAACACAACAGATATTTAGCCTTCTCAAAGGCTCTGTCTTGAAGTTCACCCCACACCCAGTCGTCTCCTTTCCTGAGCAGTTTGTGCAAAGGCTCTAATACTGTGCTCAATTTGGGTAAGAATTTACCGAAGTAGTTGAGAAGACCCAGGAACGAACGCAGCTCCGTCACATTCTGGGGCCTGGGCGCATTTTTGATGGCCTCTGTTTTCGTGTCTGTAGGTCTGATTCCGTCTGCAACAAACTTTCGTCCAAGGAATTCGAATGTTTCAGGCTGAGCCCCACTTTATCCAGATGACACAGAACCTCTTCCAGATTGTGCAGGTGCTCGGCGGTGTCACGACCTGTGACTAGAATGACTGTGACTGGCGGTGCAGGCTCAAAGGGCAGAATGGCCTACTCCTGCACCTATTTTCTATGTTTCTAGGATGTTGTCTTGGAATACCACGGTCCTGGGGACGGATTTCAATAGGCTCTCCATGTTTCTCCGAAATATGGCTGCCGCCGAACGAATGCTAAAAGGGCACCTGTTGTAACTAAACAGTCCTTTGTGCGTGTTGATGCACATAAGTTTCTTTGATGATTTAACCAGTTCCTGTGTCATGTAGGCCGATGATAGATTCAATCTGGTGAACCACTTTCCCCTGGCTAGCGTGCAAACAGGTCAGCAGCTTTCGGTGGCGCGTACTGATCTTGTTTCGAAACTCGATTGATCGTGACCTTGCAGTCTCCACAAATCTTGACCGTGCCATCGCTCTTTAACACTGAAACAATGGGACTGGCCCATATATTAAATTCGACCGGTGGGATGACCCCCTCGCATTGTAGCCTGTCCAATTCGAGCTCGACCTTTTCTCTCATCATGTGCGGGACCGACCTGGCTTTGTGATGGATGGGCCTTGCGTCCAGGCCTAGGTGAATCTGCACCTTGGATCCTTTGAAGCTGCCAATTCCTGGTTCAAACAGTGAGGGAAATTTGCTCAGCATTTGAGCACACAAGTCATCATCCGCTGATGACAAATCTTTGATACCGTACCATTTCCATTTTATTCTCGAGCCAACTCCTGCCGAATAACGATGGGCCGTTGCCCGGGATAATCCTCGTACGACACTCTTACTGCTGCACTACCGATCACTGGTATGAGCTCTTTGGTGTAGGTACGCAACTTCGCATTTATCGGACTCAGCTTGGGTCTCTCTGCCTTGGTCTCCCACAGCTTTTCGAAAGTCCTCTGGCTCATTATTGATTGACTCGCACCCGTGTGTAATTCCATGGGTACCGGCACGCCGTTTAATTTTACATTCATCATTATCGGTTGGCTCTTTGTTAATAATTTTACCTCCATCATTATTGATTGGCTCTTTGTTAGGAATGCACGTACGTTATACTCTTCCTCCTCTGGGCTCTCAAATGCCTCGGGCTGCTTCGCCAGATTCACGCTTAATTGATCATCATCCACGTGGTGTGTCGCAGCTCGCTAGCTCTGCTGTGGACACGTCCGCTGAAGATGCCCCATCTTCGCACACCCTCTGCATACATACTGCTTGAAGCGGCACTGATGGGATCGGTGATTGCCCCCGCAACGCCAACACGTTGAGCTCGGATTTGCGCCCGATGGCAGGCTTTGAGCGGCTCCCGTTTTCGCATACGCAGTCGAGTAGGTCCTCGATGGTGAACTTTGAGCGGCTCCCAGCCTTGCAGACACCGGCGATTAGGCCCTGCCATGCGCAGCTCTGCCGGCCGTCGGCCCTTAATTTAAAGCAAGAAAAGAGAGAGAAAAACTCACCAACCAATCACTTCCCTGCCTTCCTGTGACATCGAATGTAGTCGCCCTGTTCTCCTTTGTCGCCCTCCCTTACCTGCTCGTGCTGCTCCCTGTGGAGGATGGCTGATTGCTGTTTTAAGCTCCGCTGCTCTTCAGGTGTTCCCTCACAGGTCGGGGGGTCTAGCTGTTTTTCTGGGCCAGCAGCTTTTTGGTGGAAAGCGTGGTCGGGGAGATGGAGGTGGGTGATGCTCCAGGATGCTGCAGCAATGCCACGAGGGAGGGGGAAGCAGGGGGCCAGCTCCTCCGAGGGTGAGTGCACACCTGAGTGATGTTCAGCAGCACTCTGATGAGGAGCCCGAATTAGAGGATGATGCAAGACTGTCATTGCGGGTGCATTGGCAAGGGTGCCCGAGAGTCTCAATGCACCAGTGTGAGGATGGAGGAGTCCGCCTCAACTGTTGCACATGCCGCTCAGCAGCCCCACTGAGCCTATCCTTGGTAGATACCAACGGATGTTGGGCGCTTCAAGTGACCATGGGTCCCAGACTAGGTGGCACGGGTCATGGCTGACGTGGCAGTAGCCATTGAGCACCAGGCCGACGCTATGATATGCCTGCAGACTGTCATGTCGTCAGTACGTGGTGGCATCAATCAGCTCTGTGGTGTGCTGCAGTCGCAGTCTGCCCTGATGCAGAGCCAACTTGATGCCACGCAGGCACTGACCGCTGCCATGGTGTCTGGGGCCTCATCAGTTCAATGGGTACCTAACGTTGCCAAAGCAGGGCAGCAATCCGGTCTCACCCAGGTTGCTCCAGATGCTGAGCCTCTGCCCCAGGGGAGCAGCAGCGTGTTGGGCCTGTTAGAATGAGATGTCCTCGCTCAGGATGACATCATTCCACCTTGCCCCTGCCGCTTCCTGCAACCCATCTATCACAGAGTGCTGCAGCCCATGCTGAGGTAATGCAGTCCGAATCCGGGCCTTCCAGGGCCTGAGTTGGTGCGGAACGTCCTGCTAAGCCATCAGCTATGGCAGCGGCACCAACAGAGCGACCTTTTGCCTTGCTGCACGCACTGAGTCCCCATTGAGGAGGAGCAGTAGGTGTGGAAGGGGGGAGAAGGGAAGGGATGGGAAAGCACTCAGAAAGACCCACTAAAAATGTCTGTGCTGGTGGCCAGAGATGGTGACCTTGCTCAAATATGAACTCATGTAAATAGTTGTACTTGGATGAGCCACTAAAGAATTGTGTTAGTGGCCAGAGAAGCTGTCCTTGTTCGAATATGAACTAATATGAATAGTTGCACATCGATGTTGGTGAGAATGTTTCAAGGGGTTTGGTTTCAATTAATCTTTGCTGTGCATGATGGTATCTTTTTGTGCTTCTTTGCAGCACACTATGTTGGTTTCTCAATAAAAATTATTTTAATTTGTCACATTCTTGTCTTGCCATTTATATACATGGAGGTTTGGAGGGTGGGGCGAGATGTCTTCAGCAGATGGCCAGGTGAACAGGCTGGCCATTCGGCACATCTTACATCATTCATTGGAATCGATGCGCGATGAGTCTCTGATGAGCAACCCTTGCAGCTGTAACAGTGTCTGACTGCCTCCTCCTTGGCTGAAACTCCTCGCCTTCCGCTTCATCGTTGTCATCCTCCTGAGGTGGTGCTGCCATCCCTGCTGGTAATAGCTGGCCCCTCATGATGGCTAGGTTGTGCAACATGCAGCACACAATGGTGAAGGTGAAGACTCTATCAGGTGAGTACTGAAATGCCCCTACAGAGCGGCCAAGGCAGCGTAAACGCTGCTTCAGAACCCCGATAGTTTGCTCTATAACCTTGTTGTGGTATGGCTGTGGTTGTAGTGCTGCTCGGCAGGGCTGGTGGGATTGCGGAGGGATGTCTTCAGCCAGGTGGCAAGACCATATTCTTTGTCACCCATGGGCCAGCCACACCCTTCATGCAGTGGCTGGAACAATCGTGGCACACTGCTCTCCCACAGGATGAAGGCATCGTGGCAGCTGCCAGGATATCGGGCATTGACAGTGAGGATCATCTGCCTGTGGTCATAGACCAGCTGAACGTTGAGGGAGTGGTATCCCTTTCGATTGAGAAACACCTCTCCATTGTGAGGCGGGGCCCCCAATGCCGGATGCGTACAATCAATGGCCCCCTGAACCATGGGGAAGCCCGCTATCCTGGCAAAGCCATGGGACCGCTCATACTGGCTCTCCCTGGACATGCTGAACTTTATGTAGTCTATTCTGTTATGTAATGATATGTGTATTGCCCTGGTACCTTAAATGTAATGTAAGCACAATGGTACACCACAGAGGGCGCTGTGGTGGGAAACCTGGAAGTACCTGCAACAGGCACTATAAAAGGCTGACGACCACACCTGAGGGGCGCTCTGGAGCTGAACAATAAAGGACCAAGGTCACAGCAGTTAGACTTACACCAGACCGTGTGGAGTCAGTGATTTGTGTGCTACATTCAACACATTGGCGACAAGGAAGCGGACGAACTCCACGCAACCATGGCTACTCTGGGCTCGCTAAAGGATTTTACCGTGGGCAATGATTGGGAGGCCTTTACGGAAAGGCTCGAGTACTACTTCACAGCAAATGACCTGACGGAGGACACATACGCAATGAGAGAGAAGCGTAAGGTGATATTGCTCTCCAGTTGTGGAGATGAGGTTTACTGTCTCGTCAGGGATTTGCTGGCACCCGGGAGCGCCAGGGACAAGTCATACGAGGAGCTGACTGAACTCATTCGTGACCAGTTGAAACCGAAGGAGAGCATCCTCACAGCCAGATACAAATTCTACCATCACTGCAGATCTGAGGGCCAGGATGTCACCAAATATGCTGCGGACCTCAGGAGACTCGCGGCGCCGTGTGATTTTGGCGCACACCTTGATGAGGCGTTGCAGGACGTTTTCGTTATGGGGATTGGCCACGAGGGCCTCCTTCACAAGCTATTAGCCACGGAACCCACAGTCGCTCTGACAAAGGCCATCACCATCAGCCGGGCACATATGACCTCGACTTGCAGCACCAAGCAAATAATCCACACAGTCTCAAACCCGGCAGGCACTGTCCACAGGATAGCGCCCACCACGGACAAAATTGCAGAACGTGGCTCTGCCCGGGGCAGGGAGCACGGACCTCGGGGTCCTGGAACTCAGAGTCTGCTGAGGGGGGCCAATCAAGCAGCACCATGCAGGCGCTGTGGAGGAAGCCATGGGGCTCACCGGTGCAGGTTTGCGGAGTACACGTGCAATATCTGCCACACGAAAGGCCACCTTCAGCGTATGTATAAAAGAAATCGGACTCACCATGTAGCTGAGGAGACGGGTGATGATCCACCATCCAGTGAGGAGCAGGCAGAAGATGATGAGGTGTAGGGACTGTACACGTGTACCGACGATTCGCCCCCAGTGATAAGGGAAGTAAAAATCAACGGAGTCCCTGTGAGTATGGAAGTGGACACGGGCTCGGGTCCGTCGTTGATGAGTCGGAGAACTTTTGAGAAACTGTGGATTAACCCAGCTGCACGACCCAAGCTGGTCCTGGTCACGGCGAAGCTGCGTACCTACACCAGGGAACTGATACCTGTTCTTGGCAGAGCGATGGTGCAGGTATCCCACGGGGACGAGATGCACGCTTTACCTTTGTGGGTCGTTGCAGGCGACGGGCCGACACTCCTCGGCCGGAGGTGGATGGGGACGGTCCGTGGGAGCTGGGAAGACTTCACTACTCCACAGGCTGCTGCTCCCCGGGGTGCTGCCATGCCCCGGGGCCCCAGAGAGCAGCGCCGACCGAGCTGGAGCTGCAGCCTCAATCCCCCCACAGGCAAGCAGAGCAAGCCCCAGCCCGGGACCTCACACAGAGATCCTGCAACCCCAGCCCCCACAGGCAAGCAGTCCTGCAGAGAGGGGCCAAGTGGGGGGGGTGGGGGGGGGGAGACAGCGGGGTGCTGGGGGCGGAGTGCGAGGGATCCAGGATGGCCGGCGGATCGGAGGGGCCCACACAGAGGGAGAGTCGGGCGGTGGCAGCAGCTGGAGGTCGGCGGCCACGGAGGCCGCAGGGGAGGCGGCAAGTGCGGCCACTGGAGAGGCCACACGGCCGCAGGGGAGGCGGCTACGGTGGCCGCCGGAGAAGCGATGACGACGGCTGCAGGAGAGGCGGCAAGTCAGGTGGCAGCGGAGGGGAGCGGAGGCTGTGGCGGCGGAGGGCATCCGGAGCGGCAGAAAGCAAGATGGCGGCGGCCTCGGTCCAGAGCAGCAGAGCATCAAAGATGGCGGCGCCCAAGGAGAAGCCTCATGGAATCCTCCTGCATCAAAGATGGCGCCTTAAAAAGGAAATGCAGCCGGGAGTCTTAAAACATAGAAACATAGAAACATAGAAAATAGGTGCAGGAGTAGGCCATTCGGCCCTTCTAGCCCGCACCGCCATTCAATGAGTTCATGGCTGAACATGCAACTTCAGTACCCCATTCCTGCTTTCTCGCCATACCCCTTGATCCCCCTCGTAGTAAGGACTTCATCTAACTCCTTTTTGAATATATTTAGTGAATTGGCCTCAACAACTTTCTGTGGTAGAGAATTCCACAGGTTCACCACTCTCTGGGTGAAGAAGTTTCTCCTCATCTCGGTCCTAAATGGCTTACCCCTTATCCTTAGACTGTGACCCCTAGTTCTGGACTTCCCCAACATTGGGAACATTCTTCCTGCATCTAACCTGTCTAAACCCATCAGAATTTTAAACGTTTCTATGAGGTCCCCTCTCATTCTTCTGAACTCCAGTAAATACAAGCCCAGGTGATCCAGTCTTTCTTGATAGGTCAGTCCCGCCATCCCGGGAATCAGTCTGGTGAACCTTCGCTGCACTCCCTCAATAGCAAGAATGTTCTTCCTCAGGTTAGGAGACCAAAACTGTACACAATACTCCAGGTGTGGCCTCACCAAGGCCCTGTACAACTGTAGCAACACCTCCCTGCCCCTGTACTCAAATCCCTCGCTATGAAGGCCAACATGCCATTTGCTTTCTTAACCGCCTGCTGTACCTGCATGCCAACCTTCAATGACTGATGTACCATGACACCCAGGTCTCGTTGCACCTCCCCTTTTCCTAATCTGTCACCATTCAGATAATAGTCTGTCTCTCTGTTTTTACCACCAAAGTGGATAACCTCACATTTATCCATATTATACTTCATCTGCCATGCATTTGCCCACTCACCTAACCTATCCAAGTCGCTCTGCAGCCTCATAGCATCCTCCTCGCAGCTCACACTGCCACCCAACTTAGTGTCATCCGCAAATTTGGAGATACTACATTTAATCCCCTCGTCTAAATCATTAATGTACAGTGTAAACAGCTGGGGCCCCAGCACAGAACCTTGCGGTACCCCATTAGTCACTGCCTGCCATTCTGAAAAATCCCCATTTACTCCTACTCTTTGCTTCCTGTCTGACAACCAGTTCTCAATCCACGTCAGCACACTACCCCCAATCCCATGTGCTTTAACTTTGCACATTAATCTCTTGTGTGGGACCTTGTCGAAAGCCTTCTGAAAGTCCAAATATACCACATCAACTGATTCTCCCTTGTCCACTCTACTGGAAACATCCTCAAAAAATTCCAGAAGATTTGTCAAGCATGATTTCCCTTTCACAAATCCATGCTGACTTGGACCTATCATGTCACCTCTTTCCAAATGCGCTGCTATGACATCCTTAATAATTGATTCCATCATTTTACCCACTACTGATGTCAGGCTGACCGGTCTATAATACCCTGTTTTCTCTCTCCCTCCTTTTTTTAAAAAGTGAGGTTACATTGGCTACCCTCCACTCCATAGGAACTGATCCAGAGTCAATGGAATGTTGGAAAATGACTGTCAATGCATCCGCTATTTCCAAGGCCACTCTGGGATGCAGTCCATCAGGCCCTGGGGATTTATCGGCCTTCAATCCCATCAATTTCCCCAACACAATTTCCCGACTAATAAGGATTTCCCTCAGTTCCTCCTCCTTACTAGACCCTCTGACCCCTTTTATATCCAGAAGGTTGTTTGTGTCCTCCTTAGTGAATACCGAACCAAAGTACTTGTTCAATTGGTCCGCCATTTCTTTGTTCCCCTGATTCTGACTGCAGGGGACCTACGTTTGTCTTTACTAACCTTTTTCTCTTTACATATCTATAGAAACTTTTGCAATCCGTCTTAATGTTCCCTGCAAGCTTCTTCTCGTATTTCATTTTCCCTGCCCTAATCAAACCCTTTGTCCTCCTCTGCTGAGTTCTAAATTTCTCCCAGTCCCCAGGTTCGCTGCTATTTCTGGCCAATTTGTATGCCACTTCCTTGGCTTTAATACTATCCCTGATTTCCCTTGATAGCCACGGTTGAGCCACCTTCCCTTTTTTATTTTTACGTCAGACAGGAATGTACAATTGTTGTAATTCATCCATGCGGTCTCTAAATGTCTGCCATTGCCTATCCACAGTAAAAGGGCCTTACCATGTGGTGGTCTCCACAAAGGACTTCTGTAAGGCAGAGCGAGTCTAAAATGAGCTATGTTAATGTGAGATGGCGAATTTATAATAAGAATTAGGGGCTTACCCCGTCCACTCCATGCACCGACCTGGTATTGCAATATTTCCAGGAACGGTGCAACTTCGCCTCTCGGCCTTTTGGCCTAAGATCAAATATATTGGTGCAAAGTGATCTTTGGCGTTAGAGTTGATCTGGAAAGAAATTGGACGTAAAAAAATGTTTTTAAAAATTTATAATAAGAATTAATATTTTAATGCTAAATGGCCACTGCATTTGTGTAAAATAATGGCTATGAAGTACAATTAATGATAAGAGCTAACAAGGAAATCACGGATCCGTTACCAGTCAATAACTAATTAATGTACCAGATAACATGTACCATACTAACGCACTGTCTATGCCTACCTGCCTTCCATTGGATAAGTGTGTTGTTATGTATTGATGTGTGTATCGTCATCCTGCGTCCTGGTGCGGGGGGAAGTGTGATGTTATGTATTGATGTGTGTATCGTCCTGGTTCCTTAAATGTAATGTAAGCACGATGGTACACCACAGAGGGCATTGTGGTGGGAAATCTGGAAGAACCTGCAACAGGCAATATAAAAGGCTGACCATCACACCTGAGAGGCACTCTGGAGCTGTGCATTAAAGGACGAAGGTCACAGCAGTTAGATTTACACCAGACCGTGTGGAGTCAGTGATTTGTGTGCTACATACACCACACATTCATCGGCTGTAGAGAGCGTCAGTCACCAGGCGAATGCAGCAGTATTCTGCAAACTGCGAGATAAATTGCCTGCAGGAAACTGGAAGGAGCCGGTAGCATAGAGGTTGAGGGCATCTGTCACTTTCACTGCCACTGACAGTGAGGTCCTGGTGTCAGCGTCGAGGTATGTCTGCAGGAGGTGGCAGAGCTCAGTGACCACCTCTTTGCAGAACCGCAACCTTCTTATGCACTGGTCCTTGGACATATCAAGGTAAGAATAATGTGACGGTAAGCCCTGTGTCTGTACGGCCTCCAGCCCCGAGGTCTGAGATCTCTCCTCGGACCTGAAGCCATCTCTGTAGCCGGCGCCTTTGAAGTTATGGTGTATGAAATGATACAATGAACTCCGTACTGTGAGCCAGTGACTAGGTGTAACCTGGTCAGTCTTTAATGGCTTCCAGAAATGAAGATACAAAGGTGAAGTACAGGTTATATACTGGGCCCAGCACGAGTGTACCTCTAACTTAGGACCTCGACGGTAGTGCCCCCTGTTGGTGGGCAGACTTTATGTACATACATTACATCATTTCCCCCCCCCAGTTCTTGGCACAAGTCCATATTACAAGTTCAGACGGTCTGGAGCCCTTCGCTCCCTGGTTGACCGTCTCAGTACAATACCAGTGCTTTCCGAGTCTCTCACGACTTGGGGCTGGGCGTTGACCACAGTGGGGTCTTCTGATGGCTGGACGTGTGTTGGTTGGTCGTCTAAGCTCGCGGTTTCTTCTTCCAACTGTTCCGGTTGATCGTGAGCTTGGAGTCTCCACAAATCCTGTCCGTGCCATCGCTCTTTAACACCGGGACAATGGGACTGGCCCATTCATTAAATTCAACTCGTTTTGTAGCCTGTCCAATTCGAGCTCGACCTTTTCTCTCATCATGTGCGGACCGCCCTGGCTTTGTGATGATTGGGCCTTGCGTCTGGGCCTAGGTGGATCTGCACCTTGGCTCCCTTGAAGCTGCCAATTCCCGGTTCAAACAGTGAGGGAAATTTGCTCAGCACTTGAGCACACAAGTCATCATCCACTAATGACAAAGCTTTGATATCGTACCATTTCCATTTTATTTTCTCGAGCCAACTCCTGTCGAATAACAATGGGCTGTTGCCCAACATAATCCATAACGGTAGATCATGAACCGCTCCCTTGTACGACACTCTTACTGCTGCACTACCGATCACTGGTATGAGCTCTTTGGTGTAGGTACGCAACTTCGCATTTATCGGACTCAGCTTGGGTCTCTCTGCCCTGGTCTCCCACAGCTTTTCAAAAGTCCTCTGGCTCATTATCGATTGACTTGTACCCATGTCTAATTCCATGGATACCGGCACGCCATTTAATTTTACCTCTATCATTATCGGTTGGCTCTTTGTTAGTAATTTTTCCTCCATCATTATCGGTTGGCTCTTTGTTAGGAACGCACATATGCTATACACATCCTCCTCGAAGCTCTCAAATGTCTCGGGCTGCATCACCAGATCCACGCTTAATTGATCATCATCCACGTGGTGTGTCACAGCTCGCTTGCTCTTCTGTGGACACGTCCGCTGAAGATGCCCCGTCTTCGCACACCCTCTGCATACATACTGCCTGAAGCGGCACTGATGGGGTCGGTGATTTCCCCCGCAATGCCAACACGTTGAGCTCGGATTTGCGCCCGATGGCAGGCTTTGAGTGGCTCCCGTTCTCACATAAGCAGTCGAGTAGGCGCTTGATGGTGAACTTCGAGTGGCTTCCGTTCTCGCATACGCAGTCGAGTAGGCCCTCGATGGTGAACTTTGAGTGGCTCCCAGCTCTGATTCGATCCGCCAAAATTCGGCAGACAGCAGTTTGCGAAGATTGACCTCGTGGCCGATTCCAAGCATGAAAAAAGTCCCGCAACACTTCCCCCAAAAATCCAGCAAATGCACACGGTCTGGCTAGGCGTCTTAGGTCAGTGACATAGCTCGCCACGACTTGTCCCTTGGAGCAATGGTGCGTATAACAGCGATACCTGGCCACCAAGATGCTCTCCTTCGGCTTGACGTGTTCCAGAACCAGCATGCACAACTCTTCATATGTCTTGGTTTCATAGATGCTAGCAGATTTTTGATGAGGCCATATATTGTGGATCCGCAAACGGTGAGGAGAATCGCCCTGCGCTTGACCACAGTTTCTTCCTTATCCAGCTCGTTGGGCACGAAGTACTGGTCAAGATGCTCAATGAAGGCTTCCCAATCATCACCCTCAACAAATCTCTCAAGAATACCAATGGCAGCCATAACCACATGAAAGTTTGTGATCTGTTACTCATCGCCAATTGTTATGTTCAGAATAACTCCACAAGACTGCATATTGTAAGCTCAAACTGTTGTGACCTTGGTCTCTTTAATGTAACTCCAGAGTGAGGAAGCAGCATGGTAGACTGCCTTTTATACCTGCTTGCCCAGGGTATGCAGGTGACCATTGGGTCTCCCACAAATGCGCCCCCTGGTGGTAAGTCTTACACATTGGTAATGTTTACATACATAACAGGCTGTAGCAGTAAAGTTTTTTGACCTTCTGCCATAAAGCATGGCTGTCCTTAGCAGCGGCCTGGCAATGCTCGATTCCCGCGATTCTGGAGGTCAAAGGTCACCATGACATGCGCAGAAGAGGAGACAGAGAGGGAGGGAGCTCAGAGGCACTGAAAACATGTGTGGCTGTGGTGTGTGCTTGTTTGGCTGTTGTGGGAGGCACGAGGGAGATTCACCAGCAGCAAAAAGCTTACTAAGCACCAAGAACGTAGTTGGCACCGAGTTTTTGTCCAACAAATAACATAGAAAATGGAAGGGATGGAGGAGGCCCTGGAGCTGGTAGCCAGGAACACTGGTGGCAGAGGGTTCTCAGTAGTCCCGGAGCGCCGCACTGCATCCCAAAGTGACCCCCATTGCCAACCACACACGAGAGCCAGCAGCAACATCTTGCTTGTGGCTCGGAGCATGCTCCCACCTCGGGACCGTCCTCTCCTGTATCTGTCCAAGCAGCGGTTCGGCCATTAACCCCCCCACCCCACCCCCCGCAATGAAGCATCAACTGAGGACCTCCTTGGCCAGGCGGCTTGAGTCAGGAGGGGAAGGGGAGGGGGTAGAGGTGGGGAGGAGAAGCTGGGGGTAGGGGGAGGAGGAGGGGGAAAGGGTTGCCTTGTAGAGAAATGCTGATGATTTCAGACTAATGTTCAGTTTAAATGTTTTTTATTTAACTAAACCTTGCAGCACATTGGCTCAGATAGCTGCACCATTACACACTGGTGACTCCTTAACATCAAAGGGTATAATCACACTTAACTTCAATCAACGTAAACTTTAACTGTCACCAAGGTGATGCACACCATTGATGTATGACCTGCACACCCACCAGTGTGTCAGCCTTGGAAATAACACCAACGTTCTTTCAGGCAAATCAATCATTGATGAGCTCCTGACGTAAGGCTCTTGCAGCTATCATGCCACCATGGGCCCTTTCATGCGGTCTACAGGGGGGTGGGGCATGGCTTCAGCGTCAGTCTGATTGTCTGGGCCGATGTCAGCATCTGCCTCCTCGTCCTCCTCTTTCTCTCTCTGGTGAGGTGGACTGTCAGACTCATCGGGCAATTCTTGTCCCCTCCTGATAGCCAAGTTGTGTAGCATGGAGCAGACCATCACGAATTGAGCTACCTGCTCAGCGTGGTATTGGAACTCACCTCCTGAGTGGTCCAGGCATCTAAAGTGCTGCTTCAGCACTCCAATGGTTTTCACCACGATATTGCGAGTTGCTCTGTGGCTCTCATTGTATCGCCTCTCAGCCTTGGTGTCACGCAGGAGGGTCATCAGCCAGGTGGCTAGGCCATATTCTTGGTTCACAAGCATCCAGCATTGACCTTGTGGCTGATTGTTAAACAAGTCAGATACAGTGCTCTCACGCAGGATGTGAGCATCATGGATGCTGCCCGGAAATTGAGCATTCACAGCCAGTATAATTTGCTGGTGGTCAGTAACCAGCTGGACATTCAGGGAGTGGAATCCCTAGTGATTCCTGAAAATCTCAGCACCCTGAAAAGGTGCCCGCATCGCGATGTGCGCACAGTCTATTGCTCCCTGCACCTTGGGTAAGTTTGCAATTCTGGAGAAACCTGGAGCCCTCTCACACTGTGCCTCCCTGGTCATAGGGAAGCTGATCAAGTCCCTCCTGTGTGCATACAGGACTTCAGTGACCTGTCTAATGCAGCGATGTGTGGCATGCTGAGAAAGTCCGCAAATGTCGCCAGCTGTGGCCTGAAAAGAACCCGAGGCATAGAATGGCAGTGCTGCGGTGACTTTGACCTCGATGGACAGTGCAGTTCTGATGGTGCTGGCAGGCTGCAGGTCTGCCCTCATCAGCTGGCATACCTCAGTGATAACCTCTTTGTGGAAGCGCAGTCTCCAAAGGCAGGTGGTGTCGGGCAGGTCGAGGTACAAATGCTTCTCCTTGTACTTGCGGGGGGTGTAACGTCTGGTCCTCCTCATCGGTCTGTCACTTTGCACATTGGGCACATAATGCAGTGCAGCATTTTTAAACGATGTCGAGTTCTGCCGCATGTACTTGGTCACCAAGAGAGGGTGAGAAAGGACAGGCCCCATTGCAGTAGCTCTCTGTTTGCCATCGATTGCACACAAACAATGAATGACCCGACGAGCACACATCTTCAATTGCAATCAGTCACAGTGTGGTCAAGATGTTTTCAGCGATGTTCACATCAACTTCAACGACCTGTAGAGTACATCCGAACTCCGCTGAGGTTGAAGCACAGCAGCCTTTTAAAGGTCGTGACATGTGATCTACAATGTGGCGTCCATAACGCTGTGATTCGTCCTGGTTAGTTCCATTTTTTGTGGCCGTTTTTTTGAGCGAGCGATATTGTGGGCGATATGTGTGCGAGGTGGTGAAATTGACGATGGGCGATCTCCATGGCCGCTAGTTTGGGTAAATATGCTCTTTACGACAAAAAACAGTCACCGCGCGATAATATAGAATCTCGGCGTTAATCCCGTGCGGAAAGTAACGCTGGCCGATATTATGGGCGTTGAATTCGCCCATTCTGCTGATTCCGCCCAAAACAAGTGGGCGGGTGGCAATATTTTTTTCGGTGTTGAGCACAGGGGGAAAGTAACGCTCAGCGATAATTTCCGAAAAATGCCCGCCAGTTTCCATTTGCCAAAATGGGTGCTATATGGGCATTATATGTCATTTCAGCAGTAAAATGGGCATTAAGTGAGCGTTAAGCAGGCAAAAAAAGTGGAGGTTCTAGCCCATGAACTTATTTTCCATATTTACTGATTAAACTTAACCACTGGTTTTCTATTTCGAAGAGGATATCTTCTTTCTTGAATAAAACGTTCTGATCTTGTTGTAGGACATTGAATCATTCTAGGCTGAGCCTGAGGAGAGTTTTTCACCAAGGGCTGACCTTGGCTACATTTGGGCTCTCTACACTTTCAGACTGTTTGTCTGCCTGATTCAGACTCAGAATTAATTCTGGATTTCTCTTGGACTTGTTTCAGGTACATCTGCTGTAGGATATGTTATTGGTACTCTATTTGTAACAAGACTATCTGACTCAAAAGAATAAATTGAATCATCCCAACTTTCAACTCCTTCCACATCTGTAGGTAAGAATGATCAATGTGAACAAACCTGACCTCCGCATGATCAAACATCTTGACCAAATATGTGCGAGGGCCACATATATATTCACCACTCTTCCTGGTAACCACTTTAACCATTTATAGTAATGGTTCTTCACTCTAACCTTCTGGTTCAACTTCGCACTTCTCTCTCTAACTCTACATTTATCATGAGTTTCTTTCTGCCTTGGTTGTTTCTCTTCTACTGACTGTGCCAAGTTTGGCTTTAGCATCAAGGACCTGGTTTGTGGCTGTTGTTTGAGAAACAACTCTGCTGGTTTTCTACTAGTAGTGTTATGAGGAGCATTCCGATAGGTAATCAGAAAATTTGCCAGTTTGTGGTTCAACGACAACTGACGTTTCTTTGGATTTGGAGCCAACATTTGCTTGATGAGGGCAAATTTGGGCACTTTCCTGCACAATTTGAAGCAGGGTGGTACAGTGGAACTTTGGCATGTTTCACACTGTTGCTGCTTATGAATTGTGTGCATTCTTCGGAACAAAATTGCGGCCCATTATCAGACATAATTTCTTCTGGGAGGCCATTGGAAGAAAACAATCTTCGCAAATTGTCTATTGTGTTGCTTGTTGTTATTATCCGGATCGGAAACACCTCTACACACTTTGAGTGACTATCCATCACCATAAACAATTGCTATCCTTCTAGCTCAGAAAAATCTACATGTAACCTTTGCCATAGCCTGGAAGGATATTTCCATGGCTGTAATGGAACTGATGGTCATTTCGTGCTCACCGATTGATATGTTGTACATTGACTGATGATGAACTCTATCTTCTTATCTAAATCTAGCCACCATAAGTAAATATGTGCAAAACACTTGGTCAAGCACATTCCCAGAAGCTGCTCATGAATATCTCCTAACAATTTAGACCTGAAACTATTTGGGATAACCACTCAAGCTCCCAACAGGATACAATCTTTATCCACTGACAATTCATTCCTACGAACGAAGTATGGATGAATATCTTCCCCTAATACCTGGTTTGGCCATCCTTTTGCTCTGTAATCCTTATTAGTCCAGAAATTGTGTTAGGGAAATTGATGGGATTGAAGGCCGATAAATCCCCAGGGCCTGATAGTCTGCATCCCAGAGTACTTAAGGAAGTGGCCCTAGAAATAGTGGATGCATTGGTGGTCATTTTCCAACATTCTATAGACTCTAGATCAGTTCCTATGGATTGGCGGGTAGCTAATGTAACCCCACTTTTTAAAAAAGGAGGGAGAGAGAAAACAGGGAATTATAGACTGGTTAGCCCGACATCGGTAGTGGGGAAAATGTTGGAATCAATTATTAAAGATGTAATAGCAGCGCATTTGGAAAGCAGTGACAGGATCGATCCAAGTCAGCATGGATTTATGAAAGGGAAATCATGCTTGACAACTCTTCTAGAATTTTTTGAGGATGTAACTGGTAGAGTGGACAAGGGAGAACCAGTGGATGTGATGTATTTGGACTTCCAAAAGGCTTTTGACAAGGTCCCGCACAAGAGATTAGTGTGCAATATTGGGGGTAATGTATTGACGTGGATAGAGAACTGGTTGGCAGACAGGAAGCAAAGAGTAGGAATAAACAGGTCCTTTTCAGAATGGCAGGCAGTGACTAGTGGCATAGCGCAAGGTTCAGTGCTGGGACCCCAGCTATTTACAATATACATTAATGACTTAGACAAAGGAATTGAATGAAATATCTCCAAATTTGCAGATGACACTAAGCTGGGTGGCAGTGTGAGCTGTGAGGAGGATGCCAAGAGGCTGCAGAGTGACTTGGAAAGGTTAGGTGCATGGGCAAATGCATGGCAGATACAGTATAATGTAGATAAATATGAGGTTATCCACTTTGGTGGCAAAAACAGGAAGGCAGAATATTATCTGAATGGTGACAGATTAGGAAAAGGGGATGTGCAACAAGTCCTGGGTGTCATGGTACATCAATCATTGAAAGTTGGCATGCAGGTACAGCAGGCAGTGAAGAAGGCAAATAGTATGTTGGCCTTCATAGCGAGAGGATTTGCATATAGGAGCAGGGAGGTCTTACTACAGTTGTACAGGGCCTTGATGAGGCCACACCTTGAATAATGTGAGGAAGGACATTCTTGCTATTGAGGGAGTGCAGCAAAGGTTCACCAGAATGATTCCCGGGATGGCAGGACTGACATATGAGGAGAAACTGGATCGACTAGGCTTATATTCACTGGAATTTAGAAGGTTGAGAGGGGATCTCATAGAAACATATAAAATTCTGACGGGATTGGACAGGCTAGATGCAGGATGAATGTTCTCGATGTTGGGAAGTCAGAACCAGAGGTCACAGTCTAAGGATAAGGGGTAAGCCATTTAGGAACGAGACGAGGAGAAACTTCTTCACTCAGAGAATTGTAAACCTGTGGAATTCTCTACCACAGAAAGTTGTTGAGGCCAGTTCGTTCGATATATTCAAGCGGGAGTTAAATATGGCCCTGACGGCTAAAGGGATCAAGGGGTATGGAAAGAAAGCAGAAATGGGGATCTGAAGTAGCATGATCAGCCATGATCATATTGAATGGTGGTGCAGGCTCGAAGGGCCGAATGGCCTACTCCTGCAACTATTTTCTATGTTTCTATGTTTCTATGTAATCATACACATTTGAAATAACTGGGTCACGATTGGTTGCCCAACCAATCTCTTCAGCTGTGACTGGCAGCTCATCAATGTATGAGAAATAGAACACTTCTCCCCTATTGGGTTTAACTTGTGATGGGGATGGCAACCTGGACATAGCATCAGCATTACTGTGATCAGCTGATCATCTGTACTCAATGTCATATGTATACGCTGACAAAATCAAAGCCCATCTCTACATTCAGTCTGCAGCTAAGGTTCGAACTGTGTTGGAAGATTGCTGTCAGGGGCTTATAAGAACATAAGAAATAGGAACAGGAGTAGGCCATACGGCCTCGCAAGCCCGCTCCGCCATTTTATATGATCTTGGCTGATCCGATCATGGAATCAGGTCCACTTCCTTGCCCGCTCCCCATAACTCCGTATTCCCTTATTGGTTAAGAAACTGTCCATCTCTGTCTTAAATTTATTCAATGTCCCAGCTTCCACAGCTCTCTGAGGCAGCAAATTCCACAGATTTACAACCCTCTGAGAAAATAAATTTTTTCTCATCTCAGTTTTAAATGGGCGACCCCTTATTCTGAGATTATGCCCCCTAGTTCTAGTCTTCCCCATCAGTGGAAACATCCTCTCTGCATCGACCTTGTCAAGCCCCCTCATAATCTTATACATTTTGATAAGATCATCTCTCATTCTTCTGAATTCCAATGAGTAGAGGCCCAATCTACTCAACCTACCTTCATAAGCCAACCCCCTCATCTCCGGAATCAACCTAGTGAACCTTCTCTGAACTGCCTCCAAAGCAAGTATATCCTTTCATAAATATGGAAACCAAAACTGCAGGCAGTATTCCAGGTGTGGCCTCACCAATACCCTGTATAACTGGAGCAAGATGTCCCTGCTTTTATACTCCACTCCCATTGCAATAAAGGCCAAGATTCCATTGGCCTTCCTGATCACTTTCTGTACCTGCTTACTAACCTTTTGTGTTTCATGCATAAGTACCCCCAGGTCCCGCTGTACTGCAGCATTTTGCAATCTTTCTCCATTTAAATAATAACCTGCTCTTTGATTTTTTTTCTGCCAAAGTGCATGACCTCACACTTTCCAACATTATACTCCATCTGACAAATTGTTGCCCACTCACTTAGCCTGTCTATGTCCTTTTGCAGATTTTTTGTGTCCTCCTCACACATTGCTTTTCCTCCCATCTTTGTATTGTCAACAAACTTGGCTATGTTACACTGAGTCCCTTCTTCCAAGTCGTTAATATAAGTTGTAAATAGTTGGGGTCCCAGCACTGATCCCTGCGGCACCCCATTAGTTACTGATTGCCAACCCGAGAATGAACCATTTATCTTGACTCTCTGTTTTCTGTTAGTTAGCCAATCCTCTATCCATGCTAATATATTTCCCCCAACCCCGTGAACTTGTATCTTGTGCAATAACCTTTTATGTGGCGCCTTGTCAAATACCTTCTGGAAGTCCAAATACACCATATCCACTGGTTCCCCTTTATCCACCCTGTTCATTACATCCTCAAAGAATTCCAGCAAATTTGTCAAACATGACTTCCCCTTCATAAATCCATGCTGACTCTGCCTGACCTAATTATGCTTTTCCAAAAATCCTGCTACTATTTCTTTAATAATAGACTCCCAACCACAGACGTTATGGTAAATAACTATGGTAAACTTATGACCAAACAAGTATTTGTGAAAATTCTTGACCTCAAAAATCAATGCCAAAGCACATAATTCCGCTCGCTGACACTGAGAGTGCGTGAATCAAAAGCAATTGGCCCCTATTTAAAAAAGGAGGCAGACAGAAAGCAGGAAACTATAGACCAGTGAGCCGAACATCTGTCATTGGGAAAATGTTGGAGTCCATTATTAAGGAAGCAGTAGCAGGACATTTGGAAAAGCATAGTTCAAGCAAGCAGAGTCAGCATGGTTTTATGAAAGGGAGATCATGTTTGACAAATTTGCTGGCGTTCTTTGAGATGTAATGAGCAGGGTGGATAAGGGGAACCAATGGATGTGTTGTATTTGGATTTCCAGAAGACATTCAATAAGGTGCCACATAAAAGGTTACTACACAAGATAAAAGTTCACGGGGTTGGGGGTAATATATTAGCATGGATTGAGGATTGGCTAACTAACAGAAAACAGAAAGTCGGGATAAACAGGTCATTTTCCGCGGGCAAACAGTAACTAGTGGGGTGCCACAGAGATTGGTGCTGGGATCCCAACTATTTACAATCTATATTAATGACTTGGATGAAGGGACCAAGTGTAAGGTAGCCAAGTTTGCTGATGATACAAAGATGGGTGGCAAAGCAAATTGTGAGCAGGACACAAAGCATCTGCAAAGGGATAAAGACAGGCTAAATGATTGGGCAAAAATTTGGCAGATGAAGTATAATGTAGGAAAATGTGAGGTTATCCACTTTGGCAGAAAAAATAGAAAAGCAAATTATAATTTAAATGGAGAAAAATTGCAAAGTGCTTCAGTATAGAGGGACCTGGGGGTCTTTGTGCATGAAACACAAAAAGTTAGTATGCAGCTACAGCAAGTAATCAGGAAGGCAAATGGAATGCTGGCCTTTATTGCAAGGGGGATAGAATATAAAAGCAGAGAAGTCCTGCTACAACTGTACAGGGTATTGGTCAGGCCACACCTGGAGTACCGTGAGCAGTTTTGGTTTCCATATTTAACGAAGGATATATTTGCATTGGAGGATGTTCAGGGAAGGTTCACTAGGTTGATTCTGGAGATGAGGGGGTTGACGTATGAAGATAGGTTGGGACTATACTCATTGGAGTTCAGAAGAATGAGAGGTGATCTTATCGAAACATATAAGATAATGAGAGGGCTCAACAAGTTGGATGCAGAGAGGATATTTCCACATAGGGAAAACTAAAACTAGGGTACATAGTCTCAGAATAAGGGGCCGCCCATTTAAAACTGAGATGAGGAGGAATTTCTTCTCGGAGGGTTGTAAATCTGTGGAATTCTCTGCCCCAGAGAGCTGTGGAGGCTGGGTCATTGAATATATTTAAAGCAGAAATAGGCAGTTTTTTGAGCAATAAGGGAATAAAGGGTAATGGGGAAAGGGCAGGAAAGTTGAACTGAGTCCATGATCAGATCAGCCGTGACCTTATTAAAAGGTGGAGCCTACTCCTGCTCCTATTTCTCTCCTCCCCATTATCTAGTACATGAGAGCTCACTGCCCCAACTCCGTGTGGAGAGAAGTCACATGCTAGCTTGATCTCCTTAGATATGTCATAGTGAACTAGCATGGTACTCTCTACTAACTGGCTTTTACACTCTTTGAATGCTATGTCGCATTCTTTTGACCACTTCCAAGGGACCTGTTTTCTCAACAGCTCATTCAGTGGATGTAACAATGTAGCCAAGCTTGGGAGGAACTTCGCGTAATAATTCAAAAGACCCAAAAATGATCGAAATTCAGACATTCTTGGGAGTGGGTGCATTTTAGATTGCATCCAGCTTTGACCATCTTTGTCTACCCTGTGCCCTAAGTACTCCATTAAGTGTTGAAACATCTCACCCTTGTGAGCAGTCACTCGTACTCCGTGCGTCTCTAACTCATCATGGATTTGCCTGTTTGTTGCTGAAATGAGTATGTCATCTAAATAACACCCCTTCAACCACTTGCAAAATTTGGTTCATCATCCCCTGGAATATGTCGGGGGCTGAAGACACTCCAAATGGTAGCCTATAGGACTGATATAGGCCTAAGTGAGTGTTGTGTATGCAATAACTGTTAGACTGAGGACTGTTTAACTCCAAGAGGTATGACCTTGGCTCTGCTTTATTAAGGCCCAAAGTGACTAATATACAAAATGGCTGACCTTTTATACTTGGGCTGCATACATGTGCGTGCAGCCCAATGGCCTCCAACAGTGATGCCATCTAGTGGCTAGTGATCCCAAAAGTACATACATGACAATAATCCCCTCTGAGATATTAACACAGTCTTTTACAAATTGAGACGGTCCGGTGTTTTACGTTCCCGGGTTGACCGTCTCAGTTCAACTCCAGCCTTGGGTGAGTGTTCAGAGTCTGGTGTGACTGGTGGCTGGGTGGCTGACCTGGTGGGAGTGGCAATGGCCATGTCAGGGATTGAACGTCCATTTTCATTGAACATGTCAGTGATTGAAGGTCCCGATTCACTGATAACCACTGAGTCCTCTGATGACTGGAGGTAGGTTGATTGGTCGTCGATTGTCTCTTCCTCCGACTATTCTGGTTCGTCTGTGTGCCGCAGCTTTGTCTGATCAATATGTTTCCTGCATGTTTACCCATTTTTGAGCTTGACACTAAATACTCTGTTGCCCTCCTTGGCCATGACAGTACCAGCGATCCACTTGGGACCCTGACAATTTTGAACACATACAGGATCATTTACAGAAATATCGCATGACACAGCTGCGCGATCGTGATACCCTTTCTGACTTTGTCTTCTATATTCAACATGATTATTCAAGTCAGGGTGTACAAGAGATAGCTTGGTCTTAAGACCTCTCTTCATCAGTAGTTCAGCAGGTGAGATCCTGGTAAGCGTGTGTGGTCTTGTCCTGTAACTCAGCAGTATGCATGACAGGCGGGTCTGCAGTGACCCCTGGGTTACTCGCTTCATACTCTGCTTTATGATTTGGACAGCATGTTCTGCTTGCCCATTGGATGCAGGTTTGAACGGTGCTGACCTTATATGTTTGATACCATTGAGTTTCATGAACTCTTGAAACTCCTGACAGGTGAGGCACGATCAGTTGTCGCTAACAACGATGTCAGGCAGACCATGTGTCACGAACATGACGCTGAGATTCTCAATTGTAGCCGTGGATGTGCTGGATGACATGATTATACACTCTATCCACTTTGAATATGCATCCACCACAACTAAAAACATCTTCCCCAGGAAGGGACCTGCAAAGTCGATGTGGATCCTGCACCATGGTTTGGATGGCCACAACCACAGACTCAGCGGAGATTCCGCTGGTGCTTTGCTGAGCTGCATGCAAGTGTTGCACTGATGCTCACATGATTCCAGCTCAGAGTCAATTCCTGGCCACCATACATGAGACCTGGCGATGGCTTTCGTCATTACAATGCCGGGATGTGTGCTATGTAGCTCACGTACAAGTTTCTCTTACCCTTTCTTGGGCATTACAACACGATTGCCCCACAGTATTCAGAAGAATGAGAGGGAACCTCATAGAAACATTTAAAATTCTGATGGGTTTAGACAGGTTAGATGCAGGAAGAATGTTCCCAATGTTGGGGAAGTCCAGAACCAGGGGTCACCGTCTAAGGATAAGGGGTAAGCCATTTAGGACCGAGATGAGGAGAAACTTCTTCACCCAGAGAGTGGTGAACCTGTGGAATTCTCTACCACAGAAAGTAGTTGAGGCCAATTCACTAAATATATTCAAAAGGGAGTTAGATTAAGTCCTTACTACTCTGGGGATCAAGGGGTTTGGCGAGAAAGCAGGAAGGGGGTACTGAAGTTTCATGTTCAGCCATGAACTCATTGAATGGCGGTGCAGGCTAGAAGGGCTGAATGGCCTGCTCCTGCACCTATTTTCTATGTTTCTATGTTTCTATCCAACTGAATAGACAGTTCGTCTTTGCGACGAATGTAAGGTTTGGTCTCCTCGCACATTTGCTTGGGTATGGCAGACCAATCACCTTTGAGGATGCAACTCTTCACCACCGATAAAATCGGGTCTTGGCTGGTCCAGGTCTTAACTTATATAGCCGTGAGAAGAGTTCCTTCACTCTCAAAAGCATCCATAACTAACAATTGGTCCGCCAGTTGTGGCGTTTCCACCTCCGGTGTGGGCAATGGCAGCTGGCTCAAAGCATCGACACAATTCTCGGTGCCAAGTCTATGGCGAATGACATAATCATAAGCGGATAATGTCAGCGCCCATCTTTGGATGCAGGATGAAGCATTGGTATTGATACCTTTGTTTTCAGAGAAAAGTGAAATGAGCGGCTTGTAATCTGTCTCCAGTTCAAACCGAAGACCAAACAGATACTGATGCATCTTTTTAACCCCATACATACAGGCTAGTGTTTCTTTCTCTACCATGCTGTAGGCTCCTTCCGCTTTAGACAAACTTTTTGAATCATACGCGACTGGTTGAAGTTTACCTGACTCATTAGCTTGTTCGAGCATGCAACTAATTCCATATGACGAAGCATCACAGGCCAATACTAAACGTTTACATGGGTCATAATGTACCAGCAGCTTGTTAGAACAAAGTAGATTAGTGGCTTTCTCAAAAGCTCTGTCTTGAGATGCACCCCACACCCAGTTGTCGTCTTTTCTTAGCAGCATGTGCAGTGGTTCTAATAAGGTGCTCAATTTAGGTAGGAAGTTACCAAAGTAGTTGAGTAGACCCAGGAACAAACACAGCTCCGTCACATTCTGCAGCTTGGGTGCATTCTTGATGGCTTTGGTTTTTGCATCCGTGGGTTTGATGCTGTCAGCAGCAATTTTCCTTCCCAGGAATTTGACCTCTGGTGCCATGAAGACGCACTTCGAACGTTTCAGTCTGAGTCCCACTTTGTCCAGACGATGTAGAACCTCTTCCAGGTTGTTCAGATGTTCCTCTTCCTCGGAGTCACGACCTGTGATCAGGATGTCATCTTGGAACATGACGGTTCGGGGAACGGACTTCAGTAGACTCTCCATGTTCCTCTGAAATATTGCTGCAGCCGAGCGAATTCTAAAAGGGCACCTGTGATAAATAAACAGTCCTTTATGCATGTTAATGTACGTAAGTCTCTTCGACATCGCGACTAGTTCCTGTGTCATGTAGGCTGAGGTCAAGTCCAATTTGGTGAACGACGTCCCCCCGGCTAGTGTTGCAAACAAGTTATCAGTCTTCAGTAATGAGTACTGATTCTGTTTGGAAACCCTGTTGATCGTAACCTTATAGTCTCCACAGATTCTGATTGTGCCATCACTTTTCAGCACAGGAACAATGGGGCTGGCCCATTCATTAAATTCAACTGGTGATATGATCCCTTCACACTGGAGACTTTCGACCTTCTCCCTCATCATATACGGAACTGCTAAGCTTTGTGATGGACAGGTCTTACATCCGAGTCCACGTGGATCTGCACCTTAGCTCCCGTGAAGTTACCGATGCCTGGTTCAAATAGCGAGGGGAACTTGCTCAGTACTTGGGCACATGTATCTTTCTCCGTTCCAATCGCATCTGATTTTTTCAAGCCAGTTCCTGCTGAACAGCATTGGGCCATTGCCTGGGACAATCCATAGCGGTAACTCGTGAACCGCACCGTCATACGACACTTTAATTGTGACACTGCCAATCACCGTTATGAGTTCTTTGGTGTACGTGCGCAACTTGGTATTGACTGGACTCAGCCTGGGCCTCACAGCCTTAGTATCCCACAGTTTGTCGAATGCACTCTGGCTCATAATCGATTGACTCGCCCCCATGTCCAGTTCCATCGTTACCGGCACCCCATTTAATTTCACGTCGATCATTATCGGTTTGCTCTTAGTTAGTACAGTTCATACAATTCCTCCTCTGGTATCTTGGATTGCGTATCCGGATTCACGCTAGTCTGACCATCATCCTCCACGTGGTGTGTCGCAGCTGCGGACACTTGTGCTGGAGATGCCCTACTCTCAGACAGCCTTTGCAACGATATTGCTTAAATCAGCACTGTTGGTGCCGGTGATTTTCCCCACAACGCCAACATGGAGAAATCAGATGCATTCCCGCTAGCAGGCTTTGGGCAGCCACGGGTTTCACGTACGCAGTCGGGTAGGCCCTGCCATGTGCCGCTCTGCCGAATGCCGAATCAATCATAATTACAGTACTTTCCAAGTTTCGAATTTTCACTGATATCTGCTTTCGACTTCTATCCATCGTCACGCATGACTGAGTGATCGTGATGGCCCTGTCCAAGTCCAAGATCTCCATCGCCAGTAGTTTACGTAGGATCACCTCGTGGTTGATGCCGATTACAAAGGAGTCCCGCAGCATGTCTGCTAACACAGCCGCGAACTTATACGGTCCCGCTAGACGTCTCAGGTCGACAACGAATTCCGTTGCATTCTGGCCCTCTGAACGAACGTGCGTGTAAAATCTGTATCTCGAGATGATGATACCTTCGTCTGGCTTAAGGTGGTCCTGTACCAGTGTGCACAATTCTTCGTACGTCTTCTCTGTTGGACTCACAGGCAGGAGTAGATTCTTTATCAGACCATTAATTTTTGGACCACAAACCGTGAGGAACACCGCCCGGCGCTGATCTGCATCGCTGACCTCCTCCATTTAGTTGGTCACGAAGAACTGGCTCAAACTGCTCACAAAGTCTTCCCAATCTTCTCCTTCCACAAATCGCTCCAACAATCCAATTGTGCTCATTTTTGCAAGCAAAGATTCTTGTTGCCTCGTCGCCAAATGTTGTGTATGCAATAACTGTTAGACTGAGTACTGTATAATTCCAAGAGATATGACCTTGGCTCTGCTTTATTAAGGCCCAAAGTGACTAATATACAAAATGGCTGGCCTTTTATACTTGGGCTGCACACACGTGCGTGCAGCCCAATGGCCTCCAACAGTGACGCCATCTAGTGGCTAGTGATCCCAAAAGTACATACATGACAGTGAGTATTTATAGTCAAGCATGATTTGGACTCTTCATCTAACTCAAGTTGTAGATAGGTGTTTGTTAGATCTAACTTTGAAAATATCTGGCCACCTGTCAATGTTATGAACAAATCTTTCACATTTGGCAACATATTGGCTAGATTACACTCTAGAACCTGGTTTACGGTTGGCTTATAATCACCATACAACCTTACCATCTGACTTAGATGCACCAACAATGTGCGTAGCCCAATTACTCAGATCTACCTAAGAGATAATGTTCCCAGTTTCTGGGCTTTTGGGTTCTTGCTTATCTTTTAAGTGTGGTATGGGATGTGGCTTGTAGTAAACTGGTCTTGCGTCCTTCTGCACTCTGACACTCGCCTTTAAGCCTTGGATCGGACTGCCTGTTTCGCAGAACACCTTCGGATACTGCTTGATGACATAATTTTTCGATCCAAATTTTGCTTCCACACATAAAATCTCATTCCAATCCAGTTTCCGTGACCCCAACCAATTTCTACCTATCAAGGCAGGCTTATCTCCTGCCACTACTCGGAGAGGCAAGCTCTGATACTGATCTTTGTATTTCACTGGTATGGTGATACTTCCTACTACAGGGATTTGCTCTCCTGAGTAGCCTCGCAGCTTTGCCTTCAATTTCTCTAGTCGATCATCATGCAGCTTGTCGCGATATAGCAATTCCGGTACTATGTTCACGGATGTACCAATGTCAGTTTCCATACATATCCTTGATCCCGCGATGTCTTCTTGGATGATGAAACCTCGTGAATCGCTGTGAGATAACTTCATGTTCTTTATGACATGTATCTCCAGAAACCCCTCATCCTGCTGCTTCTCTTCAATGGTATGTAGTGTCTAGCAATTTCTACTTCTCGCATTGCCAGTCAGTTTACTCTTCTGTCAGCACGCCTTTGCAAGATGCCCAGTTTTCTTGCAGTAGAAACACTCTCCCTTGACATATGGACAGCTTTGAGCGATGTGTTGTCCCAGGCACCGATAGCACAACTTCAATGCACTGTTACTATGGCCAGTTGCTGAGGCCTTGGGGCCCAACTGCCTTTTACTTTTAGCCTGCAGCTGATTAACCTCGGTGGTCTGATGACTGGAATTGCGTGAAATTTTCAGGAATATCGGTCGACCATATCCATCAACATAGCTGTCTATCAAGCTAAATCAAAATTTAAGTTAGGGGGTGTCAACAATTTACTTCTGATACGTTCATTTTTCAACCCACAAAGTGGTCATGCAAAGCTCGGTCCTGATAGTTTCTGAAATGACCGTGAATAGCTGTAATCACTGTTACACTTGTTATTTAATTGATCACATGTTCCAAAACGATAACTTTCAGCAATTTCCAGAGGCTCAATACTGTAGTGTTGTTCCAACTTGGTTAGAATCTCCTTCAGTGGCGTGTCCTTCAGCTTGGTGGGAAGAAGTCAATTTTTCAGGGTTTCATACACCTCGGGGCCTGCTTCCATCAAAAAAAAGCCCATTTCAGTTCTAAAACCGCCCAGTTACAGTTTATATCATCGGGGACTTCAACAATAATATTTGCATTGAACAACATTTATAGCCACTCCACATACAGTCCGAAAGTCTCTTGGTCGCGATCGAACTTACCCAAGCGCCCTATTATTCCAGTACGCGCAGTCATCTGGACTCTAGCAACATCGACAGTTCAGTCACATGTGCTCAAAATTTACCTCGGATTTGTATGTTTTTCTGCAAAACGAAGAACCTCAAACACTCCCTCCATCAGTTGGCAGGATTATCCTCTCAAAATAATTTCAGCTAGGGAATCCACAATCATATCCTTGTCACCAATTCTGTGATATCATGAGACACAGCATGTATAGAGAGCTGCACAATATGGCTTCCAGTGAGAACTGGTCCTCCACATGGCTTCATTATTATATATATCAGTCGTCCACCAGAGCGGCTCTATTATACCTTCTCCTACCATTCAAACGAGGGACCAATTATTCAGTCCAGGATCCATCCTACAACGTGACAAAACATCAGCCTTCTTTGTCCTAACATGACTATATCAATGATCAGCAAATCAGTGCCATCTCTCCTGTGTAATGCTAACCTCCATCAATAACGCACCCCCCCCCCACCTCCGCACCCCCCCCGTGACAATGCAAACTATTTTAATACAACACAGTCCAAAGTGAACACAAGCCAACCTACTCTGTCCTCACACCGTGCTTTACGTGACTTCATCTTCCTTTCTTTCACCTACTCTCGTGCTTCTGCTAGAGCCAGTATAGCAAGAGGTGGCTGGCTGTTCCTGTTCTACAAAAGATTGGTGGAACTTAGCAGTAAGCTGCTGCTGGAGCTTGTTCCTGGGCAGCCTGTTGTCACCTCCTACCTTCTCATAAAAACATAAGAACATAAGAAATAGGAGCAGGAGTAGGCCATACAGCACCTCGAGCCTGCTCCACCATTCAATACAGTCATGGCTGATCCGATCATGGACTCAGGTCCACTTCCCTGCCCGCTCCCCATAACCCCTTATTCCCTTATTGGTTAAGAAACTGTCTATCTCTGCCTTAAATTTATTCAATGACCCAGCTTCCACAGCTCTCTGAGGCAGCGAATTCCATAGATTTACAACCCTCTGAGTGAAGAAATTCCTCCTCATATCAGTTTTAAATGGGCGGCCCCTTATTCTGAGACTATGCCCCCTAGTTTTAGTTTCTCCTATGAGTGGAAATATCCTTTCTGCATCCACCTTGTCGAGCCCCCTCATTATCTGATATCTTTTGATAAGATCACCTTTCATTCTTCTGAATTCTAATGAGTAGAGGTCCAACCTACTCAACCGATCTTCAAAAGTCAACCCCCTCATCTCCGGAATCAACCTAGTGAACCCTCTCTGAACTGCCTCCAAAGCAAGTATATCCTTTCATAAATATGGAAACCAAAACTGTATGCAGTATTCCAGGTGTGGCCTCACCAATACCCTGTATAACTGTAGCAAGACTTCCCTGCTTTTATATTGCATCCACTTTGCAATAAAGGCCAAGATTCCATTGGCCTTCCTGATCACTTGCTGTACCTCAATACTAGCCTTTTCTGTTTCATGCACCAGGATCCCCAGGTCCCGCTGTACTGCAGCACTTTGCAGTCTTTCTCCATTTAAATAATAACTTGCTCTTCGAATTTTTTTCTGCCAAAGTGCATGACCTCATACTTTCCAACATTATACTCCATCTGCCAAGTTTTTGGCCACTCACTTAGCCTGTCTATGTCCTTTTTGCAGGTTCTTTGTGTCCTCCTCACACATTGCTTTTCCTCCCATCTTTGTATCGTCAGCAAATTTGGCTACGTTACACTCGGTACCTTCATCCAAGTCTCTCTTTGTCTGGTGCTCCGAGGGGGTAGCCTGTAGTCCTGGCATGTGCTGCTGTCCTGAGAGACGACGAAATCGGGGAGGTGGCCTCCAGCCCTCGCCCTCCCACTGGGCCCTGGATCTGTGTCCCCACTGGTCAGTGGATGGCTCATCATCATCATAGCAGTTCCTCGGCATCAAGGAAGGCTTGCTTCCATTCATTAGGTGGCTGAACAGTCCAATACGAGAACCACAGTCTCTGTCACAGGTGGGACAGATAGTCGTTGAGGGAAGGGGCGGGTGGGACTGGTTAGCCGCACACTTTCTCGCTGCCTGCGCTTGGTTTCTGCATGCTCTCGACGATGAGACTCGAGGTGCTCAGCGCCCACCCGGATGCACTTCCTCCACTTAGTGCGGCCTTTGGCCAGGGACTCTCAGGTGTCAGTGGGGATGTTGCGCTTTATCAGGGAGGAATTGAGAGTGTCCTTGTAACGTTTCCTCTGCCCACGTTTGGCTCGTTTGCCATGAAGGAGTTCCATTTGCTTTGGGAGTCCTGTGTCAGGCATGCAAATAATAAGAACATAAGGACATAAGAAATAGGAGCAGGAGTAGGCCACACGGCCCCTCGAGCTTGCTGCGCCATTCAATAAGAAAATGGCTGATCTGATCATGGACTCAGCTCCACTTCCCCGCCCCTTATCGTTTAAGAAACTGTCTATTTCTGTCTTAAATTTATTCAATGTCCCAGCTTCCACAGTTCTCTGAGGCAGCGAATTCCACAGATTTACAACCCTCTGAGAGAAGAAATTTCTCCTCATCTCTGTTTTAAATGGGCGGCCACTTATTCTAAGATCATGCCCTCTAGTTCTAGTCTCCCCCATCAGTGGAAACATTCACTCTGCATCCACCTTGTCAAGCCCCCTCGTAATCTTATACATTTCGATAAGATCACCTCTCATTCTTCTGAATTCCAATGAATGAGGCCCAACCTACTCAACCTTTCCTCATAAGTCAACCCCCTCATCCCCGGAATCAACCGAGTGAACCTTCTCTGAACTGCCTCCAAAGCAAGTATATCCTTTCGTAAATATGGAAACCAAAACTGCAATGCAGTATTCCAGATGTGGCCTCACCAATACCTTATATAGCTGTAGCAAGACTTCCCTGCTTTTATACTCTATCCCCTTTGCAATAAAGGCCAATGTGGCCTGCCCAGTGGAGCTGATCAAGTGTGGTCAGTGCTGCAATGCTGGGGATGTTGGCCTGGTCAAGGACGCTAATATTGGTGCATCTGTCCTCCCAGGGGATTTGTAGGATCTTGTGGAGACATTGTTGGTGGTATTTCTCCAGCGACTTGAGGTGTCTACTGTACATGGTCTGTAAAGTCCTGTCCCCTCAGTACCGACTCACACGAGGCATGTAGTGAAGTCAAGGTCACTCTGGATCTGCACCTTTATTTCACAGCTCTGGAATGCTGCACTTGCAAGAGACAGGTGTCCTTATACACCTGTCTCTTGCAAGTGCACCCCTGGTGGTAAGGAATGCTGGTGGTTACAGGTCATATCTTATTACAGTCATGTATAGCATGTTAGGATACAGTTATATATAATAATGTAAGATACATGACATCACCCTCCCCCAAGGTCTTATTGTCTTTATAGGTTCAGTCTCTCAGGTGGTCTACGCTCTCGCGTGGAGTGTCTGAATTGTGGTTCAGTTGTTTGCCTTGGTGTCTGTTTTTCTTTGGGTGTGGTTGCTGGTATCTCGCCTTTGCTGTCTGTTTCGATTGGTGTGATTGTTGTTGACTCGCCTGGGCTATCTGTTGGGATTGCCCTTTCCTCAGGTTGTTCCCTCTGTCTGTCCACCAGGTGTGGTGCGAGTTCCACATTGTAGTCTGCCTCTGGTTACGCAGTGTTGTTGGTAAATCTGCTTTTGACTTGGTCGACATGCCTCCGGCAGGTTTTGCCATTATCCATTTGTACTACCAGTAGCCTGTTTCCTTCCTTGCCCGTTACTGTCCCTGCAAGCCATTTGGGACCCCTGCCATAGTTTAGTACAAACACTTTGTCCCCTACCTCATTCCATCTCCCCCTCGAATTTCTGTCATGATACTCAGTCAGTTTACGGCGCTTTGCCTCAACGATTTCGTGCATGTCTGGGAGGATTAATGAGAGCCTTGTCTTTAAAGTCCTTTTCATCAACAGTTGCGCAGGGGGGATCCCAGTCAATGAGTGCGGACGAGATCTGTATGCCAGCAGCAATCGCGACAGGCAACCCTGCAGCATGGGATCTTGGATTTTAAGCATGCCTTGTTTAATGATTTGCACTGCTCTCTCCGCCTTGCCGTTGGAGGCCGGCTTGAACGGTGCCGTGTTGACGTAATTTATGCCGTGGTCAATTATAAAATCTTGGAATTCTGCGCTGGTGAAACACGGACCATTGTCACTGACCAATATGTCAGGGATTCCGTGCGTTGCAAGCATGGTTGCGAGGCTCTCCACAGTGGTGGAGGTTGTGTTCGAGTTTAAAATGGTGCATTCGATCCACTTTGAAAATGCATCTACAACTATGAGGAACATTTTGCCCATAAATGGGCCCGCATAGTCTATGTGGACCCGCGACCACGGTTTGGTAGGCCAGGGCAAAGGGCTCAGGGGAGCCTCCCTGGGGGCATTGCTGAGTTGGGCACAAATGGCGCACCTTCGGACGCAGTCCGCGTCAATTCCAGGCCACCAGACGTGGGGTCTGGCTATGGCCTTCATGAGAACGATCCCCGGGTGCTCGTGGTGCAGCTCCCAGACAAATGCCTCTCTGCCTCGCAGAGGCATGACTACTCGGCTGCCCCACATCAGGCAGTCTGCTTGTAGTGATAGCTCATGCATGCGCCTGTGAAAGGGTTTTAATTCCTCGGGGTAGGCATCGCGAGCCTCTGCCCAGTCACCGGTTAGGACACATCTTTTTATTAAGGATAACGTGGGGTCGCTGGCCGTCCAGGCTCTGATTTGGCGAGCCGTCATGGACGAACCTGTGGACTCAAAGGCATTGATTGCCATGACTATCTCACAGTCCTGTTCATCAGACCCTTCCGTGGTCACCAGGGGTAGCCTGCTGAGTGCGTCGGCACAGTTGTCTACGCCTGGTCTGTGCCTTATGGTATAGTCGTAGGACGCCAGCATGAGTGCCCACCGTTGAATTCGCGCCGAGGCGTTGGCGTTTATTGCCTTGCTCTCGGATAGGAGGGACATGAGGGGCTTGTGGTCGGTTTCTAACGCGAACTTGGCCCCGAAAATGTATTGGTGCATCCCTTTGACACCGTACACGCACGCGAACGCCTCCTTCTCTACCATTCCGTACCCGCGCTCCGCCCGCGAAAGTGACCCGGAGGCATAAGCTATGGGTTGTAATTTGCCTGCACTATTGACAAGTTGCAAAACGCACCCGACCCCATACGCTGACGCATCGCATGTGAGAACTAGCTTTTTACCTGGGTCAAAGAAAGTCAAAACACTGTTGGAACACAGAAGGTTGCGTGCCTTATTGAAGGCGCGTTCCTGGGTGTCCTCCCCAAAATCAATCGCACCCCTTCCTGAGTAGCACGTGGAGAGGCTCCAGCAGCGTGCTTAAGTTCTGCATAAAGTTCCCAAAGTAATTGAGTAACCCGAGAAAGGTGCGCAGTTCTGAGACATTCCGGGGCCTGAGTACCAGGCGAATTGCTTCTGTTTTGGACTCTGTTGGGCGGATTCCATCAGCGGCAATCCTTCTGCCCAAAAATTCAACCTCAGGCACTTGGATTTCTTGACTCGTAGGCCTACTCGATCCAACCGCTTTAGTACTTCCTCCAAATTACGGAGATGGGAGTCGGTGTGCCTGCCCGTGATAAGTATGTCGTCCTGAAATATAACTGTTGAACAGGAGGTCCGTTCCTCTAATGACATGGCATGGACATCATCCCATTTCCAGTTTAGTTTTGCCAGCCAGCTTCTCCCCAGCAATGCTGGAGGGTCTCCGGGGACAATCCACAGGGGAAGTCGGTTCACTGTCCCTTTGTGTGTGACAGAGAGCGCTGCCGAGGACTGGTGCGATTTCTTTGGTATAGGTCCTTACTGTGGTGTCGACCCTTGTGAGTTTTGGTCTGTCTCTTTTATGCGGCCACAGATGTTCAAATTGTTGAGCGCCCATGAGAGATTGACTCGCTCCCGTATCCAGCTCCATGTTGACTGGTATCCCGTTGAGTAGGATCCTCATCATTATAGGAGGCGTCCTGTTGTAGGAGCAGCGGCCATTGATCGTGTTGACCTGCTGTATATCGGTGTCCCGGGTACTGTCTCCACTGTCTTCTGGTCCACTGTCTGACCCATCCGATTCGTATACTAGCCGAGCTGCCATTTTTTTGCACATGCGGGCCAAATGCCCTGTATATTCATAGTTCCTGCAAACAACCTGCTGAAATTGACATCCCCTTGATGAGTGCCCACCCCCACACCTCCAGCACAGACTGTTTGCAAGAATGAGCTGCGTCTGGCTGATCTCTCTTGAGCTTCTCTCAGTTTGTAGTTGATTGCTCGCATTGTGGGTTGATGAGGTGTGAACGGCCGTTCCTGTGGCCCTTGATGGCTTCTGGCACCACTGCCTGCTGTCGAGAGCCTGTTCTCCCGGTTTTGTCTATGTGTGGGGGTAGCAGCTTGTTTAGTGCTGTGAACTTCTTGTTCCGATATTTTGTTAGTTGTCGTACCTACATTATAAGTCAACCTCGTTTCTTTTTCCCCTACCAAGAATGTCTGTGCAACCAGTGCTGCTGCCTCTAAGGTCAGGTTCTTGGTCTCTATGAGCTTTCGGAATATGCCTGCATGGCCTATTCCTTCAATGAAAAAGTCTCTCAGCATTTCTCTCCTCAGTTCATCGGCGAACTCACATAAACTAGCCAACCTCCGAAGTTCCGCCACAAAGTCGAGTATGCTCTGGCCCACACAGCGTCTGTAGTTGTAGAACCTGTGTCTGGCCATGTGTAGGCTTCAGGTGGCTTCAGGTGGTTTCTTACCAGTGTGCTCAATTCTTCAAACAACTTGCTTGCTGGTTTTTCGGGTGCCAGCAGATCCTTTATTAAAGCGTATGTTTTCGAGCCACAACTGGTCAAGAGATGGGCTCTTCTGTTGTCTGCTTTGTCGTCACCTAACCAGTCTTTGGTTTCAAAGCTTTGCTGGAGCCTTTCTATAAAGTCCTCCCAATTGTCTCCAGCATTGTACTTTTCATCTGATCCGTTGTTCGCCATTCTGTGGATTCTGTAATCCCGTAACTCGTCGCCACTGTGAAGTCCTGTCCCCTCAGTACAGATTCACACGAGGCATGTAGTGAAGTCAAGGTCACTCTGGACCTGCACCTTTATTTCACAGCTCTGGAATGCTGCACTTGCCTGAGACCTGTCCTTATATACCTGTCTCTTGCAAGTGCACCCCTGGTGGTAAGGTATGCTGGTGGTTACAGGTCATATCTTATTACAGTTGTGTATAACATGTTAGGATACAGTTATATATAATAATGTAAGATACATGACATGGTCCATGTTTCTGAGCCATACAGGAGGGCGGGTATTACTACAGCCCTGTAGACCATGAGCTGGTGGGGGCACTGGTCAGTGGATGGCTACTCCAATGGTAGCTCTCCAATCCTGACAGCTCTTGTGACAGTAGTCTGCATCGCAGGCCCCCGGGTATGGAAGCTGCTTTGCAAGGTGCTGCCTACTCTCCTCCTTGCAGCCAGCACAGCTGCAGTCCAAGCATCAATGGAGGGGAGGCCACTCGTTGCTCACACATCCACCTCCTCACACACACTACCCCTCCTCCTCACACACACTCCCCCTCCTAACACACACATACTCCTCCTCCCCCTTACACACACACACTACTCCCCCTCACACACACGCACACTCCCCCCCCCTCACACACACACACACACTCCCCCCCTCACACACATACACACTCCCCCCCTCACACACACACACACACACTCACCCCTCACACACACACACACACACACTCCCCCCTCACAGACACACACACAAACTCCCCCCTCACACACACACACACACACACATACTCCCCCTCACAGACACACACACACTCCCCCCTTCATCACACACACACGTACCCTCACCCAAACACACACACTCCCCCCCACACACAAACACACACACTCCCCCCTCACACACTACCCCCTCACACACACACACACACTCCCGCCCTCACACACACACACTCCCCCTCTCCTCACACACACTCTCTCCCCCCGCCTCACACACACTCTCCCCCTCCTCACACACACTCCCCCCTCACACACACACAATCCCGCCCCCCCTCCTCACACACTCTCTCCCCCCGCCTCACACACACTCTCCCCCTCCTCACACAAACTCCTCCCTCACACACACACACTCCCCCCCTCCTCACACACATTTCCCCCCTCCTCACGCACAAACACACACACTCCCCCCCCCACACACACACACTCCCCCCCCACACACACACACACACACTCTCCCCCTCCTCACACACACACTCTCCCCCTCCTCACACACACACTTCCCCCCACACACACACACTCCCCCCCCACACACACACACACTCTCCCCCTCCTCACACACACACTCTCCCCCCTCCTCACACACTCTCCCCCTCCTCACACACACACACTCACCTCCACACACACACACTCTCCCCCACACCTCACACACACTCTCCCCCACACTTCACACACACTCTCCCCCCCTCCTCACATGCTCCCCCTCCTCACACTCTCCCCCTCCTCACACACTCCCCCTCCTCACACACACCCCACCCCCCCCCCCCCCCCACACACACACACACACACACACCCTACACACACACTCTCTCCCCCACAGCTCACACACACTCTCCCCCTCCTCACACACACTGTAGGGGGTGGTGTGTGGGGTCAGGTTCATCTCTGACCTTCTGAGCAATTCGAATTTCCCCCACTCCCTGGGTGCTAGACTTTGGATTGTGATAAAGTGCAAGAGGCAACTGGTTTGGTGCAAAAGAACTTCGATTTTATAAAGGCAAGAAAATACAATGTCAAACTTATAATCACTTAAGTAAAGAACAGTACATCACACATTCAAAGGGGCTACAGTGAATAATACACCTCCCACCTCCCAATGCCTAACACTGACTAGGTTAAACTCCAGGGCAAACAGGGACTATACTCACCGATCCTTTGCTGGTAGTTAATGGTGGTTCGCGATTTCGGGATTCGCTGGACTCTGTAGGTTCTGCTTGCTGTACCCCGAACATCGAAGAAGACTTCTTACTGCACAATCTTCAATTGGGTGGTGTTCGCTGATGCGGTAGGGTGCGTTTTGGACTTATGGGGTAAGTACCCACTTTCTTTTGTTAGAAATAGGTTCAAAGTCTCTTGAGGTCATGTTTTCACCTGTTGGTAGTCAGGCCTAGGTTGTAGAGTGGAAAACTTTCGATTCTTCGGTTTCTTCCTTGCGGTGTTTTGTTTTTGAAGTTGGTCGATCGCGGTGTTTTTGGTGGCACCACGTTGGCTGTGGTCAGTTGCTGCCGCGATGGTGATGTTCTTCCTTCCTTTTCCGATTTCAGGACGTCGAGGCTGGAGAAGCTAGTTAAAACTGCTGGAGTGGTCTTTCTCCCTTCTTGATCTGATGCATAGCATAGCATTGCCTAGCATAAGCATATCCTTTGTTAAAGCAGGGCCCAGTTATACCTTTAGAGCTGTTCTAATCTTCGAGCCAAATCAGCCTGGATTCTTTGTTTAATTTTGGCAGGCTTGATATTTTTTTGTCATATTTTGGCGGGCCCATTAAATGTTAACCTGTCTCGAGTGTGTCGATCTTTTAAATCTGTTTTCTTGATGGAAATATTAGCTTTGGTATTTGCAATGTCTGTCTGTGCTTAGGTTTTCCATGCGGGCTGGATGTGCCATTGTTATTATGTATGTGCTGGAATGGTTTTTGGGATCAGGATGATGGTTCGCTATCTCTGGGTTAATTGTTGCTATGTTAATGTCTCCTGGGGAGAAGGGTTTTCGAGTTTACACAATTCTCCAGATAATTTGCTTTAGTTTCAATACCCCAGACAACTTCAATACTCAAACTGGCTTCTTTGCAGGATAGTTATCCTTTAGATCTTTAGCCCTGCCCACACAAACTCAATCTGCTTTGTAAAATCCCAAATTCGATTAAAGTTTGTAATTTCTTCCAAGTGCACTTTAGGATCTCAAACTTTCTGGCTGATAGTTCCAAATTAAATTTCCTTTCCAATGAGTCCAAACACTGGGGGGGTTTTCCCACAGATTTTGCAACCCTTCAACGCATATATTCCCCCTCCTCCTATACACACACTCCCCCTCCTCCTACACACACGCTTCCCTTTCATAAATCCATGCTGACTTGGTCCGATCCTGTCACTGCTTTCCAAATGCGCTATTTCATCTTTAATGATTGATTCCAATATTTTCCCCACGATTGATGTCAGGCTAACCGGTCTATAATTATCCGTTTTCTCTCTCCCTCCTTTTTTAAAAAGTGGTGTTACCCTCCAGTCTATAGGAACTGATCCAGAGTCGATAGACTGTTGGAAAATGATCAGCAATGCATCCACTATTTCTAGGGCCACTTCCTTAAGTACTCTGGGCTGCAGACTATCAGGCCCCGGGGATTTATTGGCCTTCAATCCCATCAATTTCCCTAATACAATTTCCCGCCTAATAAGGATATCCTTCAGTTCCTCCTTCTCACTAGACCCACTGTCCCCTAGTACATTCAGAAGGTTATTTGTGTCTTCCTTCGTGAAGACAGAACCGAAGTATTTGTTCAATTGGTCTGCCATTTCTTTGTTCCCCATTATAAATTCACCTGAATCCAAGGGACCTACGTTTGTCTTCACGAATCCTTTTCTCTTCTCATATTTATAGAAGCATTTGCAGTCAGTTTTTACGTTCTCTGCAAGCTTCCTCTCGTACTCTATTTCCCCCCTCTTAATTAAACCCTTAGTCCTCCTCTGTTGAATTCTAAATTTCTCTCAGTCCTCAGGTTTGTTGCTTTTTCTAGCCAATTTATATGCCTCTTCCTTGGCTTTAACACTATCCTTAATTTCCCTTGTTAGCCATGGTTGAGCCACCTTCCCCATTTTATTTTTACTCCGGACAGGGATGTACAATTGTTGAAGTTGATCCATGTGATCTTTAAATGTTTGCCATTGCTTATCCACTGTCAACCCTTTAAGTATCCTTTGACAGTCTATTCTAGCCAATTCACACCTCATACTGTTGAAGTTCCCTTTCCTTAAGTTCAGGACCCTAGTTTCCGAATTAACTGTGTCACTCTCCATCTTAATAAAGAAATCTACCATATTATGGTCATTCATCCCCAAGGGGCCTCGCACAACAAGATTGCTAATTAGTCCCTTCTCATTACACATCACCCAGTCTAGGATGGCCAACTTTCTCGTTGGTTCCTCGACATATTAGTCGAAAAAACCATCCCTAATACACTCTAGGAAATCCTCCTCCACCGCATTGCTACCAGTTTGGTTAGCCCAATCAATATATGGATTAAAGTTGCCCATGATAACTGCTGTACCTTTATTGCACACATCCCTTATTTCTTGTTTGATGCTGTCCCCAACCTCACTACTACTGTTTGGTGGGCTGTACACAACTCCCACTAATGTTTTCTGCCCTTTGGAATTCCGCAGCTCCACCCATACCGATTCCACATCATCCAGGCTAATGTCCTTCCTTACTATTGCATTAATTTCCTCTTTAACCAGCAACGCCACCCCGCCTCCTTTTCCTCTCTGCCTATCCCTCCTAAATGTTGAATACCCCTGGATGTTGAGTTCCCAGCCTTGGTCACCCTGGAGCCATGTCTCCGTGATGCCGATTACATCACATTCGTTAACTGTTGTCTGCGCAGTTAATTCGTCCACCTTATTCTGAATACTCCTTGCATTGAGGCACAGAGCCTTCAGGCTTGTCTTTTTAACACACTTTGCCTCTTTAGAATTTTTCTGTAATGTGGCCCTTTTTGTTTTTTGCCTTGGGTATCTCTGCCCTCCACTTTTACTATTCTCCTTTCTATCTTTTGCTTCTGCCTCCATTTTATTTCCCTCTGTCTCCCTGCATAGGTTCCCATCCTCCTGCCATATTAGTTTAACTCCTCCCCAACAGCACTAGCAAACACTCCCCCTTGGACATTGGTTCCGGTCCTGCCCAGGTGGAGACCGTCCAGTTTGTACTGGTCCCACCTCCCCCAGAATCGGTTCCACTGTCCCAGGAATTTGAACCCCTCCCTCTTGCACCACTCCACAAGCCACGTATTCATCTGAGCTATCCTGCGATTCCTACTCTGACTAGCACGTGGCACTGATAGAAATCCTGAGATTAATACCTTTGGGGTCCTACTTTTTAATTTAGCTCCTAGCTCCCTAAATTTGTCTCATAGCACCTCATCCCATTTTTTACCTATATCGTTGGTACCTATATGCACCATGACAACTGGCTGTTCACCCTCCCTTTTCAGAATGTCCTGCACGAGACATCCATGACCCTTGCACCAGGGAGACAGCATACCATCCTGAAGTCTTGGTTGCGGCTGCAGAAACACCTATCTATTCCCCTTACAATCAAATCCCCTATCACTATAGCTCTCCCACTCTTTTTCCTGCCCTCCTGTGCAGCAGAGCCACTCACAGTGCCATGAACTTGGCTGCTGCTGCTCTCCCCTGATGAGTCATCCTCCTCAACAGTACCCAAAGCAATGTATCTGTTTTGCAGGGGGATGACTGTAGGGGACCCCTGCACTACCTTCCTTGCATTGCTCTTCTTGCTGGTCACCCATTTACTATCTGGCTGTATACCCTTTACCTGCGGTAAGAACAACTCACTAAACGTGCTATTCATGTCATTCTCAGCATCGTGGATGCTCCAGAGTGAATCCACCCGCAGCCACAATGCGGTCCATCAGGAGCTGGAGGCGGATGCACTTCTCGCACACGTAGTCGTCAGGAACACCGGAGGCGTCCCTGACGTCCCACATAGTACAGGAGGAGCATAACACGTGTCCTAGATAGACTTAATTTAGCAACAACAATGCTAAGTGTTACTTACTGATAGAGAAAAGAAAAAAGAAAAGCTACTTACCAATCATCATCCTGACAACTTCCATCGAGAGCACCAGACAAATTGGTAACCTTTCACCTTGTCTGGGAACTGTCTGGAGATTACCACCCAGTCTATCACTGGGAGTTAATGATGCCTAAATTTGACCCGCCATACTGTCTGATGTCAACCAGTTTGGATTATATTAACATTCACATAACTAACCCCCCCATCAGCATCCACAGAGTCTACTGAGTGAATCATTAACCCTTTCTACCTAACAATGGTCAAAGAAAACATCAGACAAGAAAGTCACAAACTAACAAGTGTTTATTTACAGTGGAATCAGTAGGGGGACAGGGGAGATTAGGGAGGAGGGTGAGAATGGAATTCTCAACCTCCTCCAAAACTGACCATGAAATTGCTGGAGTAGTCATGCTCCACTCAAAGCCAGTGTCAGGAAACCTGATCCGTTTCCAGCTTCCGGCCTCATTGGCACATTTAGATGAGGTGTCAGAGCGCAGCTTGTCCAACCAGGAGTGCGGCAAAGCCGAGGAACTCCTGCTCCAATTGGTGGGCCTTTAAGGATCGCTGGCTTGGCCTCTCATCGCTGGGGCAAATGTGCTGAAGCACGATTTACCCATTTTTCACCGCCAGGAGGTGACGGCTAAATACCGCAGCAGAATGGGGTAGGTAGTCTCAATGTTCTTGTATTTGTTGCTATGACACACGATCTTCACCTCGTACTGATTGAACCTGAGCTTGAGTTGTTGGCCGGGCGAGGTGAGGAAGGTGATGGTGTAGAGGGCAAACTCGAACTCTGGGCTCACCCCCATGAAACAGCTTCCCTGGGGTTTAACCCCCTTCTTCCAGCTGAACTGCAGTGTGATCAGGTGCTTATTCTCATCCGGCTGTGGGACAGGGAAAAGAAAGAGAGAAACAAGCAGGCAGTGGTATATATAAACTCCCAAATCTCTCGATTAATCGCTCCAAATTCCTCAATTAAATCCCCGATCCCCTTGATTAAACCCCAAACCCCTCCATTAAACCCCGAACCCCTCCATTAAACACCCCAAACCTCTCAATTATACCCCCGAACCCTTCGATTAACTCCCTGAAACCTTTCGATGAAACCCCTGAATCCTTCCATTAACAACCCCCCCCCCCAGAACCCCTCGATTAAACCTCTGAACTGCTCAACTAAACACCCCCAAACCATTCCATTAAACCCCCGAATCCTTCCATTAATCACCTCAAACCTCTCGATTAATCCCCAAACCCCTCGATTAGACCATCAAACCCTTCGATTAACTCCCTCGAACCCCTCGATTAAACCCCACCCTGAATCCCTCAATTTAATCCTCCAATCCCCTCGATTAGATTCCAGTTTGTAACTTACTCCCGGGTATCTGCTATTCTGTATATAAACCCCCCAAACCCCTGAATTAGATTCCAGTCTGTAATCTACTCCTGGGTATCTGTTATTATGTATAAAAATCCCCCGACTGCACATTGAAATTGGTTGTGCGCTCACCCTACAGCACCCCGTGGCGCGCCGTGGTGGGAATGTCTGGAAAAGGTGGTGAGAGCTGTCCTGGCAGCGGTGAGTGATGGAATTGCTGAATGAGATAAGTTTGATTCTTTTGTTTAGTTTTATTTTTGCGATTTATCTTATTGTGGGGTGTATAAGTTATTGGGAATGTTTGCTGTGTTTTTAGTTGCGATTTTCTTTTTGCCACAGAAGCCTCTGTTAGGCTGACATTTTAGCAAGAGATATTCAGTGGCTCAGCCGGCCTTGCACATTAAAAGAGGTGTGTAGCGCCTCCCTTAGCGGAGCTCCACCCCACGCTCCGAGCCCGGCTGCTGAATTTTGTTGACTGAGGCGCAAACCTTTCTCAGGCGCTATAATTACCGCCCCGCCATGAATAACATCCCAAAATGACCTCAACTGAAAATCCAGCCCACAATCTTATTAAACTGAGCTAATTGCTAGATATATGTGCAGGCGGAGGGAATGAGGAATTGGAGAGGACGATGTAAATCACAGCAAATGGTTAGCTACGAGGAGAAAGTTATTTCTGAACTGTGCAATGTATTTAGACTAACTAAATAATGCATTTAACTGTGCAATGCATTCCAGACTGTACCTGTTATTCTATATATAAATCCCCCCCAGCTTTAAACTCTATCTCCTCTCCTTCCTTTGCAATGCTCACCTTGAGCTGGTCATTTTGCATGGTGTATCCTCTGTAATTCACATGACCAAGCTTCTCCTGGAGGTAGAACTGGATCCAGTTGTGGAATCCAATGACCGTTCGCCCACCGCGGGTTTCGCCTACAAACACGTGCTCGAAACCAGACGAATCGGGGCTGGAGGGAAGGAGAAAGTGAGGGGAGGATCGCAAACTCTGCTATCAGAAGGCTGTCTGTTCCAGTTCCCCTCCTCCCCTGACACTTTGACTGAATCTCACTGGGCTACAGTTCCACAGACACTGACTCTCACTGGGGGACAGTTCCACAGACACTGACTCTCACTGGGGTATAGTTCCACAGACACTGACTCTCACTGGGATACAGTTCCACAGACACTGACTCTCACTTTGAGTACGATGTCAGGTCTGATGCTGCCCGAACGATTTGATAGCACTGTCACTAAGACGAGCAACGCTCACCGGAGTTCTTCCCATCCGCGAGGATTCATATACATATCTCCCAGTGTGGAGTCACACAAGCACACACACACACACGCAGACAGGCAGAGACACAGGCACACACACACACAGGCACACGCACACACAAGCATACAGACACACCCAACCACAGACACACACCACACACACATTTACACACTCACACCCACACTCAACTCACGCACACAGATACACACACACATCCTCTTTGATTCTGAATTGGAACTGACATCACTTACTGGATGGATCCTTTGCGAGGGTACAGAGAGAACCAGATGTCATACAACTGCTGTTTAAATTCCTCCGTGTTCACGTTCGCCCTCCCCTTCTTGACTAAATAACTGTGAGCAATCTGAGAAGGGAAGGAATTTTAGGAACTGTAAATGGCAAATAACCCCAACAAGTCCAACCCTTTCTGGTAGATCGAACCCAGCTGCCAAACTCATCCCGTATCCCTCAACCCCACTTATCCACCTTCTCTCCATATCCCTCAAACCATCTTCTCACATTGCCCTCAAAACCACCTACTTCCCATTTCCCCAACCCTATCTTCTCCCCATATCCCTTAACCCACCTACCTACCTTCTCCCCATATCCCTCAAATACATCTACTCCCCTTATCCCTCAAACCCACCTGCTCCCTCAACTTCTCTCCATATCCTCCAACTAGTTTCTCCCCATATCCCTCAACCCACCAACCCAACTTCTACTTACATCCCTCAATCCAACCTACCCACCTTCTCACCATATCCCTCAACCTCAACTACCCACTTACTCCCAATATCCCTCAACCAACCTACACACATTCTCACCATTTCTCTCAACCCACATTCTCAACCCTACCTACTCCCCATATCTTCAACCCTACCTACTCCCCATATCCCTCAACCCTACCTACTCTCCATATCCCTCAAACCCACATTCTCCCCATATCCTCAATCCTACCTTCTCCCCATAATCCCTCAAACATAGAAACATAGAAAATAGGTGCAGGAGTAGGCCATTCGGCCCTTCAAGCCTGCACTACCATTCGACAAGTTCATGGCTGATCATTCCCTCAGTACCCCTTTCCTGCTTTCTCTCCATACCCCTTGATCCCCTTAGCCGTTAGGGCCATATCTCTTGAATATATCCAATGAACTGGCATCAACAACTCTCTGCGGCAGGGAATTCCACAGGTTAACAACTCTCTGAGTGAAGATGTTTCTCCTCATCTCAGTCCTCACACCTTAGCCTAAGACTGTGCCCTCTGGTTCTGGACTTCCCCAACATTGGGAACAATCTACCCGCATCTAACCTGTCCAGTCCCATCAGAATCTTGTATGTTTCTATGAGATCCCCTCTCATCCTTTTAAATTCCAATGTATAAAGGCCCAGTTGATCCAGTCTCTCCTCATATGTCAGTCCAGCCATCCCGGAAATCAGTCTGGTGAACCTTCGCTGCACTCCCTCAAGCAAGAATGTCCTTCCTCAGATTAGGAGACCAAAATTGAACACAATATTCCTGGTGAGGCCTCACCAAGGTCCTGTACAACTGCAGTAAGACCTCCCTGCTCCTCTACTCAAATCCGCTAGCTATGAAGGCCAACGTACCATTTGCCTTCTTTACCGCCTGCTGTACCTGTATGTCAACTTTCAACGACTGATGAACCATGACACCATCATATCCTCAACCCTACCTTATGCCCCTATCCCTCAAACCCACATTCTCCCCATATCCTCAACCCTACCTTCTCCCCATATCCATCAATCCTACCTTCTCCCCCATCCCTCAAACCGACATTCTCCCCATATCCTCAACCCTACCTACTCCCCATATCCCTTAACCCTACTTACTCTCCATATCCCTCAAACCCACATTCTCCCCATATCCTCAACCCTACCTTCTCCCATATCCCTCAATCCTACCTTCTCGCCCTATCCCTCAAACCCACATTCTCCCCATATCCTCAACCCTACCTACTCCCCATATCCCTCAACCCTACCTACTCTCCATATCCCTCAAACCCACATTCTCCCCATATCCTCAACCCTACCTTCTCCCCATATCCGTCAAACCTACCTTCTCCCCCTATCCCTCAAACCCACATTCTCCCCATATCCTCAACCCTACCTACTCCCCATATCCCTTAACCCTACCTACTTTCCATATCCCTCAAATCCACATTCTCCCCATATCCTCAACCCTACCTTCTCCCCATATCCCTCAAATCACCTGCCCACCTTCTCCCCATATCTTTCAACCCACCTACCCATCTATTCCCCATGTTCCTCAACCCCACCTATTTCCCATATCCTACCACAACCCCACCTTCTCCTCATATCCCACAAACCCACATTCTCCCCATATCACACAAACCCACCTACCCACCTTCTCACCATATCCCTCAACCCCACCTACCCACTTTCTCATCATAAGAACATAAGAAATAGGAGCAGAAATAGGTCATACAGCTCCTCGAGCCTGCTCCACTATTCAATAGGATCATGGATGATCCGATCATGGACTCAGGTCCACTTCCCTGTCCGTTCCCCATAACCCCTTGTTCCCTTATCGGTTAAGAAACTGTCTATCTCGGTCTTAAATGTATTCAATGACCCAGCTTCCACAGCTCTCTGAGGCAGCGAATTCCACAGATTTACAACCTTCTGAGAGAAGAAATTCTTCCTTATCTCAGTTTTAAATGGGCGGCCCCTTATTCTAAGTGTGTATGCAATAACTGTTAGACTGAGTACTGTTTAACTCCAAGAGATATGACCTTAGCTCTGCTTTATTAAGGCCCAAAGTGACTAATATACAAAATGGCTGGCCTTTTATACTTGGGCTGCACAGACTTCCATGCAGCCCAATGGCCTCCAACAGTGACGCCATCTAGTGGCTAGTGATCCCAAAAGTACATACATGACAATACACCCCCTCTGAGATATTAACACAGTCTTTTACAAATTGAGATGGTCCGCTGTTTTACACTCCCGAGTTGACCATCTCAGTTCAACTCCAGCCTTGGGTGAGTGTTCAGAGTCTGTTGTGACTGGTGGCTGGGTGGCTGACCTGGTGGGAGTGGCAATGGCCATGTCAGGGATTGAAAGTCCATTTTCATTGAACAGGTCAGTATTGAAAGTCCCGATTCACTGATGACCACTGAGTCCTCTGATGACTGGGGGTAGGTTGGTTGGTCATTGATTGTCTCTTCCACTGACTGTTCCGGTTCGTTTGTGTGCTGCAGTTTTGTCTGATCCATATGTTTCCTGCATGTTTTCCCACAATTTTGAGCTTGACAATAAATACTCTGTTGCCCTCCTTGACCATGACAGTACCAGCGATCCACTTAGGACCCTGACCATAATTCAGAACACATACAGGATCATTTACAGAAATATCGCGTGACACAGTTGCGCGATCATGATACCCTTGCTGACTTTGTTTTCTATATTCAATATGTTTATTCAAGTCAGGGTGTACAAGAGATAGCTTGGTCTTAAGACCTCTCTTCATCATTAGTTCAGCAGGTGAGACCCTGGTAAGCGTGTGTGGTCTTGTCCTGTAACTAAGCAGGATGCATGACAGGTGGGTCTGCAGTGACCCTTGGGTTACTCGCTTCATACTTTGCTTTATGATTTGGACAGCACGTTCTGCTTGCCCATTGGATGCAGATTTGAATGGTGCTGACCTTACATCTTTAATACCATTGAGTTTCATGAACTCTTGAAACTCCTGACTGATGAAGCACGATCCGTTGTCGCTAACAACGATATCAGGCAGACCATGTGTCGCGTACATGGCATTGACATTCTCAGTGGTAGCTGTGGATGTGCTGGATGACATGATTATACACTCTATTCACTTCGAATATGCATCCACAAGGGAGGGACCTGCAAAGTCGATGTGGATCCTGCACCATGGTTTGGATGGCCATGACCCACAGACTCAGCGGAGATTCCACTGGTGCTTTGCTGAGCTGCATGCAAGTGTTGCACTGATGCTCACATGATTCCAGCTCAGAGTCAATTCCTGGCCACCATACATGAGGCTTGGCGATGGCTTTCATCATTACAATGCCAGGATGTGTTCTATGTAGCTCACGTACAAGTTTCTCTCTCCTTTTCTTGGGCATTACAACACGATTTCCCACAGGAAACAATCCGACTGATTAGACTGTTCGTCTTTGTAAGGTTTGGTCCCCTCGCACATTTGCTTGGGTATGGCAGACCAATCACCTTTGAGGATGCAACTCTTCACCACCAATAAAATCGGGTCCTGACAGGTCCAGGTCTTAAATTGTTGAGCCGTGACAGGGGTTCCTTCACTCTCAAAAGCATCCATAACTAAGAATAGGTCTGCCGGTTGTGGCATTTCCACCTCCGGTGTGGGCAACGGCAGACGGTTCAAAGCATCGACACAATTCTCGGTGCCCGGTCTGTGCCGAAAGACATAATCATAAACTGATAATGTCAGCGTCCACCTCTGGATGCGGGATGAAGCATTGGTATTGATACCTTTGTTTTCAGAGAAAAGTGAAATGAGCGGCTTGTGATCTGTCTCCAGTTCAAACCGAAGACCAAACAAATACCGATGCATCTTTTTAACCCCATACATACAGGCTAGTGCTTCTTTCTCTACTATGCTGTAGGCTCTTTCCGCTTTAGACAAACTTTTTGAAACATACGTGACTGGTTGAAGTTTACCCGACTCATTAGCTTGTTGGAGTACGCAACCAATTCCATGTGACGAAGCATCACAGGCCAATACTAAACGTTTACGTGGGTCATAATGTACCAGTAGCTTGTTAGAGCAAAGCAGATTAGTGGCTTTCTCAAAAGCTCTGTCTTGAGATGCACCCCACACCCAGTTGTCGCCTTTTCTTAGCAGCATGTGCAGTGGTTCTGTCATGTATCTTACATTATTATATACAACTGTATCCTAACATGCTATACATGACTGTAATAAGATATGACCTGCAACCACCAGCATACCTTACCACCAGGGGTGCACTTGCAAGAGACAGGTATATAAGGACAGGTCTCAGGCAAGTGCAGCATTTCAGAGCTGTGAAATAAAGGTGCAGGTCCAGAGTGACCTTGACTTCACTACATGCCTCGTGTGAATCTGTACTGAGGGGACAGGACTTTACAGTGGCAACGGGTTACGGGATTACAGAATCCACAGAATGGCGAACAACGGATCAGATGAAAAGTACAATGCGGGAGACAATTGGGAGGACTTTATAGAAAGGCTCCAGCAAAGCTTTGTAACCAAAGACTGGTTAGGCGACGATAAGGCAGACAAGAGAAGAGCCCATCTCTTGACCAGCTGTGGCTCGAAAACATACGCTTTAATGAAGGATCTGTTGGCTCCCGAGAAACCAGCAAGCAAGTCGTTTGAAGAATTGAGCACACTGGTAAGAGACCACCTGAAGCCAGCGAGCAGCCTACACATGGCCAGACACAGGTTCTACAACTACATACGCTGTGTGGGCCAGAGCATACCCAACTTTGTGGCGGAACTTCGGAGGTTGGCTAGTTTATCTGAGTTCTCCGATGAACTGAGGAGAGACTTTTTCATTGAAAGAATAGGCCACGCAGGCATATTCCAAAAGCTCATAGAGACGAAGAACCTGACCTTAGAGGCAGCAGCACTGGTTGCACAGACATTCTTGGTCGGGGAAGAAGAAACGAGATTGATTTACAATGCAGGTACGACAACTAACGAAATATCGGAAGAAGAAGTTCACAGCACTAAACAAGCTGCTACCCCCACACACAGACAAAACCGGGAGAACAGGCTCTCGACAGCAGACAGAAGCCATCAAGGAACGGCCGTTCACACCTCATCAACCCACAATGCGAGCAATCAACGACAAACTGAGAGTAGCTCAAGAGAGATCAGACAGATGCAGCTCATTCTTTGGGAACTTTTTGAACAATGGAACAGGTCTATGCTGGAGGTGTGGGGGTGGGCACTCATCAAGGCAATGTCGATTTCAGCAGGCTGTTTGCAGAAATTGTGAATTTACAGGGCATTTGGCCCGCATTTGCAAAAAAACGGCAGCTCGGCTGGTATATGAATCAGTTGGGTCGGAAAGCGGACCAGAAGATGGTGGGGACAGTAGCCAGGACACCGGTGTACAGCAGCTCCTACAACAGGATGCCTCCTATAATGATGAGGGTCCTATTCAACGGGATATCTGTCAACATGGAGCTGGATACGGGAGCGAGTCAATCTCTCATGGGCGCTCAACAATTTGAACATCTGTGGCCACATAAAAGAGACAGACCAAAACTCACAAGGGTCAACACCACAGTAAGGACCTATACCAAATAAATCATACCAGTTCTCAGCAGCGCCATGCTCTCTGTCACACACAAAGGGATAGTGAACCGACTTCCCCTGCGAATTGTCCCGGAGACCCCCCAGCACTGCCAAAGTCAAAATCTACATCACACAGGATGCTAGACCGGTCCATCGCAAGGCCAGAGCTGTGCCCTATGTGATGAGGGAAAAGATTGAACACGAACTAGACAGGCTTCTGCGGGAAGGCATTATATCACCTGTGGAATTTAGCGACTGGGCAAGTCCCATCGTCCCAGTCATGAAGCCTGATGGATCCGTACAAATCTGTGGGGACGACAAATCTACCATAAACAGAGTCTCCCTACAGGACCAGTACCCGCTGCCCAGAGTGGAGGACTTATTTGCCGCATTGGCTGGAGGTAAACTTTTCTCAAAATTAGACCTCACATCTGCGTATATGACGCAAGAATTGACCGAGGAATCCAAGCTACTCACCACCATCAACACACATCAAGGCCTGTTCATGTACAATAGATGCCCATTCAGCATCAGGTTGGCAGCTGCCATATTCCAGCGCAACATGGAGAGTCTGCTCAAGTCCATCCCGGGGACGATTGTATTTCAAGACGACATACTTATCACGGGCAGGGACACTGACTCCCATCTCCGTAATTTGGAGGAAGTACTAAAGCGGTTGGCCTACGAGTCAAGAAATCCAAGTGCCTGTTTCTCACACCCGAGGTTGAATTTTTGGGCAGAAGGATTGCTGCTGATGGAATCCGCCCAACAGAGTCCAAAACAGAAGCAATTCGCTTGGCACCTAGGCCCCGGAATGTCTCAGAACTGCGCGCCTTTCTCGGGCTACTCAATTACTTTGGGAACTTTATGCAGAACTTAAGCACGCTGCTGGAGCCTCTCCACGTGCTACTCAGGAAGGGGTGTGATTGGTTTTGGGGGGACACCCAGGAACACGCCTTCAATAAGGCACGCAACCTTCTGCGTTCCAACAGTGTTTTGATTTTCTTTGAACCAGGTAAAAAGCTCGTTCTCACATGCGATGTGTGAGCATATTGGGTCGGGTGCGTTTTGCAACATGTCAATAGCGCGGGCAAATTACAACCCATAACTTATGCCTCCAGGTCACTTTTGCGGGCAGAGCGCAGGTACGGAATGGTAGAGAAGGAGGCGCTCACGTGCGTGTACGGTGTCAAAAAGATGCACCAATACCTTTTCGGGGCCAAGTTCGCGTTAGAAATCAACCACAAGCTCCTCATGTCCCTCCTATCCGAGAGCAAGGCAATAAACGCCAATGCCTCGGCGCGAATTCAACGGTGGGCACTCACGCTGGCGTCCTACGACTATACCATAAGGCACAGACCAGGCACAGACAACTGTGCCGACGCGCTCAGCAGGCTACCCCTGGCAACCACGGAAGGGTCTGACGAACAGGACTGTGAGATAGTCATGGCAATCAATGCCTTTGAGTCCACAGGTTCGCCCATGACGGCTCGCCAAATCAGAGCCTGGACGGCCAGCGTCCCCACGCTATCCTTAGTAAAAAGATGTGTCCTAACCGGTGACTGGGCAGAGGCTCGCGATGCCTGCCCCGAGGAATTAAAACCCTTTCACAGGCACATGCATGAGCTATCACTACAAGCAGACTGCCTGATGTGGGGCAGCCGAGTAGTCATGTCTCTGCGAGGCAGAGAGGCATTTGTCCGGGAGCTCCACCGCGAGCACACGGGGATCGTTCTCATGAAGGCCATAGCCAGATCCCACGTCTGGTGGCCTGGTATTGACACGGACTTGGAGCTCTGCGTCCGAAGGTGCACCATTTGTGCCCAACTCAGCAATACCCCCAGGGAGGCTCCATTGAGCCCCTGGCCCTGGCCTACCAAACTGTGGTCGCGAGTGCACGTGGACTACGCAGGCCCATTCATGGGCAAAATGTTCCTTGTAGTTGTAGATGCATTTTCAAAGTGGATCGAATGCACCATTTTAACCTCGAGCACAAGTTTCGAATTTTCACTGATATCTGCTTTAGACTTCTATCCGTCGTTACGCATGACTGAGCGATCGTCATGGCCCTGTCCAAGTCCAACGTCTCCACCGCCAGTAGTTTACGCAGGATCACCTCGTGGTTGATGCCAATTACAAAGAAGTCCCGCAGCATGTCTGCCAACACAGCCCCGAACTTACACGGTCCCGCTAAATGTCTCAGGTCGGCAACGAATTCCACCGTATTCTGGCCCTCTGAGCGAACGTGCGTGTACAATCTGTATCTCGAGATGATGATGCCTTCGTCTGGCTTAAGATGGTCCTGTACCAGTGTATGCAATTCTTCATACATCTTCTCTGTTGGACTCACAGGCAGGAGTCGATTCTTTATCGCACCGTAAATTTTTGGACCGCAAACCGTGAGGAACACCGCCCGGCGCCGATCTGCGTCGCCGACCTCCTCCATTTTGTTGGCCACGAAGAACTGGCTCAAATGGCTCACAAAGTCTGCCCAATCTTCACCTTCCACAAATCGCTCCAACAATCCAATTGTGCTCATTTGTGCATGTAAAGGTTCTTGTTGCCTCATCGCCAAATGTTGTGAATGCAGTAACAGTTAGACTGCTTTACTGAGGCCCAAAGTGACTAATATACAAAATGGCTGGCCTTTTATACTTGGGCTGCATAGTATATTATGCCCCCTAGTTCTAGTCTCCCCTATCAGTGGAAACATCCTCTCTGCATCCACCTTGTCAAGCCTCCTCATAATCTTATACGTTTCGATAAGATCACCTCTCATTCTTCTGAATTCCAATGATTAGAGGCCCAACTACTCAAACTTTCCTCATAAGTCAACCCCCTCATCTCCGGAATCAACCGAGTGAACCTTCTCTGAACTGCCTCCAAAGCAAGTATATCCTTTCTTAAGTATGGAAACCAAAACTGTATGCAGTATTCCAGGTGTGGTCTCCCCAATACCCTGTATAACTGTAGCAAGACTTCTTTGCTTTTATATTCCATCCCCTTTGCAATAAAGACCAAGATTCCATTGGCCTTCCTGATCACTTGCTGTACCTGCATACTAACCTTTTGTGTTTCATGCACAAGTACCCCCACTCCCGCTGTACTGCAGCACTTTACAATTTTTCTCCCTGTTAAATAATAACTTGCTCTTCAATTTTTTTCTGCCAAAGTACATGACTTCACACTTTCCAACATTGTACTCCATCTGCCAAATTTTTGCCCACTAACTTAACCAGTCTATGTCCTTTTGCAGATTTTATTTATGTCCTCCTCACACATTGCTTTTTCTCACATCTTTGTATCGACCAGGTCAACATCCCCAGCATTGAAGCACTGACCACAATTGATCAGCTCCACTGAGCAGGCCACATTGTCCGCATGCCAGACACGAGACTCCCAAAGCAAGCGCTCTACTCAGAACTCCTTCACGGCAAACGAGCCAAAGGTGGGTAGAGGAAACGTTACAAAGACACCCTCAAAGCCTCCCTGATAAAGTGCAAGATCCCCACTGACACCTGGGAGTCTCTGGCCAAAGACCTCCCTAAGTGGAGGGCACTAAGCACCTCGAGTCTGGTCGCTGAGAGCATGCAGAAATCAAACGCAGGCCTCCGGCAAACCAGTCCACCCACCCTTACCCTCAACGGCTATCTGTCCCACCTGTGACAGAGATGGTGGTTCTCGTATTGGACTGTATAGCCACCTAAGAACTCATGTTAAGAGTGGAAGCAAGTCTTCCTCAATTCCGAGGGACTGCCTATGATGATGATGTATCGACAGCGAACTTGGCTACATTACACTCGGTCCCCTCATCCAATTCGTTAATATAGATTGTAAATAGTTGGGGTCCCAGCACTGATCCCTGCGGCACCCTACTAGCTACTGATTGCCAACCTGAGAATGAACCATTTATCCCGACTCTCTGTTTTCGGTTAGTTAGCCAATCCTCTATCCATGCCAATATATTATCCCCAAACCCGTGAACGTTTATCTTGTGCAGTAACCTTTTATGTGGCACCTTGTCAAATGCCTTCTGGAAGTCGATATACACCACATCCACTGATTCCCCTTTTAACCACCCTGTTCGTTACATCCTCAAAGAATTCCAGCAAATTTGTCAAACAGGACTTCCCCTTCATAAATCCATGCTGACTCTGCCTGACTGAATTATGCTTTTCCAAATGTCCTGTTACTGCTTCTTTTATAATAGACTCCAACATTTTCCCAACCACAGATGTTAGGCTAACTGATCTATAGTTCCCTGCTTTTTGTCTGCCTCCTTTTTTAAATAGGGGAGTTACATTTGCAGTTTTCCTATCTGCTGGGATCTCCCCAGAATCCAGGGAATTTTGGTAAATTACAACCAATGCACTATCACTGCTTCACTTAAGACCCTAGGATGCAAGCCATCAGGTCCATCATATCCCTCAACCCCACCTACCCACCTTCTCCCCATATCCCTCAACACCATCTACCCACTTGCTCATCATATCCCTCAACCGCACCTACCTACCTTCTTACCATATCCCTCAACCACATCTTCTCCCCATATCCCTCAACCCACCTACCCTCCTTCTCCCCATAACCCCAAACCTGACTGTCTCTCCATAGTCCTCAATTCCACCCACTAACAATGTACAGTGTGATGTTACCTGCAGCACCGGAGTCTCCATGACGGCATCCAGAAAGCTGTGGATCTCTCTCTCCTCCTCTGGGGTAATGGTCTCCGGTTCTCCTGTGTCAGCTTCATAATTATCCAATAGGGAAATGAAGGCTAAAAGGAATCACAAACGTGTCTTTGATTTAATCTGTACTTTGTATCAACTGGGTATAGGTGATTCACTCACGGATATTCTGGCATTTAATATCAGAGTATATTGGTACCAGAGTTTGGGAAATATAGAGAGAGGGTATTGGGGTGTGGGTAATATAGGGAGAGGGTATCACGGAATAGGTAATAGAGGGAGAGGATATCAGGTGGTGTTATCAGGATGTGGGTTTCAGGAGGTGGGAATCAGAGACTTGGGAGATGATGCAGATGGTCTGAGAGCCAGCAGATGGGTTGTCCTATGGATTTGAGGGTCAGGTGATGTAAATGGGATGTAATGGTGTACACCATGAGGGCAGAGGATGAAATGTTTGGGAGTGATCATCGACACCTAAAAGGTATGTGGTCAGTGTGAGACTGTTACTAAGGTAAATAAGGAAGGAACTGCCAGTGACATTGTACAGAGGACTGTGGGTACAGTACGGGATACCCCACCTCAAATAGGATATTTAGATCCATTTGAAGGATGAGGGAAGAGTGGCGAGGGCAGTTGAAGTCCTTCGGGGATTGAGTTATGAAGAAAAATTCAAGGGACTAAAGAAAAAAGGGGGCGGAAGACATGACCCTGATCTGGGAATAACAGAAGGTGTAAATGAGGTGGGAATAAGCAAGCAATTTAATTTCTATTTCAATAAAAAAGTGAGAGAGATTAACAGTATGGGGGAAGTGAGGGTTAAAGAGATTAACACGGGAGGTGTAAGGTTTAGAAACTGGGGAAGTTGAAGAAGGAAATTAAAGTTTGAGATCAAAAATTGGTGGGAGGAGTCCAAGGTGCCATGTTCATGTGCTCTGCATGTACGTTGGGCTGAATGTCCTTCTGTAACTCTGGACCTTGTCTGTAACTCACTCTCACTGGAGCTTATCCTTGTTTGAAGTTGTCCTGTTGATTCTGTAATTGCTGAGGCCGGGGCTTGTACCTGAAAATGTTTTCTTCTTGAAAACTTCCTCGTTTACATAAAGGAACAATGGCAGTGCGGCTCCATCAGTGACATCTGTGTTAGGTACAGTTTGTTCAGCTTTCTCCTGTAGGCATCAGTAATAAAGAAAAATGGCTGATTTGTTGCAGAGAACCACAGAAATTACGGCACAGCAGGAGGCCATTCATCTCATCGCACCTGTGCTAGTTATTTGGCTGGAGCTGCCTGTTCTAATTCCCATTTCACCGCCCTGTCCTCATATCCGTTTACATTCATGCTTTTTCAATCCTTATCCAATTCCCTTCGAAATGCCCCAGTTTCCCTCAGTAACTCCTTGTGGTAAAGCAGCCCATGTTCTAATAACCCTCTGTGTGAAAAGGGTTTTTCTAACTTTCCCCTTCATTATTCCAGTGATAATCCTCAGTCTGAAAGCAGGAACATGCATTTTTATAGCGCCTTTCACCACCTCAGGACGTCCCAAAGTGCTTCACAACGTGATAATTACCAGATCATCTGTTTCAGTGATATTGGTTGAGAGATAAATATTGACTAGGACACTGGGCAGAACTCCCCCGCTCTTGCTCCAATAGTGCCATGGGATCTTTTACATAGAATTACTTTGAGTCTATAGCACAGAAACAGGCCATTCAGCCCATCACGTCCATGCCGATGTTTGTGCTCCACACGAGTTTTCTCCCTCATTTTTCATCTATCCCCATCAACATATCGTTCTATTCCTTTCTCCTTCATGTGTTTATCCAGCTTCCCCTTAAATGCATCCATACACCTGAGAGGGCAGACTGGGCCTCGGTTAAACACCTCATCCGAAAGATGGCAGGTCTTCCCCTTGTTACTGATTCACTAACATTTGGACCAACCTCAAAACATTTACACTCTCAAAACATTCTTTCAACGTTGTCTCTCTGTACAACAGTGCCAGTAAGTACTCCTTGTGCAGCAGCTAACTATGACCACATACTTCATCATTTGTACATACTCCCTGTAGCACAAAGCCCTTGTGAAAGACCTGATCAATCACTTTACAAATGCTAACTGCATTAACCACCATTCTGCAACATTTGCACCAAGGAAGACTTTAAGCGATGAAGCTTCTCTAAGAAGAATGTCAGAATCTTTTCATTATTGAGAAGCCTTTGAGGGGCCTGGGATCATGCTGATGGACAGCAGTGAGGGTGCATAAGAATATAAGAATTTGGAGCAGGAGTAGGCCATTTGACCCCTCGAGCCTGCTCCTCCATTTAATATCATGGCTGATCTGATCTTGGGCTCAGCTCCACTTTGCTGCTGGCTCCCCTTCATTCCCTTATCGCTCAAAAATCTGTCTATCTCCACCTTAAATATATTCAATGACCGCGCCTCCACAGCTCTCGGGCAAATTTCACAAATTTACGACCTGCTCAATCTTTCTGTAGAGCTGCAGAGTCGGAAAGTCAGGAAGCAGTGATTAGGTAACACCAAAATCATAGGAGGAAGGGAAGAGCAAGGCAGAGAATGAAGAGATTGTGCAATGAGCCTTGATTTCAGCAACTGTGAGGATCCAAAGAGGAGGAAGAATGAGTGCGATGGGGAGGAGGGAGAGTGTCATGTCTTTGCTTCATGGGTTCTTTGCTTAAGAATTCATAGCAACAAATTGCTATTAAGAATTAGTTGGTTTATTAGCAAAGGTTTAACAATCACACTAGTTCATCCACCAGGCTCACAACCACCTGCCTCATCATGGAACGCCTAAACCCAATTGGCTGGGGTTTTATTGAGTCTTGTGAACATCGCGTGATTGGTTAAGCCACTCACAACTCAACAGCTCTACAACTATTTTTGTTGTATCTGTAAACAAGTGCCCCTGGTTAAAGGTAGGGGAGGGGTCACACTCCAAAAACAAATTAAACATAGACAAATTAAACTTTAAACATTAAGGATCAAATTAAAATTTGGTTGCCGGGGGTGATGATGCACTCCAGCCCCTCTGGCGCCCACCTCTTGTGGAAGGCCGCGAGCATACTGTTGGACACCGCGTGCTCCATCTCCAGGGACACCCTGGATCAGATGTAACTGCAGAAGAGAGGCGGGCAGTCGGGCTGAACGACCCCTCAACAGCTCTACAAATATTTTGTTGTGAACCAAATTAAACAATTAAATCAAGTGCCCCCTGATTAAAGGGAGGTGGGGGCACACTCCAAAAACTTTTCAAGTGCCCCTTTTATTTGTTTTTTTTTTTAGGGCAGTAAAAGCACACAAATTATACAAGTGCCCCCTGGCTAAAAGAGGGGGAGGGACACTAAAAACCGGCACAATAAACAAATTAAACTTTAAATAAAGGTAGTCAAATTAACATTTCATTGCCGGGGGTGATGATGCACTCCAGTCCCTCCAGTGCCCACCCCTCGCAGAAGGCTGCGAGCGTACCGGTGGACACCGCGTGCTCCATCTCCAGGGACACCCTGGCTCGGATGTAACTGAAGTAGAGAGGCAGGCAGACGGGCTGAACAACCCCCTCAACAGCTCGACAACTATTTTTGTACAACAGTTCTACAAACCTGTGAGCATACTCACAAGTACATACATTACAGAGACTGTGTGGGACGGGGCGAGTGTTGGACGGGAAGAGTGTGGGACAGGGGGGGGGGGAGAGTGTGTGGCCGAGTAGAGTGTGGAATGGGGAGGAGGGAGAGTTTGTGGGATGGAGAGAGTGTTGGATGGGGAGGAGGGAGTGTGCAATGAGCCTTGATTGCAGCAGCTGTTTGGATCCAAGGAGGAGGAAGAGTGACTGGGACAGTAAGACCAGGGAGAGTGTGTGGGACAAGGATGGGGGGGGGGGCGGGGTGGGGGGGGGAGGAAAGAGTGTGTGAGTGGGGGAAGGAAGAGAGTGTGGAACGGGAAGGAGGGAGAATGTGTGGGACAGGGAGGGAGGGGGGAAAAGAGCGTGTGGGATAGAGGGAGGAATCGTGTGGGATGGGGAATTTGGAGTTTAGGAGAAACATGAGAGGAAAGTTCAGAGGAGAATTGACCAGTGTAGTATTAATAAAATAGAGATAGGAAGGAAATATGAGTTCTAGGAAAGAGGAGAGAATTGTGATTATAGTAGAGGCCATCCCATCAAAGGAAAGCTGGCTCTGACACTTTCACTGGTACCAGCATTGGCACTGGCACTGGCATTTACATTGGCAAGCAGTACCAGCACAATAGCGCTGGCACCAGCACTGACAGGTCAAATAGCTTACTTGAGAGCTGAAATATTTGTGATTGTAAGACAACTTGCACCAGAGATAGTTTGGACTCCAGAGGGTATTGAAGGGCCAGACCAGAAAAATCTTCCTGTGCACATTGACAAGTCGGTTCCCTGCACTTTTTCCAATACTCTGGGAACATGAACAAAATCTGCTCGTTGGAACAAAATGGTATTATAAGTCAATTCCTAAATAAATTTGGGTTTGACGTGGACCTACCTGAAGAGCAATCTTGTAATCTATCCCTGGCTGAAGTCTGTTCACATCATTGTCCCACAGTGTCTGAACAATGCTCGATAATTCCGTATTGTTTTCCATTCTAAACAGAGCAGAAAATACTGTTTGAGAAGATGGAGCTGGATATTCTGGGGGTGAAATTCACTGTCGGAATTGAAATCGGTTGGAAGGAAAATGTGGCAGGGTGTATATCGAGTGCTCATAAGAATTGGGAGTTAGGAGCAGGAGTAGGCCATTCGGCCCCTCGAGCCTGCTCCACCATTCAATAAGATCATGGCTGATCTTCTACCTCAACTCCACTTTTCTGCACTGTCCCCTAGCCCTTGATTCCCTTAATATTCAAAAATCTATCGCTCTCTGTCTTGAATACACTCAACGACTGAGCCTCCACAACCCTCTGGGGTAGAGAATTCCAAAGATTCACCACCCTCTGAGTGAAGAAGTTTCTCCTCATCTCAGACCTAAATGGCCAACTCCTTATTCTGAGACTCTGACCCCTGGTTTTAGACTCCTCAGCCAGAGGAAACATCCTCCCTGCATCTACTCGGTCAAGCCCTGTAAGAATTTAGTATGTTTGAATGAGATCACCTCTCATTCTTCGAAACTCTAGAGAATACAGGCCTAGTCTATTCAATCTCCCCTCATAGGACAATCTCCCCATCCTAGGAATCAGTCTGATGAACCTTCGTTACACTCCCCCTCTGGCAACTATATCCTTCCTTAGGTGAGGAGATCAAAACGGTACACAATATTCCAGGTGCAGTCTCGCCAGGGCCCTATATAATTGCAGTAAGACGTTTTTACTTTTATACTCAAATCCTCTTGTAATAAAGGCCAACATACCATTTGCTTTCTTAATTGCTTGCTGTACCTGCATGTGGCTCGATCCACCACCTTTTTACCCCAGCTGAGGTAGAATTTCCCCTCATCATTCAGTGACATGTGGGAATATTTTTTAAATATGCAGATCACGCTTTCCCCTTAGCCCCGAGGGTAAATGCACCATGGGCCGACCTCAGCTTCTGTTCAATGCTCAGGCAGGGAGATGTCAGCGCTATGATTGGGTAGCCTCACGTGGCCACTATCATTAATAGCAATGTTAGGCTTGAAAAGTTTAATTTTTTATTTAAGGTTCTACTCTCCTGAACCTCCCCTCAGTATCCTTATTGTGATTCTCGATCCAATCGCCCTGAATCTTGTTCCGGATGGTAATTATGTTTAAACCATGTCATGGTTTCTAAATCCTACATTTGTCGCTGCCAACTTGTTCCACAATGCCAGCAGCCTCTTTCACTGAAACAAATCTTCTGACACCTCTCACCTTAAATTGTGTTCCCAGTCCTCAAATCCTGGGCCCAAGAGAACTGCCCTGGATCCAATTTATTCAGAACCATGAAAACTTTAAATGTCCTGGGTGGGCTGTCCTTCCACATAACCCAACACTCCCATTTCAGGAATCAGTCTTGTAATCTTTCTCCAGAGAAGGACAATGATCAGAGGCGAGAGCCTGACTGATTTATTCACACTGAGGCCACTGCCTTGCTGAAATCAGCTAACTCAGCACAGCTGAGAGATTGGAACGTGAACCCTTTCTGGTTTGCATACCTCAGTGGCACAATTGAAGGGGCACATCCATGGAGCTGCTGCCGCCTCCCATTTAATCCGCTCCACAATCCATGTACACTCTCCCCATCACGGACTTTACCCAGCCATTTAATCTCCTCGCACAACCCATGTATACTTTGCCCTCAGGCTGGGCTCCTGTCACTAACTCCCTAGGGTAAGTTGGTCCCTCTGGGGTCCAGCTCTCACTCAGTATATCTGTGCAGACACTCCACGTTGTTGAGATTCATTTGCTCTTCTGGAGCCTGGGTGGCATGGGGACCCTCCAGTGCTGAGTGGGGAGTGACTTTGCTGCTAGTAAATTCAGGGTTTGTGGTGCCACTGTTCAATGGGGTCCTACTGGGATTGTCCAGTGCATTAAAGGACTGCGGTTTGGATTCTTACACCCACTCCATCTGTAAATCCTTTTCGAAAAATACCATTTAGAAAGTCTTACCTTACTTGATGCCACCTTTGGAGTGACCATTGAAGACTGCCCTTCACTCTGGTACCTGCGCACTCACCCACGTGTAGCTTGTGTTAGCTGTTGGCAAGGTCCTACTGCTGTCACGTGTCATACAGTCAGACACCCATGTGCTTGATGAACCCTGGCACTCCTATCCTCTCACTGTCTGCATGTTGGTCAGTTTTTGTGCACCTTCTTGGACGTCACTGTTCGACTGTCATTGTTGGAGTCCCTGGGCAACCAATAGAAGGGCCTTGCCTCATTACCTCCCTGTGAAGTGAGGACAATGGAATGGGTCAGGTGAGGTGAGCGATCAGCAGAAAGAGCTCGGCCATGTCAGCACATCGCAGAGCTCTTAAAACAAATAGTGGGTCCAGAACACAGAAAACCAGCCAGTCACAATCACCCTCGCTTAGCCTCCCTGACCTCCGACCTCACGGGCACATAGCATGCAGGGTCACAGGGATTACTGTCAGCCTCAATGCTCACATTCAACTGTCCTCAGTGATCACTAAACTGTAAAACGAAACAGAGCAGTGTTTTACCACTGAGTAAGACCCCAGATTCGGGGATAAAGCTTGTTATCTGATCGGGGGTCCGACAACTTTCTCCCCCTCCCAATAAAGGAATATCCAGTAAAAAGCCAGAATCTCTCTCCATTTTACAACCTTCTCGAACCAGTGCCTTAGTCTGCGTTCCCATAGTTCATGGCACCATTCTGGGATCACTATCTGCATTTATCCTTCTCACCTGCATATTCCTGATAAACTGATATTCATCATGTTCCTTTGAAGATCCTTGCTCTACCTCCTTTGTTACTGCCGAGATTCTGTTCCACATGGGAACAGAAATTCTTTCCAATTCCTTAATATGCCTGGAGCTTATTCATTCTGAACCTGCACCCGACAGTCCGATACCCTGGTGCCACCTGTAACCTGTGAACCTCTCCGTGCTTCAACAGCCTGCATCATGTCCCTTTCAGTCTCTTCTAATAATGCCAACAAATAAGGCGCATCACAGGAGCATTAGCAAACAATAATTGACACTGCATTTATACAGGATGCCCCGAATCGTTTACAGCCAACAAAATATTTTTGAAGTGTCGTTACTGTTGTAATGTAGGAAACATGGCCGCCAATTTGCACACACAAAGATATCACATGCAGTGATGTGATAATAACCAGATAATCTGTTATAGTGATGTTAGTTGAGGGATAAATATTGGCCCAGGGAACCGGGGAGAATTCCTCTGCTCTTCTTTGAATAGTGGCCATGGAAACTTTTACATCCACCTGCGAGGGCAGACGGGGCCTCAGTTTAACGTCTCAACCGAAAGATGGCACCACTATCAGTGCAACACACCCAAAGTACTGTCCCTCTAACAGTGCAACAGTCCCTCAGTACTGCCCCTCTGACAGTACAGCACTCCCTCAGTACTGCCCCTCTGACAGGACAGCGCTCCCTCAGTACTGCCCCTCTGACAATACAGCACTCCCTCAGTACTGTCCCTCTGACAGTACAGCACTCCCTCAGTACTGCCCCTCTGACAGGACAGTGCTCCCTCAGTACTGCCCCTCTGACAATACAGCACTCCCCTCTGACAATACAGCACTCCCTCAGTACTGCCCCTCTGACAATACAGCAGTCCCTCAGTATTGCCCCTCTTGACAGGACAGTGCTCCCTCAGTACTGCCCCTCCGACAATACAGCACTCCCCTCAGTACTGCCCCTCTGACAGTGCAGCGCTCCCTCAGTACTGCCACTCCGACAGTGCAGAGCTCCCTCAGTACTGCCCCTCCAATAGTACAGCACACGCCAGATCCACATTGGGAGCGAACGCTCAAACCCTCCATACGGCAGCACTTGCCCTGGTGTACTCTACAGTGGAGTACTGCTCTCCGGCATGGCTATCAAGTCCGCATGTCAAATCCATTCTACTATGAGAATTATCATTGGTACACTTTTATCGACACCAATACATTGGCCATTGGCTGCCCATGCTTGGAAACATCACATCGCCACACCTACGCCGATCCAGGCTGACTTGAACAGCCTACCACCAACTCATCTCAAATCTAGAAGGTCATTTTGGATTGCCGCCAAAGCCCTACAGCGATCTCCCCTCAGCCTTGATGACCGAAGGTGAAATGCTTGGAAGAACTGTGATAGACGGAATGGATTCCTTATAGAGGTCCCCACAGTACAACCTGAAGGATCAAACCTTTCTCGTAAACAGTGGACAACCATCAACTGCCTCAGAACTGGTCATGGTAGATGCTGCCACCTTCTCCATAGATGGAAGATTAAAGCATCCCCATCATGCAACTGTGGAGCTCCTAATCAGACCCTGGAGCACATCATTCAGCACTGCCCTCAGAGGGAATTCGCAGGCAGCCTACAAGATATCCACATGGTTACACCAGAAGCTTTGGCCTGGATATCTGGCTTAGATATTGATTTACTACCATACAACAGAAGTACACACTCCCTCAGCCTGGATTATAGGCTCCAGTTTCTGGAGTGGGGCTTGAACCCAGGACCACCTAACTCAGAGGCGAGAGTGTTACCCACTGAGCCATGGCTGTCACTTAAATATATAATTAAACATCTGCAAAAGAAAAATATTGCGGTTGCTGGAAACCTGAAATAAAACCAGAAAATCCTAACCCGGTCAGTTAGCATCTGTGGAGAGAAGCAGCGTTAACGTTTCAGAACAATGACCTTTCATCAGAACGGAATGTAACATCTGGACATATATCTGTAAAATGGGGCAATCGTATCTCATGAAACATTGTAATTAAAGACTGTAAATTATGTCCATAAGATCCATGGCTAGTGTCATGTATGTAACCTTCATGTAACTGTAACCTTCATGTAACAACACTGTATACACCTAAGAAATGCACACCTTGACCACAGGGGGTGAACTTGTGGGAGACACTCCTCATCTGGTCATCCAGGTATATAAAGGGAGGTCCAATGCAGGGTCATCACTTCTTGGTCCTGTGAATAAAGGTTCGGGTCACAGAGTGACCTTGTCTGCAGAATGTGCCTCGTGTGAATTTATAGTAGAGTGTAAGGATATTACATTTGGTGACGAGAAACGGGAATCAACGACTCACGAGAATGGCCACCGGTAGTACAGAGGAACAGTACTGTGTTGGTGAGGACTGGGACGATTTCGTTGAGAGGCTCCAGCAGAGCTTTGTCACGAAGGACTGGCTGGGAGATGCAGCGGCTGACAAGCGAAGGGCGCATCTACTAACCAGCTGTGGAACTAAGACGGATGCGCTGATGAAAGACCTGCTCGCACCCGAGAAGCCGGCGGACAAAATCTTTGAAGAGCTCAGCAAACTGATCGGTGAGCACCTCAAACAGGTGAGCAGTATACACATGGCCCGACACCGATTCGATACACACCGACGTCGGGAAGGACAGAGCATACCGGACTTCGTTGCGGACCTTCGGCGCTTGGCCAGCCTCTGTAAGTTCACAGACGCCTGCAGGTAGGAGATGTTAAGGGATTTCTTTATTGAGGGCATTGATCATGCCAGGATTTTCAGAAAGCTAATTGAGACCAAGGACTTGACCTTGGAAGCGGCGGCATTGATGGCTCAGACCTTCATAGCAGGGGAGGAGGAAACCAAGATAATATATGCGCGCAACTCTGCTTCCAACGTGGCGATGGATCAGGGAGTTAACATTGTAAATGCGACTCAGAACCCCGCAGGCAGGCAAGGGCAATTCGACACCACCCAGGCAGTAACAGACTCTAGAGTGGGTCCTCAACAGAGACAATGGCAGGTTGAATGGACATTTATGCCATCACAGTGGACAATGCGTCCCAGGATGGGGCCATTGACACCCACTAACAGAGTGTTCAAGAGTAATTAAAGAGACAATCAGAGAGGAATGCCTGGTAACAGCTCTTTTGTTCACAACAATCTCAGCTCATGCTGGAGGTGCGGAGGCAGACCTGCTCCAAAAACCTGTAGGTTTCAACAATTTATCTGTAGAAATTGTAACTTCAGTGGACATTTAGCCAGAATGTGCAGGAAGCCCACAGCGAGGCTAATTTACGAGGCAGATGAACCAGAAGAGGGGTCTGCAAGGCAGGTTGATGCTTGGGACAAAGCAATGCATGCTGAAGTTCAGCGGGTTCATGTGGCAAACATCCACAGCTCATATACCAAAACGTCACCTATGATGATGTAAGTCTTATTAAACGGCAGCCCAGTATGCATGGAGCTGGACACAGGGACCAGCCAGTCAATTATGAGTGTCCAACAATTCGAGAAACTATGGCCACTCAAAGCTAGCAAACCCAAACTAGAACGCATTGACACGCAATTACGGACGTACACCAAAGAGATCATCCCAGTGCTAGGCAGTGCAATGGATCAGAGAACCGGCTGCCACTCTGGATTGTCCCGGGAAATGGTCCCGTGCTTGTGGGAGGAGCTGGCTAGCCGAGATGAACTGGAAATGGGGGGATGTACACGCCATTTCATCTGTGGAGCGAAGCTCATGCTCACAGGTCCTATAGAAATTTGAGTCACTATTTCAACCTGGTATCGGGATTTTCAAAGGTACCAAAGTAGTGATACGCATCACCCCGGACACCAGACCAGTGCACCACAAAGCCAGAGCTCCGCCGTATGTGATGCGGGAGAAAATTGAGAGTGAGTTGGACAGGTTGCGAAGAGAGGGCATAATTTCGCCCGTTGAATTCAGTGACTGGGCAAGCCCCATCGTCCCTGTCCTAAAAACGGATGGCTCGGTCAGGATCTGTGGCGACTACAAGGCCACTATCAACCGAGTGTCACTACAAGACCAATATCCGCTTCCGAGAGCGGAGGATCTTTTTGCCACACTGGCAGGCAGCAAGCTGTTCACCAAGTTGGACCTCACTTCAGCCTACATGACACAGGAACTGGCCGAAGAATCCAAGCTACTGACCACCATCACCACGCACAAGGGGCTGTTTGCCGATAACAGGTGTCCGTTTGGTATTCGATCAGCGGCCGCTATCTTTCAAAGGAACATGGAAAGCCTGCTCAAATCCATCCCTGGAACAATTGTATTTCAGGACTACATCCTTATCACGGGTCGAGACACCAAGGAACACCTCCACAACCTGGAGGAGGTGCTACGCTGACTGGACCGGGTAGGCCTGCGACTAAAGAAGTCCAAGTGTGTGATTTTGGCCCCAGAGGTCGAGTTTTTGGGCAGGAGGATTGCTGCAGATCGGATCCGGCCTACCGAATCCAAAACGGAGGCGATTCGTCGTGCGCCCAGGCCCGGCAACACATGGGAGTTGCGTTCATTTCTGGGACTATTGAACTATTTCGGGAGCTTTCTGCCAAACTTAAGCACAGTGTTGGAGCCGCTACACATGCTCCTGCGTAAGGGTTGCGATTGGTTTTGGGGGGACTGTCAGGAACGGGCTTTCAATCGGGTGCAGAACCTGCTTTGTTCTAATAAGCTGTTGACCCTGTACAACCCCTGTAAGAAATTGGTTTTGACATGTGATGCATCATCCTATGGGGTTGGGTGCATGTTGCAGCAGAGAAATGATGAGGGCCAACTCCAACCTGTGGCTTATGCCTCCAGGTCACTCTCCCAAGCAGAATGGGGCTATGGGATGGTTGAAAAGGAAGCACTCGCATGTGTCTACAAGGTGAAAAAGATGCACCAGTACCTTTTTGGCAGAAGGTTTGAGTTAGAAACAGGCCACAAGCCGTTAACATCTCTGTTGTCAGACAGCAAAGCTATCAATGCCAATGCGTCAGCTCGCATACAGCGATGGGCTCTCACGCTGGCTGTGTATGACTACACCATACGGCACCGGCCAGGCACCAGAACTTGCGCTGATGCACTCAACAGGCTTCCACTGGCCACCACTGAGGGGACAGCAGAGCAAAGCGCTGAGATGGTCATGGCTGTTGATGCCTTTGGCAGCGCAGGCTCCCCCATCACAGCCCGCCAGATCAAAATCTGGACCAACAGAGATCCCCTCCTATCCTTGATTAAGAAATGTGTCCTGACTGGGGATTGGGCGCCCGCATACAGAGCATGCCCCGAGAAGGTCAGACCGTTTCACAGACGGATGGATGAGCTCTTCATCCAAGCTGACTGCCTACTATGGGGCAGCCGGGTAGTCATGCCCCAGAAGGGAAGGTAAGCATTCATCAGGGAACTCCACAGCGAGCACCCAGGCATCGTGCTAATGAAGGCCATTGCCCGGTCACATGTATGGTGGCCGGGAATTGACTCAGACCTGGAACACTGTGTTCGCAGGTGCACGACATGTGCCCAGCTGGGTAATGCCCCCAGGGAGGCCCCACTCAGCCCGTGGCCCTGGCCCACCAGGCCATGGTCACGTATTCACGTAGACTACGCGGGCCCGTTCATGGGAGAAATGTTCCTCATTGTCGTTGATGCGTGATCAAAATGGATCGAGTGCATCATATTGAATTCATGCATGACATCCACCACTGTGGAGAGTCTGCGTGCGGTCTTTGCGACCCACGGCTTGCCAGACATCCTGGTTAGCGACAACGGCCCGTGTTTCACTAGCTATGAATTCCGGGAGTTCGTGGCGGGTAATGGCATCAAACATGTCAGGACGGCACCGTTCAAGCCGGCTTCCAATGGCCAGGCGGAACATGCGGTCCAAATCATAAAACAGGGCATGCTCCGGATTCAAGGACCCTCCCTTCAATGCCATCTATCGCGCCTCCTGCTGGCCTATAGGTCCCGACCGCATTCGCTCACGAGAGTCCCGCCCACAGAACTACTTATGAAACGTACACTTAAAACTCGGCTGTCCCTCATTCATCCAGTCCTGTCAGACATTGTTGAGGGCAAGCGCCAGTCCCAAAATGAGTGCCATGACCGTAACTCAAAGGGGAGATGTATAGAAATCGATGACCCTGTATTTGTTCTTAATCATGCTTTGGGGCCCAAATGGCTTGAAGGTACTGTAATTGGCAAAGAGGGGAATAGGGTCATAGTGGTCAGACTTAACAATGGACAGATATGCCGCAAGCATCTGGACCAAGTAAAAAAAAGGTTCAGCATGGACACTGAGGAACCTGAGGAAGATCATGAGATGTTGCCCACACCACCGCCAGTGAACGAGCAACAAGAACATTCAGCAGCATGCACAGTCCCTGCGGCCAGCCCGGACAAGCCGGAATCACCACAGGTGACAGAGACATATGCCAAGGCTCAACAACCAGAGCCCCAACTGCGGCGCTCCACGAGAGAGCGTCGACCGCCTGAAAGACTTAATCTTTGACCCCATAAGACGTTGGGGGAGAGGTGATGTCATGTATGTAACCTTCATGTAACTGTAATCTTCATAACAGCACTGCATACTGTATACACCTAAGAAATGCACACCTTGACCACAGGGGGTGAACTTGTGAGAGACACTCCTAGCCTGGTCATGCAGGTATATAAAGGGAGGTCCCACGCAGGGTTATCACTTCTTGGTCCTATGAATAAAGGTTCGGGTCACAGGGTGACCTTTTCTGCAGAATGTACCTCGTGTGAATTTATAGTAGAGTGTAAGGACATTACAGCTAGCAGTGGCAGTAACATCTGCTATTCCTACTTCCCCCAGTGGATGGTAGTATAATTCTAAACCTATTGCAGGAAGCCCAGGAACCTTCGCGTATTATAGTGGTGCCAATCCAACTCCTCTCAGCCTCAAACCACAAACACAGCGAAAGATCAAAGAGTGTCTCGACAATCCCACCTCAAACCTGGCAGGATAGTTGCAGAAGACGGGGCAAAGGCGTGTAGCGAGCCCTGCTTCACAGCCCGCTGTCACCAGCTCCGTTCCCCTCTCCTGCCCCCCACATGATTCCTGGCATGTCACCTCCTCCTCTGCCCACTGCATGCCCATCCCAGCGGGGAGACACGGCCCGGCTTCCCAGTGGATGTTACTGCTCTCCACCTGCAGGCTTTTGGAAAGTCTGTCTGATATAAAAGTTGCGGGCAGTGGTGTTATTATCAGAGCTGGCCATCAATGGAGAAGCAATGTTGCTGCTGACCCTGAACCTCAGCATTCATTGCTCCTGGTACCCGATGGTGAACACCCTCTCCTGAGAGCGTTCATTCTAAAGGGTGGGACCCCCGAGCTAGATTTCCTCCCTCCGAACTGGATCTCCCCCCCCCCCCCCAAGCTAGATCTCCTCCCTCCGAACTGGATCTCCTCCCACTGAACTGGATTTCTTCCCTCCCCCCCACCCCCCGAACTGGATCTCTCCCCTCCTCCCCCGAATTGGATCTCTCCTCCCCCCCCGCGGACAGGCCCCCGCCCCCGGGCGGGGTCTCGGCCCCTTTAAGGACCCTCCCCCGCCGGTCCGAGTGGGTCGCACTCCACTCCAGGTTTTGCAGCAGCTCCAGGTCCGAGTGCTGGATCGGACCGAGACTGAACCGAGAGCGGCCAAAACTTCGCCCGGGACCCCAGCACCGAGAGCCGCTCACCGCAGCACAGAGCACTCGGCTCCGGCTCACTAGACTAAAGTCGCGGTCCCACACAACACCCGGAGACCGGCTACAGGGAGCCGCTCGGAGCCAGTGCGCTGCCGTTCTCCACCCCTCTAACTCTATCCCTCCCTAACTCCTTCCCTCCCCAACTCCTTCCCTCGTTCCCTCTCTAACTCCTTCACTACTTCCTCATTTACTCTCTAACTCCTTCCCTTCTTCCTTCTCTAACTCCTTTCCCTCCTTCCTTCCCCAACTCCTTCCCTCCTTGCCCCTCTAACTCCTTCCCTCTCTCCCTCCAATCCCCTTAACTCATTCTCTCTCTCCCTCCAATCCCCTTAACACCTTCCCTCTCTCCATCCCTTGCTAACTCCTTCCTTCCCTCCATTCATCCCCCTCTAACTCCTGTCCTCCCTCCATCTTGTCCTCCCTCTCCCCTCTAACACATTTGCACTATCCTCCAATCCCCCTTTAACTTCTGTCCTCTCCCCCTCCAACCTCCTAACTCCTTGTCCCTTGCTCCCCCCCCCCTGCTTTCCCTCTCGCCTCCCTCCCCCTCTTTCTCTCCCTCCCCTTTCCTCCCTCTCTCCATCCTTCTCTCCCTCCATTTCCCTTTCCCCCTGGTCTTCCTACTTCCCCCTCCCTATATCCCTCCTTCCCCTCTCTCTCTCTGCCTTTCTGCTTCCCTCTCTCCCTCTGTCCTTCACCCCTCCCTCCCTCCCTTCCTATTCTCTGTACTTCCCTCTCTCCCCTGCCTTCCTCTTTCACTTTCCCTCCTGAACTCTCATCTTCCTTCTCTCTCTCACTCACTACCTCCCCCCCTTTCTCCGCGCCTCTCTCCCTCCAGCTGTGGACGACCTTTGACCCTGGTGAAGAGGCTGGGGTCGGCCAGGAGTCTTCACTCTCAGCAGCATTGTGTTTCCCTGGTTGTCTGCAGGATGTGTTGCTGGCTGACACTATGTGCCGTTGTACAGGCACCTCTGCTGTGGTGGACACTGGTCGGAATGACCTCAGCCGTGATCTCTCAGCCATACTACCACCAGGAGAATGGTAAGTGCATTTGGTATCTGAAGGAGAGCAGGGCAACGTTTCGGGTGGGTCCCTGTTTGATGAACGGTCTGTCACTGAACCCTTCACCTCAGGATCTGAGCACTGATGAAAATCTCTATCCTCGTGTTATATGTCTGTCTGTCTCTTCCCGTGTCTCCGTCCCTTTCCGTTTTTTCTTTCTCACTTTCTCCTTTTCTCATGTTCTCTTTTTCTTTCTCTTTCTCTCTTTCTCATTCTCTCGCTTGCTCTTTCTCTCGCTTTCTGTGTCTCTCTCTCCATGTCTCACTCGTTTTAATTTCTCTTTTTGTCTCTCTCTGTCTCTCCGTGCCCGTATCTATCTTTCTGTCTCTCTTTCTCTTTCACTTTCTCTCGTTCATTCTCTTTCACTATATTTATCTCTCTCTCTCTCTCTCTCTGACCTGATGTGCATTTCCAGCTTTTTCTATTAAATTCTGAGCACTGATCTCCAAATGTACTATTTCGGCTCGGCCTCTCTCGCAGTTTGGACAGAGAGTCTGTGACCAGATCTCTTGGATGGTTCTGTTGAATTTATTCTCTGAGGGAGGTGTGAATAACTCTAGTCAGTGCCCCCTCCCCCAGTTCGATTCAGTCGGTATCCAGTGGTCTGTTGTTCAGTATCGCTTACAGAACCCTCAGAGACATTTTCAGATTGTGTAATTTTCCCAGTTTCCCCATCTCTCCTAAAAGGCGCAGACTCTCTCTGTCAGTCTCTGTCTCTGTCCCTGTCAGTCTCTGCCCCTGTCTCTGTCAGTCTCTGTTTCTGTCAGTCTCTGTCCCTGTCTCTGTCAGTCCCTGTCTCTGTCCCTGTCTCTGTCTCTGTCAGTCTCTGTCTCTGTCCCTGTCAGTCTCTGTCCCTGTCAGTCTCTGTCCCTGTCAGTCTCTGTCTCTGTCAGTCTCTGTCCCTGTCTCTGTTCCTCTCAGTCTCTGTCTCTGTCTCTGTCCCTGTCCCTGTCCCTGTCCCTGTCCCTGACTCTGTCCCTGTCCCTGTCCCTGTCTCTGTCAGTCTCTGTGCCTGTCTCTGTCCCTGTCCCTGACTCTATCCCTGTCTCGGTCAGTCTCTGTCTCTGTCTCTGTCTCTGTCTCTGTCAGTCTCTGTTCCTCTCAGTCTCTGTCTCTGTCAGTCTCTGTCCCTGTCCCTGACTCTGTCCCTGTCTCTGTCAGTCTCTGTCCCTGTCCCTGTCAGTCTCTGTGCCTGTCTCTGTCCCTGTCCCTGTCTCTGTCAGTCTCTGTCAGTCTCTGTCCCTGTCTCTGTCAGTCTCTGTTCCTGTCCCTGTCTCTGTCAGTCTCTGTCCCTGTCTCTGTGTCTCTGTTCCTGTCCCTGTCCCTGTCCCTGTCCCTGTCAGTCTCTGTCTCTGTCAGTCTCTGTCAGTCTCTGTTCCTGTCTCTGTCAGTCTCTGTTCCTGTCCCTGTCCCTGTCAGTCTCTGTCTCTGTCCCTGTCCCTGTCAGTCTCTGTGCCTGTCTCTGTCCCTGTCCCTGTCTCTGTCAGTCTCTGTCAGTCTCTGTCCCTGTCTCTGTCCCTGTCTCTGTTCCTGTCCCTGTCTCTGTCAGTCTCTGTTCCTGTCCCTGTCTCTGTCAGTCTCTGTCCCTGTCTCTGTGTCTCTGTTCCTGTTCCTGTCCCTGTCCCTGTCCCTGTCCCTGTCAGTCTCTGTCTCTGTCAGTCTCTGTCAGTCTCTGTCCCTGTCTCTGTCAGTCTCTGTTCCTGTCCCTGTCTCTGTCAGTCTCTGTCCCTGTCTCTGTGTCTCTGTTCCTGTCCCTGTCCCTGTCCCTGTCCCTGTCAGTCCCTGTCTCTGTCAGTCTCTGTCCCTGTCTCTGTGTCTCTGTTCCTGTCCCTGTCCCTGTCCCTGTCCCTGTCAGTCTCTGTCTCTGTCAGTCTCTGTCAGTCTCTGTTCCTGTCCCTGTCCCTGTCAGTCTCTGTTCCTGTCCCTGTCCCTGTCTGTCAGTCTCTGTCCCTGTCCCTGTCAGTCTCTGTGCCTGTCTCTGTCCCTGTCCCTGTCTCTGTCAATCTCTGTCCCTGTCTCTGTCAGTCTCTGTTCCTGTCCTTGTCCCTGTCCCTGTCAGTCTCTGTCCCTGTCTCTGTCAGTCTCTGTTCCTGTCCCTGTCCCTGTCCCTGTCAGTCTCTGTTCCTGTCCCTGTCCCTGTCCCTGTCCCTGTCAGTCTCTGTTCCTGTCCCTGTCCCTGTCCCTGTCAGTCTCTGTCCCTGTCTCTGTCAGTCTCTGTTCCTGTCCCTGTCCCTGTCCCTGTCTCTGTCAGTCTCTGTGCCCGTCCCTGTCTCTGTCAGTCTCTGTCCCTGTCTCTGTCAGTCTCTGTGCCTGTCTCTGTCAGTCTCTGTGCCTGTCCCTGTCCCTGTCAGTCTCTGTTCCTGTCCCTGTCCCTGTCTCTGTCAGTCTCTGTCCCTGTCTCTGTCAGTCTCTGTCAGTCTCTGTCCCTGTCCCTGTCCCTGTCGGTCTCTGTTCCTGTCCCTGTCCCTGTCTCTGTCAGTCCCTGTCCCTGTCCCTGTCAGTCTCTGTGCCTGTCCCTGTCCCTGTCAGTCTCTGTCCCTGTCTCTGTCAGTCTCTGTCAGTCTTTGTGCCTGTTTCTGTCCCTGTCCCTGTCCCTGTCCCTGTCAGTCTCTGTCTCTGTCAGTCTCTGTCAGTCTCTGTTCCTGTCCCTGTCCCTGTCAGTCTCTGTTCCTGTCCCTGTCCCTGTCTGTCAGTCTCTGTCCCTGTCCCTGTCAGTCTCTGTGCCTGTCTCTGTCCCTGTCCCTGTCTCTGTCAATCTCTGTCCCTGTCTCTGTCAGTCTCTGTTCCTGTCCTTGTCCCTGTCCCTGTCAGTCTCTGTCCCTGTCTCTGTCAGTCTCTGTTCCTGTCCCTGTCCCTGTCCCTGTCAGTCTCTGTTCCTGTCCCTGTCCCTGTCCCTGTCCCTGTCAGTCTCTGTTCCTGTCCCTGTCCCTGTCCCTGTCAGTCTCTGTCCCTGTCTCTGTCAGTCTCTGTTCCTGTCCCTGTCCCTGTCCCTGTCTCTGTCAGTCTCTGTGCCCGTCCCTGTCTCTGTCAGTCTCTGTCCCTGTCTCTGTCAGTCTCTGTGCCTGTCTCTGTCAGTCTCTGTGCCTGTCCCTGTCCCTGTCAGTCTCTGTCCCTGTCTCTGTCAGTCTCTGTCCCTGTCTCTGTCAGTCTCTGTCAGTCTCTGTCCCTGTCCCTGTCCCTGTCGGTCTCTGTTCCTGTCCCTGGCCCTGTCTCTGTCAGTCCCTGTCCCTGTCCCTGTCAGTCTCTGTGCCTGTCCCTGTCCCTGTCAGTCTCTGTCCCTGTCTCTGTCAGTCTCTGTCAGTCTTTGTGCCTGTTTCTGTCCCTGTCCCTGTCCCTGTCCCTGTCAGTCTCTGTCTCTGTCAGTCTCTGTCAGTCTCTGTTCCTGTCCCTGTCCCTGTCAGTCTCTGTTCCTGTCCCTGTCCCTGTCTGTCAGTCTCTGTCCCTGTCCCTGTCAGTCTCTGTGCCTGTCTCTGTCCCTGTCCCTGTCTCTGTCAATCTCTGTCCCTGTCTCTGTCAGTCTCTGTTCCTGTCCTTGTCCCTGTCCCTGTCAGTCTCTGTCCCTGTCTCTGTCAGTCTCTGTTCCTGTCCCTGTCCCTGTCCCTGTCAGTCTCTGTTCCTGTCCCTGTCCCTGTCCCTGTCCCTGTCAGTCTCTGTTCCTGTCCCTGTCCCTGTCCCTGTCAGTCTCTGTCCCTGTCTCTGTCAGTCCCTGTCCCTGTCCCTGTCAGTCTCTGTGCCTGTCCCTGTCTCTATCAGTCTCTGTCCCTGTCTCTGTCAGTCTTTGTCCCTGTCTCTCTCTCTGCCTCTCTTATCTGTCTCTCTCCCTCTCGATCTCCTTCCACAAGTCCCAGGGGCTTCTCTCTCTACCCGCTCCACTGGACAAGACAATGAAAGAATCTTCTTTTGCTGAGCAATGTCTGTAACTCTCGACTGATACTCAATCCGACCTCTGCTATTTACTTTCTGTCTCCGCTGCTTGTCTCTTTATGTTTAACTTGTTGCCTCTGCCGCTCTTTGCCTCCTTTCTTTTATTCGAACGAACTGTAATCAGGAACTAAAAGATCAGTGGCGCAAACTGCAGCCTGCGGGTGAAAAACAAACTAAAGTAGGAGTACGGGGCCTCTCAGACAGACGCAATGTGGGACTGACTCATTCAGTAGTGTGAGGGTGGGAGAGCTGAGAATTCATCCTGTGTCCAGTTGAACCGTGGATAAGAGCGACCCCTCGATTCTCGATTAGCCCTTAGTCAGTACAGTACTGGTGGGTACAGGTCTGTCATTGTATAACACTGGGGTACAGTACTGGTGGGTACAGGTCTGTCACTGTGTAACACTGAGGTACAGTACTGGTGGGTACAGGTCTGTCACTGTATAACACTGGGGTACAGTACTGGTGGGTACAGGTCTGTCACTGTGTAACACTGGGGTACAGTACTGGTGGGTACAGGTCTGTCACTGTATAACACTGGGATACAGTACTGGTGGGTACAGGTCTGTCACTGTGTAACACTGAGGTACAGTACTGGTGGGTACAGGTCTGTCACTGCATAACACTGGGGTACAGTACTGGTGGGTACAGGTCTGTCACTGTGTAACACTGAGGTACAGTACTGGTGGGTACAGGTCTGTCTGTATAACACTGGGGTACAGTACTGGTGAGTACAGGTCTGTTACTGTATAACACTGGGGTACAGTACTGGTGGGGGGGGTACAGGTCTGTCACTGTATAACTCTGGGATACAGTACTGGTGGGTACAGGTCTGTCACTGTATAACACTGGGATGCAGTACTAGTGGGTACAGGTCTGTCACTGTATAACACTGGGATACAGTACTGGTGGGTACAGGTCTGTCACTGTATAACACTGGGGCACAGTACTGGTGGATACAGGTCTGTCACTGTATAACACTGGGGTACAGTACTGGTGGGTACAGGTCTGTCACTGTGTAACACTGGGGTACAGTACTGGTGGGTTGAGGTCTGTCACTGTGTAACACTGGGGTACAGTACTGGTGGGTACAGGTCTGTCACTGTATAACACTGGGGCACAGTACTGGTGGATACAGGTCTGTCACTGTATAACACTGGGATACAGTACTGGTGGGTACAGGTCTGTCACTGTATAACACTGGGGCACAGTACTGGTGGATACAGGTCTGTCACTGTATAACACTGGGATACAGTACTGGTGGGTACAGTACTGGTGGGTACAGGTCTGTCACTGTATAACAATGGGGTACAGTACTGGTGGGTACAGGTCTGTCGCTGTATAACACTGGGATACAGTACTGATGGGTTGAGGTCTGTCACTGTGTAACACTGGGGTACAGTACTGGTGGGTACAGGTCTGTCACTGAATAACACTGGGGCACAGTACTGGTGGATACAGGTCTGTCACTGTATAACACTGGGATACAGTACTGGTGGGTACAGGTCTGTCACTGTATAACACTGGGGCACAGTACTGGTGGATACAGGTCTGTCACTGTATAACACTGGGATACAGTACTGGTGGGTACAGGTCTGTCACTGTATAACACTGGGGTACAGTACTGGTGGGTACAGGTCTGTCGCTGTATAATACTGGGGTACAGTACTGATGGGTACAGGTCTGTCACTGTATAACACTGGGATACAGTACTGGTGGGTACAGGTCTGTCACTGTATAATACTGGGGTACAGTACTGGTGGGTACAAGTCTGTCACTGTATAACACTGGGGTACAGTACTGGTGGGTACAGGTCTGTCACTGTATAACACTGGGGTACAGTACTGGTGGGGGGTACAGGTCTGTCACTGTATAACTCTGGGATACAGTACTGGTGGGTACAGGTCTGTCACTGTATAACACTGGGATACAGTACTAGTGGGTACAGGTCTGTCACTGTATAATACTGGGGTACAGTACTGGTGGGTACAGGTCTGTTGCTGTATAACACTGGGGTACCATAATCTACCAAAATTCTCTGGACTCTGGGGAGGTACCATCGGATTGGAAAGCAGCTAATGTAATGCCTCTGTTTAAAAAAGGGGGCAGACAAAAGGCCGGTAAGTTTAACATCTGTAGTGGAGAAAATGCTTGAAGCTATCATTAAGGAAAAAATGGCAGGACATCTAGATAGGAATAGTGCAATCAAGCAGACGCAACATGTATTCATAAAGGGGAAATCATGATTAACTAATTTACTGGAAATCTTTGCGGATATAACGAGCATGGTGGATAGAGGTGTACCGATGGATGTGGTGTATTTAGATTTCCAAAAGGCATTCGATAAGGTGCCACACAAAATGTTACTGCAGAAGATAAAGGTACGCGGAGTCAGAGGAAATGTATTAGCATGGATCGAGAATTGGCTGACTAACAGAAAGCAGAGAGTCGGGATAAATGGGTCCTTTTCGGGTTGGAAATCGGTGGTTAGTGGTGTGCCACAGGGATCGGTGCTGGGATTACAACTGTTTACAATATACATAGATGACCTGGAAGAGGGGACAGGGTGTAGTGTAACAAAATTTGCAGATGCCACAAAGATTAGTGGGAAAGCGGGTTGTGTAGAGGACACCGAGAGGCTGCAAAGAGATTTAGATAGGTTAAGCGAATGGGCTAAGATTTGGCAGATGGAATACAATGTCGGAAAATGTGAGGTCATCCACCTTGGAAAAAAAAAACAGTAAAAGGGAATATTATTTGAATGGGGAGAAATTACAACATGCTGCGGTGCAGAGGGACCTGGGGGTCCTTGTGCATGAATCCCAAAAAGTTAGTTTGCAGGTGCAGCAGGTAATCAGGAAGGCGAATGGAATGTTGGCCTTCATTGCGAGAGGGATGGAGTACAAAAGCAGGGAGGTCCTGCTGCAACTGTACAGGGTATTGGTGAGGCCGCACCTGGAGTACTGCGTGCAGTTTTGGTCACCTTACTTAAGGAAGGATATACTGGCTTTGGAGGGGGTACAAAGACGATTCACTAGGCTGATTCCGGACATGAGGGGGTTACCTTATGATGATAGAGTGAGTAGACTGGGTCTTTACTCGTTGGAGTTCAGAAGGATGAGGGGTGATCTTACAGAAACATTTAAAATAATGAAAGGGATAGACAAGATAGAGGCAGAGAGGTTGTTTCCACTGGTCGGGGAGACTAGAACTAGGGGGCGCAGCCTCAAAATACGGGCGGGCCAATTTAAAACCGAGTTGAGAAGGAATTTCTTCTCCCAGAGGGTTGTGAATCTGTGCAATTCTTTGCCCAGGGAAGCAGTTGAGGCTAGTTCATTGAATGTATTCAAATCACAGATAGATAGATTTTTAACCAATAAGGGAATTAAGGGTTACGGGGAGCGGGCGGGTAAGTGGAGCTGAGTCCACGGCCAGATCAGCCATGATCTTGTTGAGTGGCCGAGCAGGCTCGAAGGGCTAGATGGCCTACTCCTGTTCCTAATTCTTATGTTCTTATGTACAGTACTGGTGGGTACAGGTCTGTTGCTGTATAACACTGGTGTACAGTACTGATGGGTATAGGTCTGTCACTGCATAACACTGAGGTACAGTAATGGTGGGTACAGGTCTGTCACTGTATAGCACTGGGATACAGTACTGGTGGGTATAGGTCTGTTACTGTATAACACTGGGGTACAGTACTGGTGGGTACAAGTCTGTCACTGTATTACACTAGGGTACAGTACTGGTGGGTACAGGTCTGTCACTGTATAACACGGGGCTACAGTACTGGTGGGTACAGGTCTGTCACTATTATACTAGGGTACAGTACTGGTGGGTACAGGTCTGTCACTGTATAACACTAGGGTACAGTACTGGTGGGTACAGCTCTGTCATTGTATAACACTAGGGTACAGAACTGGTGGGTACAGATCTGTTGCTGTATGACACTGGGGTACAGTACTGGTGGGTACAGGTCTGTCGCTGTATACCACTGGGGTACAGTACTGGTGGATATAGGTCTGTCAGTGGAAAACTCTCGGGTACAGAAGGTGTTCATTGTTTTGAAATGACTGTGCTTCGCGAATCTCTTCTCTATTCTCTCAGTCACTCGGTATAGCTTATCTCTCTGCTGTGACGAACGGCTCTCGGTCTCACTCTGTCTCTCTGCCTGGGTCTTGGTCAGGTGCCCACATCAACTGTTCAAATACTTGCAGTGAGAACTACTTAAAAAATATATTGAGTGTGTTCAACATCCCCGGTGTATTGAACAATCCAATAAAAACATGTCAGTGCTGTGCAATGCAGCACTTTCTACACTGCCCCATCAATCACTCCCAGGGCAGGTACAGCACGGGTTAGATACAGAGCAAAGCTCCCACTACACTGCCCCACATACACTCCCAGGGCAGGTACAGCACGGGTTAGAAACAGAGCAAAGCTCCCACTACACTGCCCCACATACACTCCCAGGGCAGGTACAGCACGGGTTAGATACAGAGCAAAGCTCCCTCTACACTGCCCATCAAACACTCCCAGGGCAGATACAGGGGGTTAGATACAGAGCAAAGCTCCCTCTACACTGCCCAATCAAACACTCCCAGGGCAGGTACAGCACAGGTTAGATACAGAGCAAAGCTTCCACTACATTACCCCATCAAACTCACCCAGGGCAGGTACAGGAGGTTAGATACAGAGCAAAGCTCCCACTACACTGCCCCATCAAACACTCCCAGGGCAGGTACAGCACTGATTAGATACAGAGCAAAGCTCCCTCTACACTGCCCCATCAATCATTCCCAGGGCAGGTACAAGGGGTTAGATACAGAGTAAATCTCCCTCTATACTACCCCATCAAACACAACCAGGGCAGGTACAGGGGGTTAGATACAGAGTAAATCTACCTCTATACTACCCTATCAAACACACCCAGTGCAGGTACATGGGGTTAGATACAGAGTAAATCTCCCTCTACACTACCCTATCAAACACACTCAGAGTAGGTACAGGGGGTTAGATACAGAGTAAAGCTCCCTCTATTAAGGTTTATAATACAGTAGAGAACCAAGCTGAATATAAATAGACAGGAGATCAAAAAAAAAGAGAGCAAGAGGGACAAAGAGAATGTCTGAGCATAGATCAGCGGCCAACATAAAAGGGAACCCAAAAAGTCTTTTATAAAGGGTAGTCAAAGGAAGGGTGGGTGATTAGCAACCAAAAAGAAGATCTTCTTGTTGAAGCCGAGGTACTAAATAAGTACATTGCATCTGTCTTCACGAGAGAAGAGGATGCTGTCAATGTCACAGTAAAGGAGGAGACAGTAGTGATATTGGACAGGATACAAATAAAGAGGAGCTACTTAAAAATTCCTCAAACTAGAAAAATCATCCAGTTTGGGTGGGAAGCATCCTGGGTTACTGAGGGAAGTAAGGTGGAAATTGAGGAGTCCCTGGCCACAATCTTCCAATCCTCCTTGAATATGGGATTGGTGCCGAGGATTGGAAATGTTACACCCTGTTTAAAAAAAGGGAGAGGGATAAATCCAGCAACTACAATCCAACGTCGGTGGTGGGGGGGGGGGGGGAAATTTTAGCATCAGTAAATCGGGACAAAACGAATTGGCATTTAGAAAAGTATTAGGTAACAAATGAAAGTCAGCATGGCTTTGTTAAGTTGATCACGTTCTTTGATGAAGTAACGGAGAGGGTTGATGAGGGTAGTGCGGTAGATATGTATATGGATTTTCAAAAGGCGTTTGCCAAAGTATCGCGTAATAGGCTTGTGAGCAAAATTAAAGTCCATGGGATTAAAGGGACAGTGGCTGCGTGGTTACAAAATTGTCTAAGGGACAGAAAGCAGAGACTAGTGGTGAACAGTTGTTTTTCAGACTAAAGCGAAATATTCAGTGGTGTTCCCCAGGGGTCCACATTAGGACCACTGCTCTTTTTGATATAAATGACCTAGGGATCCTCGACCACGAGGAGCACGTCATTGGCGTAAACTGAGAGGACAACCCCCACGCCCGGCTCTTGCAGAGCGAATCCTGTCAACCTCTTCTGCAAGAGGCGCAGGAAAGGCTCCACGCATATGGCATATAACTGGCAGGACATGGGGCATCCCTGGCGCACCCCTCTCCCAAAGCGAAGGGGCATCATCAAAGACCCATTAATCTTAATCAGACACTCCATGGCGGTGTACAAAAGTTGGATCCGGGCGACGAAATGCGTCCTGAATTTGAAAGCGAGCAGAGTCCCGAAAAGATACTAGTGATCCACCCTGTCGAACGCCTTCTCCTGATCCAGGGAAAGGAAGGTGACCGGCCCTCTGGGAATGGTGGATCAGGTCCCGGACCAGATGGATGTTATCGTGGATTGTCCGGCCCGGGACCGTATAGCACTGGTTGGGATGGATCATGTGGTCCAGCACAGCGCCAAGGCGAGCAGACGTGGCCCTGACAAAAATGTTGTAATCCATGCTGAGGAGGGAGACCGGGCACCAGTTCTTAAGTAGGCAGAGATCTCCCTTCTTAGGCAGCAGGACGATGAATGCCCTGTGCCAAGAGAGGGGCATCTCCACGGTCGCCAAACTTTCCCCCGAAACCCGTGCATCGTCACGCTCCAGGACGTCCCAGAACGCCCTGTGGAACTCCATGGCCAGCCCATCCAGCCCCGGGGACTTTCTCCTCGAGAGCTGGTTGAGGGCACCGGTCAGCTCCGCCAGGCTTAGCAGATTTTTTCGCCGCCCTCCGGCTAACCTCTGGAGGTCCTTCCACAACACTCTGCGTGTTTCCTCACTGGATGGATCTGAAGAGAACAGAGCCCCGTAGTAGTCTCGGGCCCTGTTACTGATGCCCTCCAGATCCGAGACCAGAGATCCGTCATCGGCCAGCTGCGTCAAGAGCTGCTTACGGGCCCCCCCGTCTTTTTTCCAGAGAGTAGAAGAAGGGGGAGCCGCGATCCAGGTCCCAGAGGAAAAGGATGCACGGCCTCACGAATGCACCTCGGGACCCGACAAGCTGCAGGTTCTTAAGCGTGCCCTTCTTCTCTTCGTACACCCTCCGCAGGGCCGGGTCCTCGACGACTTGACCGAGACGGGACTCCAGGTCGAGCACCACCTTCTCCAGGCAACCCACCCTGGCCTCCCGCCTCTTGGTCGACCCCTTCGCGTACTCCTCACAGAAGAGACAGACATGAGCCTTGCCCACGTCCCACCGTAACCTCAAGGAGGGAAAGCCCACTGCTTCCTTCTCCAGTCGGACCAGAACCGACGGAATGAATCCTGGAACCGCTCGACCTCCAGCAGCAGGTTGTTAAAATGCCAGTATGCGGACCCCACCCGAAGCAAGCTCCGCCCACACCAGGTGGTGGTCCGAGCACCGCACCGGCCGCATGGAAGCCGCCGGAACACAGGAGATGAACGCCTGGGATATATACAGGCGGTCGATTCTGGACCATCCTCTTCTAGGCCTCACCCAAGTGAAGGCGCTGGAGTCGGGATGGAGATTTCGCCAGACGTCCACCAAGTCGAAGGACCCGACCAAGTCCCTCAACTTCTCCATCGCCATCATGCTCTGCGGGACACTGGAGCAGTACCCTCACCGAGGGTACAGTTAAAATCCACCCCGAGGACAATGCAGTCATCGACGTCGATGGAGCCTAGAAGAATGGACACTTCTTTGAAGAAGCGTACTTACTGCGGACCAGGCTGAGGACCATACATGTTTATTAAATAGAGCGGTACGTCCCCCAGGCGAACAGTGACATGGAGCAAGCGGTTTGGCAAGATCTCCGGCTGAAAATGTGGGGCCAGCAAGGTAGCCACCCCACTAGAAGTGGCGGTGAGGTGGCTCATGCGGACCTCTCCTTGCCATTCCAGGAGCCACGTGGCCTCGTCTCCTGGAACGGTGTGAGTTTCTTGCAGAAAGCACACCGCATATTTCCCCTCATTTAGGAGTGAAAAATTATTAAATCTGCGGCGCGCCTCTCTGCCGCTGTTGATGTTGAGGCTGGCTATGGTTATCTTCATGACAAGAGCATAGTGCAACCTCTACTTAACCCTACTTTGGGGAGGGAGCGGAGTTGTGCAATGACCTCCTCTCCCTCAACAACCCAGCGAGGAACATTTTGAGCCGGCGCAGCTCAAGATTGTCGATTTTGGATATGGCCCTGTCCGCGCCCATGGTTTTGACGGCGGCGCAGACGGGCCTGATGAGCAACGCCGGCTCGGACCATTTGTCCAGTGCCAGCTGGACTTTCTTGCGGAGACCCTGGCATTCCGCCATAAAATCCCAGAATTCCTTGGCAGGAATGAGGGGGACTCCGCGACGGGCACGAGGAGATCCACCGCCTCACTGGCGATGGACTCTAAATCCTCTCCCGCGCCCACCACCGAGCCCCCATCCTCCTCCGGGAGGTCACCACTAGCGGCCAGTCCATCAACCACACAGGGTGCGGCAAACAGCCCGGCCGCACCATCCGGCCCTACCTCTGTCACGATCCCACCCCAGGATCGACGGCAGAGGAGTCCTCCCTGGGCTCCTCCTGGGGTGCCAGGTTGGGAAGCGGCAGCGGAAAGGGAACCCTCCCCACTCCAGGCACCGGGGTGCACGGAGAAACCGGGGAGAAAAACCTCTCCAGTACCTCCAACACACCCGGCGCCAACGTCAGGGACGGAGATAGGGGTTCCCCACCCTCCCCGCCACCACCCTTCGACCCAGCGGGCGGGGTTTCCTGGGAAATGTTCTCTGCCAGGTCGAGCAGATCCCGGGGGAGCCAAAGTTTGACTGGGCGCACTCGGCCTCTTTGGCCTCGCCCGCCTCAGTCCCAAGGGCGCTCGGCCCGGCGGCGATATTTTCTTTTGGCGGCCCCCACAACAGGCAGGTCTTCTTCCCCATCCCCGGGAGGCTCAGGCTGGACAGTCTTGGCTACCTCACAGCCTTCCCGTACATTTTGGAGGCGGCGACAGTGGCCAAGGGGCCGGAAACCCTAGCCATTGCCCTCACACACTCCTGTATGGTCATGTTGGGGTGAGTTTAGCTCTTTATCCCATGTTTTTTAGTAATTAACTTGAATGGTGGCAGGGCAGCAGGAGCCGCCATGGCCTTTGCGGCCAGGCACGTATAAGTCAGGGCTGGCACCGCCACCGGCGAAGGTAGACTCTCCATAACAGGGTCTCTTTAAGGGCTACACACACCCCAATGTCACAGGCCTAAAGGTCTTAATGGCATCGTTAAATGAGCAGAGGGAGCTCTTAATGAGGCATACCTCTCCCCTGCTTGCTAACAATTGGGGGAGGGGTCTTTTCTCTCTGCTCAGTAGTTTTAATTGATTTTTTTAAAAAGAAAGAGGTGCCTCTCAGAGAGAGGGAGGAGAGACAGAGAGAGATAGGGAGGAGAGGGTGGCAGGCTGTGAGGTCAGGGTCACCCCTCACAGTGTTGGGTGCGTGCTCGCTGGGGTGCACTCTCCGATGGTAAACACAAAGTCTTAATCAGCAGGTCTTCTGGTGGAGGGAGAAGATGCCTTCACCCGGGATGGCTGGAACCAGCCAGGCACAGTTCTCCACCAGGTTTTTAAAATGTTTAAATCAGGGAAGAAATTCGGCTTCAGCTAGGCAGCTCGAGCTGTCCTGGGCCAGGCAATGGGGGAGGGGTGTTTTTAGTGGTGTGTGGGGCCTAGTTGAACACAAGAACCCCACACACTTACAACCCCCCCCCCCCCCCAACGATGTTCCAGCCTTCTTGTTAATCCTCTTTCCTCCCCCCCAACTACAAAACAAAGTCTTTTTGGACAGTGCACCAAAAACCCACATGTCGATAGAAAATGGCTCTCCCTCCTTCCACACAGCTGATGGTGTTGTTGTTCTACAACTTGTTCTTTTCCCCTCTCTCCAATTCTGTGGCAGCCCTTGCTCTCCTCCACTCTCCAAGCAACTCTGTTAGTTTAATGGCAGCTTCTCTTCCGGCTCTCCCTCTGGCACCAGGCTCACAACCACCTGCGTCATCATGGATCCCCTGGAACCGACTGGCTGGGGTTTTATTGAGTCTTGTGACCATCACGTGATTGACTAAGCTCTACAACTATTTTAAACTAAAACCAAGTGCCCCCTTTTGGCAAGGGCACTAGAACCCATAAATTTAGAAATTAACTGGGGACTTTGCCAATCAAATTAAAATTCTGTTCCCGGGGGTGATGATGCACTCCAGTCCCTCCGGCGCCCACCTCTCGCGGAAGGCTGCGAGCATACCGGTGGACACCGCGTGCTCCATCTCCAGGGACACCCCGGCTCGAATGTAAGCGCGGAAGAGAGACAGGCAGTCGGGATGAACGACCCCCTCGACCACTCTACAACTCTTTTGGGGGAACAAAATAAACATCAGATCAAGTGCCCCCCCCCGATCTGGGGGACACTCCAGACACTTTTAACTGCCCTCTTTTTTTTATATTTTTTGGGTTTTTTTGTGTTTTTGTTTTTTGTTAAATTTTTTGGGGGGCATTAAAATTATATATTTTACAAGTGCCCCCTATAAAAGGGGAGGGGGGCACTAAAAACCCGGCAATTAAAACAAATTAAACTTTAAAACATGTAAAATCAAATTAAAATTTGGTTGCCAGGGGTGATAATGCACTCCAGTCCCTCCGGTGCCCACCTCTCGCGGAAGGCCGCGAGCATACCGGTGGACACCGCGTGCTCCATCTCCAGGGACACCCCGGCTCAAATGTAAGCGCGGAAGAGAGACAGGCAGTCGGGCTGAACGATCCCCTTGACCGCTCTACAACTCTTGGGGGGAACAAAATAAACATTAGATCAAGTGCCCCCCCCGATCTGGGGGACACTCCAGACACTTAAATGTCCCTTTTTTTTAAAATGTTCGACCACTCTACAAACCTGTGAGCATACTCACAGATGCTGACATTACAGGCAGGTACAGCATGGGCTAGGCACAGAGTAAAGCTGTCACTACAGTGTCGCATCAAACACTCCCAGGATAACCACAGCACAGGTTAGTTACAGAGTAAAGCTCCCTCTACACTGCCCCATCAAACACTGTGATGTTGTGAGATGTCTTTTGGGTTTGAGTTGGTTCTGAAGTGTTAGCGCTGCATTAAGGCTGGGGAAACTAGTTCTGGGAACGCTGAGGCTAATTGCAATGCGATTCCCTGCATTGCAACAGGGATACACTCCCGACTCAACTTCAAACCTAAAGAGATCCAAATGCCCACACTCCACACATGCAACGAGTGTGAGGTTTAGCACTGTCAGTGTTCCCTGAATGACGACATTTTACCCATTGTGCTTAGCAGCATACAGCGGCCATAGCAACCCAAGAAGCCTGAACAGTGCGGAATAAATGGTGTGTTACTGGACCAGCACACAACAACGCCTCTGTTTGATCCCTGGTCTGTGTTAAATTACCTGAGCTCAGCTTGAGCTGGGCAGTAATCAAGGCTGTCATTGACCTCACTGCCCATGGCATAAAGAAGGGCAAGTCAGCCCAAGTGGAATGGGATTGGGCCCCGTGTAGGAGCTGTTACAACCCAGAGTAACTGTCCTCGACTCTCTGAGAATTGAACAGTTTCTAATGTCTTTGTTAGGAAACTGAGGGCCAGGCTCACAGTCATTGCCAAGAAATGTTCAGCCTCAATCAAAATCATGTCTGGATCAGGAATTTTCTAAACCACAGAGCGGCCAATTCTCCAGGCAATGCACAGCTGCTTGTAGCAAGCTGGAGGGAAATACTGAGCATTAATTTTACACCGAACCTGAGCAGCCTCAAGCCTACTTTATCTATCTATCTATCTATCTATCTATCTATCTACTATCTATCTCTCTATCTCTCTATCTATCTATCTACTATCTATCTCTCTATCTATCTCTCTACTATCTATCTATCTACTATCTATCTATTTATCTATCTATCTACTATCTATCTATCTATTTCTCTATCTATCTATCTATCTCTCTCTCTTTCTCTCTTTCTCTTTCTCTCTCTTTCTTTTTCTCTCTCGTTCTTCCCTCCTTCCCTCTCTCCCTGAGGAAAGGCCCAGACTCTATCCCCTGCATGTGATGAGTGTGCTGATCCCAGGGGGGTGCCCATTCACAGGTGGCTTGTTCTAAGGACTGAAGCCTGCCTGAAAGTGGCTGTCGCCCCTTTGAAAGCTGGAGGCTCAAACTCCTATCTTTGGAGACTGCAGCATAGTGAAGGGGTTATAGGTGCTTCATTCCACCCTCCCATTTATAAATAAGATCACACCTTGCTGTGCACTTCCCTTCATGATCCTGTCTGTAAGGAAACAATCACTAAGAAGATGAGGAAATTATGCCAAACCAGTAACACCGTTCCCATTGAAGGCCCTGATCCAGATTTTCCCACCCTCTTTCCTTTGATCTGCTCAGCGTGTTAGTTCCTCAGATATATGCTAATCAGGTGCAATTGGACAGGGTACCAACCCACTCACATGCCTCCACCCCCCCCTCCCACCCCCCCCCCCCCCCCAATGCCCCCCCCCACAACTCCCAACTCCTCGGTCTCAGCCTGGAATTTCCTCCATGACATTAGATCCGAAAATGCACCAACTCTGCCTATGTTAAGATACACTCAAATTTTCTGCCAATCTCATTAGAATATTCCTGTACGTAAAATGGGCCTAAATCAGTGTAAACAATCGGGGCCCAAGGAACTAGCACTATATAATTAGCTTAAGTATAAAAGTTAAAGTTTCCACTCATTTAACCACCATTCATGTACAAGTGGCACGGCTGTTTAACAACCTGCAATAGGGGAAGCGTTTCTATTTTTAATGTGACTTGTAACTGAAGATATAGAGCAGGTTTCAGTGAGGATCAATTAAAAAAAAACTTTCAAAAAACTGTAATAAAACATCAGAAAAGACTTTGTTTCCTGCTGGGCCTGAACATCTGGTGGTAACTTGGAGAGCGACTTGGAGCAAATGCAGGAAACTCGGGTATGGGGCTCCATAACTTGGGGGGGGGGGGGGGGGGGGGGGAGGCCGGTGGGCGGCAAGGCTGCATTATGGGTGGAGGGATTGATAGCCTATCGTGTAAGATGGTGGCGATTTGGGCATGTTGTGCTAATGCCCGTAACTCTCTCGCACCCAACATTCCACAATCTGTTCAGCCGTGTAACCAAGTTGCGGCCGGGTTACTGGTGTCTCTGGGAGATTCCTGACCCTCTTGTCTATTGTTTGTTTTCTGAGTGAGTTAGTGAAACAAGGTGATCTCCAATTCCATGTGTTTTCATTTTCTGAATCATGTGATCAATCAGCGACTTGACAAAGCCAAGTACCTTCCTGCTCCCATCTGCACTGTGCCCCCCCAGCTAAGTGCTATCTGTGAACTTGGATATCCAGCTCTCTATTCCTTCATCCAAGTCATTAATAAATATGGTGAAGAGTTGAGGCCCCAGAACAGATCCCTAGGGAATACCACTTGTCACATTCCACCAATCCAAGAATGCTCCTTTTATCCCCGCACTCGGTCTTCTGCCTCCCAACCAATTTCCAACCTGCATCACAAGGTGACCTCAAATTCCATGTGCTTTCATTTTTGACAATGGTCTTTTGTGTGGAACCTTATCAAATGCCTTCTGGATAGTGACAACATCCACTGACACTCCCCTATCCATCCTGATATGGCCTCCTCCAGAAATTGCACCAGATTAGACCTACCCTCAGAAATCCATCTGACTCTTTGGTCAGCTGGTACTTGTCCAAGTACTCAGTGATTCTGTCCCTGAGCTTAGGTTCTAGTAACTTGACCACACCTGATGTTAGATTCCCAGGATTGATCTGCTGGTGCCAACTACCTGGGAGGAATGTGCTTCACCTGTGCCACTTCTCACAGGTCGGAGACCGACTTGAACAGCAGTCAGGAAACTCGCAGTACTGATTCATTCCATTTTTCGATTGTGACGTTGTACGTCCAACCACAGTTGGCAGCCCTGGTTATCAGGCAATCCTTCTGAAGCAAATGGAGAATAATGCGACGCAGATTCCTGCTCCCTAATCCCAGCTCCAGAAGCACCCTTGGAAGACTTCCCGCATCTCTTCCCCCTGAGAGATGGAGACCTCCCTGCCCGGCTGATTAAGGTCGAACCCTTACCCTGGGGGTCAATGAGTACAGGGTACTGAGTCACTGACTAGATTTGTGGGGTGGAGGCGGAGGTACCAGCTCCGATTGCCATTCTCTGCTGAGTTATCTAATCTCGGCTAAGGGCCAACAACGGCCCAGTATTGCTGGGCAAGGAAGCTGATGATGCAGGCAGCCTCTCCACTGCTGATCACTGTCCAAACTCTCCCAGAAAGAGAGTTGAGGTATCAGAGGGAGCCTGGCTCCTGGGACTGGACCCCGGTGAGAGTGGATGTCGTTGGGAGGAAGAGGTGTGCGGAAGAGAATGAGGGGAGGCAGGGATCAAATGGTCTGAAGATTTGCTCTCAGCCACCCTGTCTGACGGCAGACGTGCTGTGCCTTTTTACAACACCCTGTCAGAGCCTGTTAGATTCCAGCTCTTGCAACAGGGCTGCTACTGAGAATTTTACAAGTTTTATTTGCATCCGTTCCGACCCCGAGATGCCTGGGGAGTAGGAGAAGTGGGGGGATTGGGGAAGAGGAGGATTCAGTTCCTAACCAAGACCAGCCTGAGACAAATCAATTGAATCAGAGATTCAGCTGAATGGTGTTATGAAGGGGGAGGAGAGGGAATGCAGACAGGAATGTTCTGGGTGACTGCAGTCTGTACACACTTACTCTTCATGGGCATTTTTATTCCTCATTTAGAAAGAGCTGAAATCGCACCCGGCAAAATAAACTATTCTCGTCAAGTCACTCTGGGTGTTGACGGTAGCTCACTCCTGGTGTAGCTCACTCCTGGTGTAGCTCACTCCTGGTGTAGCTCACTCTGGGTGTAGCTCACTCTGGGTGTAGCTCACTCCGGGTGTAGCTCACTCCCGGTGTAGCTCACTCTGGGTGTAGCTCACTCTGGGTGTAGCTCACTTTGGGTGTAGCTCACTCCGGATGTAGCTCACTCTGGGTGTAGCTCACACCTGGTATAGCTCAATCTGGGTGTAGCTCACTCCTGGTGTAGCACACTCCTGGTGTAGCTCATCCTGGTGTAGCTCACTTTGGGTGTAGCTCACTTTGGGTGTAGCTCACTCCTGGTGTAGCTCACTCCGGGTGTAGCTCACTCTGGGTGTAGCTCACTCTGGGTGTAGCTCACTCCGGATGTAGCTCACTCTGGGTGTAGCTCACTCCCGGTGTAGCGCACTCTGGGTGTAAATCACTCTGGGTGTAGTTAACTCTGGGTGTAGCTCACTCCCAGTGTAGTTCACTCCCTGTATAGCTCACTCCCGGCGTAGCTCACTCCGGGTGTAGCTCACTCTGGGTGTGGATCACTCTGGGTGTAGCTCACTCTGGGTGTAGCTCACTCCCGGAGTAGCTCACTCCCGGAGTAGCTCACTCCCGGAGTAGCTCACTCCGGGTGTAGCTCACTCCGGGTGTAGCTCACTCTGGGTGTATCACACTCCCGGTGTAGCTCACTGTGGGTGTAGCTCTCTGTGGGTGTAGCTCTCTGTGGGTGTAGCTCACTCCAGGTGTAGCTCACTCCGGGTGTAGCTCACTCTCGATATAGCCCACTCCCAGTTTAGCTCACTCCCGGTGTAGCTCACTCTGGGTGTAGCTCACTCTGGGTGTAGCTCACTCCGGGTGTAGCTCAGTCCCGTTGTAGCTCATTCTGGGTGTAGCTCACTCCCGGTGTAGCTCACTCCGGGTGTAGCTCAGTCCCGGTGTAACTCACTCCCAGTGTAGCTTACTCACGGTGTAACTCACTCCGGGTGTAGCTCACTCCCGGTGTAACTCACTCCTGGTGTAGCTCACTCAGGTGTAGCTCACTCCCGGTGTAACTCACTCCCGGTGTAGCTCACTATGTTCAGTCTTTGCATGTTTCAGGAGGCTATTTAATTTTGTTCATCACTCCGATCGATGAGGGACGACCTGGAAGGGAATATTTGATTACCACATAGAACATGTCTAATTCCTGGACAGGGGACAAACAAACCTTATTGGATCTGGAATCTCTCTCTCAAATCCAGTTTCCAACGCTGTCTTCATCACTGCCTTGACTCTTTACTTTATCTATTCACTCTTTCCTTAACTCCAATCCCCATCCCACACTCGCTAATCTGCAATCCCCATCCTACACACTGTTTTGTGATGCCGTAACAGGTACCGACACTCTCCGAAGTCATTTCCATTAATGGTCTAGCTGATCTCCTGCAGTCTGACTCGAACTGGGATTTGGATATATTCCCATGCTTTCCTGGCCAGTTACTAACCTTCCACCCTCCGTAACTTTCAACTTATACTGAACTCTGCTGCCCTTATCTTAACTCACGTTAAGCCCCATTCACCCATCACCGCTCTGCATGGTGACCGACCTTGGCTCCCAGTCTGACCTTGATTTAAAATTTCTCATCCTTGTTTTCAAATTCCTCCACGGCCGCACTCCACCCTATCTCTGTAACCTCCTCCAGCCCTACAACCGTCCAAGATCTCTGCACTCCTCCATTTCTAACTTCTTGTGCATCCCCGATTTCCATAGTACCACCTTTGGTGGCCGTGCATTCAGCTGCCTGGGTTCAGCTCTGGAATTCCCTCCCTAAACTACTGCGCATCTCTCCTCTTTTAGTACAGTCCTTAAAACCTACCTCTTTGACCAAGCTTTTGGTCACGTGTCCTAAAATCTCCTTAAGTGGCTCGATGTCCGATATTGTTTGCTAATGCTCCTATGAAGCGCCTTGGGATTTCTTAGTAACATAGAAACATAGAAAATAGGTGCAGGAGCAGGTCATTCGGCCCTTCGAGCTTGCAGCGCCATTCAAGAAGATCATGGCTGATCATGCAACCTCAGTACCCCACCCCTGCCTTCTCTCCATACCCGCTGATCCCGTTAGCCGTAAGGGCCACATCTAACTCACTTTTGAATATATCTAACGAACTGGACTCGACAACTTTCTGTGGCAGAGAATTCCACAGGTTCACAACTCTCTGGGTGAAAAAGTTTCTCCTCATCTCGATCCTATATGGCTTACCCCTTATCATTAGACTGCGACCCTTGGTTCTGGACTTCCCCAACATCGGGAGCATTCTACCTGCATCTAACCTGTCCAGTTCCGTCAGAATTTTATAAGTTTCTATGAGATCCCCTCTCATTCTTCTAAATTCCAGTAAGTATAAGCCTAGCCGATCCAGTCTTTCCTCATATGTCAGTCCTGCTATCCCGGGAATCAGTCTGGTGAACCTTCGCTGCACTCTCTCAATAGCAAGCACATCCTTCCTCAGATTAGGAGACCAAAACTGCACACAATACTCAAGGTGTGGTCTCACCAAGGCTCTGTACAACTGCAGTAAGACCCCCCTGCTCCTATACTCAAATCTCCTCGCTATAAAAGCCAGCATGCAGCATGCCAGTTGCTTTCTTTACTGCCTGCTGTACTGCATGCCAGCCTTCAATGACTGATGTACCATGACTCCCAGGTCTCTTTGCACCTCCCCTTTTACTAATCTGTCACCATTCAGATAATAATCTGCCTTCCTGTTTTTGCCACCAAAGTGGACAACCTCACATTTATCCACATTATACTGCATCTGCCATGCATTTGTCCACTCACCTAACCTGTCCAAGTCCCCCTGCAGCCTCTTAGCATCTTCCTTGTAGCTCGCACTGCCACCCAGCTTGGTGTCATCTGCAAACGTGGACATAATACTTTCAATTCCTTCGTCGAAATCATTAATATATATTGTAAATAGCTGGGGTCCCAGCACTGAACCCAGTGGCACTCCACTAGTCACTGCCCGCCATTCTGAAAAGGATCCGTTTATTCCCACTCTTTGCTTCCTGGCTGCCAACCAGATCTCTATCCACGTCAATACATTACCCCTAATACCATGTGCCTTAATTTTGCACACTAATCTCTTGTGTGGGACCTTGTCAAAAGCCTTTTGAAAGTCCAAATACACCATATCCACTGGTTCTCCCTTATCCACTCTACTCGTTACATCTTCAAAAAAACTAGAAGATTTGTCAAGCATGATTTCCCTTTCATAAATCCATGCTGACTTGGACCGATCCTGTCACTGCTTTCCAGATGCGCTGCTATTACATCTTTAATAATTGATTCCAGCATTTTCCCCACCACTGATGTCAGGCTAACCGGTCTATAATTCCCTGTTTTCTCGCTCCTTTTTTAAAAAGTGGGTTTACATTAGCTACCCACCAATCCATAGGAACTGATCCAGAGTCCATGGAATGTTGGAAAATGACCACCAATGCATCTACTATTTCTAGGGCCACTTCCTTAAGTACTCTGGCGTGCAGACTATCAGGCCCTGGGGATTTATCGGTCTTCAGTCCCTTCAATTTCCCTAACACCATTTCCTGACTGATAAGGATTTCCCTCAGTCCCCACTTCTCGCTAGACCCTTGGTGCTCTAGTATTTTCGGGAAGTTATTTGTGTCTTCCTTAGTGATGACAGAACCAAAGTATTTGTTCAATTTGTCTGCCATTTCCTTGTTCCCCATTATGAATTCACCTGATTCTGATTGCAAGGGACCTACATTAGTCTTCATTAATTTTTTTCTCTTCATATACCTATAGAAGCTTTTATGTTCCCTACAAGCTTACTCTCATACTCTATTTTCCCCCTCCTAATTAAACCCTTAATCCTCCTCTGCTGAAGTCTAAATTTCTCCCAGTCCTCAGGTTTTCTGCTTTTTCTGGCCAATTTATATGCCTCTTCCTTGGATTTAACACTTTCCCTAATTTCCCTTGTTAGCCACGGTTGAGCCACCTTTCCTTTTTTATTCTTTCGCCACACAGGGATGTACAATTGTTGTAGTTCATCCATGTGATCTTTAAATGTCTGCCATTGCCTATCCACTGTCAACCCTTTAAGTATCATTCTCCAGTCTATCCTAGCCAATTCATGTCTCAGACCGTTGAAGTTTCCTTTCTTTAAGTTCAGGACCCAAGTCTCTGAATTAATTGTGTCACTCTCCATCTTAATGAAGAATTCTACCATATTATGGTCACTCTTCCCCAAGGGGCCCTTAACGACCAGATTGCTAATTAATCCTCTCTCGTTACACAAGACCCAGTCTAGGATGGCCTGTTCTCTAGTTGGTTCCTCGACATATTGGTCTAGAAAATCATCCCTTATCGACTCCAGGAAATCCTCCTCCACAGTATTGCCACCAGTTTGGTCAGCCCAATCAATATGTAGATTAAAGTCACCCATGATAACTGCTGTACCCTTATTGCACGTGTCCCTAATTTTCTGTTTGATGCCATCCCCTACCTCCCTACTACTGTTTGGTGGTCTGTACACAACTCCCACTAACATTTTCTGCCCTTTGGTGTTTCGCAGCTCTACCCATATAGATTCCACATCATCCACGCTAATGTCCTTCCTTGCTAATGCGTTAATCTCCTCTTTAACCAGTAACGCTACCCCACTTCCTTTTCCTTCCTGACTGTCCTTCCTGAATATTAAATACCCCTGGATGTTGAGTTCCCAGCCTTGGTTACCCTGGAGCTATGTCTCCGTAATCCCAATTACATCATATCCGTTAACAGCTATCTGCACAGTCAATTCATCCACCTTATTACGAATGCTCCTCGCATTGAGACTCAGAGCCTTCAGGCTTGTTTTTTTAACACTCTTTATCCTTTTTGAATTATGTTGTAATGTGGCCCTTTTTGATTTTTGCCCTTGATTTCTCTGCCCTCCACTCTTGCTTTCCTCCTTCCTACCTTTAACTTCTGCCCCCTTTTTACTTCCCTCTGTCTCCCTGCATAGATTCCCATCCCCCTGCCATTTTAGTTTAAACCCTCCCCAACAGCACTAGCAAACACTCCACCTAGGACATCGGTTTCGGTCCTGCCCAGGTCAGACCGTCCGGTTTGTACTGGTCCCACCTCCCCCAGAACCGGTTCCAATGGACCAGGAATTTGAATCTCTCCCCCTTGCACCATTCCTCAAGCCTCGTATTCATCTGAGCTATCCTGCAATTCCTACTCTGACTAGGCACTGGTGGCAATCCTGAGATTACTATCTTTGAGGTCCTACTTTTTAATTTAACTCCTAGCTCCCTAACTTCAGCTTGTAGGACCTCATCCCATTTTTTACCGATATCGTTGGTACCTATATGTACCACAACAGCTGGCTGTTCACCCTTCCCCTCCAGAATGCACTGCAGCTGCTCTGAGACATCCTTGATCCTTGCACCAGGGAGGCAATATATCATCCTGGAGTCTCGATTGCGGCCGCAGAAACGCCTATCTATTCCCCTTACAATAGAATCCCCTATCACTATAGCTCTCCCACTCTTTTTTCTGCCCTCCTGTGCAGCAGAGCCACCCCTGGTGCCATGGACTGGCTGCTGCTGCCTTCTCCTGATGAGTCATCTCCCCAACAGTACCCAAGGTGGTGTATCTGTTTTGGGAGGGAGATGACTGCAGGGGACCCCTGCACTACCTTCCTTCCACTGCTCTTCCTGATGGTCACCCATTCCTTATCTGCCTGTGTAACCTTTACCTGCGGTGTGACCAACTTAATGAACGTGCTATTCACGACATCCTCAGCATCGCGGATGCCCTAAAGTGAGTCCATGCGCAGCTCCAGTGCTGCAATGCGGTCTGTCAGGAACTGCAGCTGGATACACTTCCTGCACATGTAGTTGTCAGGGACACTGGTAGTGTCCCTGATTTCCCACATAGCACAAGAGTAGCATGACATGGGTCTGGGCTCTCCTGCCATGACTTAACCCTTAGATTAACTTAATTGGTAACAACGCCAAAGGTTTCTTACTGATAAGAAAAAGAAAAAAGATAAAGAAAAAGAAAAGATACTCACCAATCAACTAACCAATCACTTACCCTCTTGGCTGTGACGTCACACTTCGATTACTTTTTACTTCTTTCTTACTTTTGACCCTGCACCAGCTGCAGCTCGCTGTCCCTCCCTGAACTGACGCCAACCTGGGACCACCGCTGGGTCTTTATAGGCCGCTGCTCGCTCCTCGCTGCTCCTCCCCGAACTTCCCCCTCCCCGAAGTAGGTTAAACATGCTATATAAATGCAAGTTGTTGTTGTTGGATTTCTTCTCCTGTTCTACCATGCTGACTCCCACTGGGACCTGTGGGTGCTTTGGGCTTTGTTTGCTTCCCCAAGTGCCCATTCCTCATGTATCAACCTCAGTAGTAAGTGTGGGTAGAGTATGTAGCCTGCCTGCCAGGGGGGGCAATTTCCAGAAAGGGGTAATTGAAGGGCAGGTACCCATGCCGAGTCACACAGTACCTGTCAGCTGGGATGGTCTCCAAGTACTTCACATGGGGTATTGCTGTTTGGGCTGTGACTGTGTAGGGCAAGCCAGAGGCGCTGAGACCAAGTGGTCTTCTAACTGGGCACAGACCAGAAATCAAACCTGGTTCCTTGTGGCCTTAGTTACTGTCTGCCTTTTCCAAGCGAATCTCTGAGGAACTGGTTATTACTGTCTTAGGGACTGCTGGGAGGGATTGTATTGGCCTTGCAGGAGCAGAGCTTGACTCGCTCTACGAGGCTGTGACAAAGTCCTGCGATGTCTCTGGTCACTGCTGTCGATGTTTGTCTCTTGTAGTGATTGATCTTCTGGAAGCCCTGAACATCACAAGATCTATAAAGGGAGTGAGCAGAAGCAAAGGTTTGGAGCCAGGGTTCCCGGCGTGGAAGTTCCGTAACCGGGTGCCACACCTCACCCTGCCACGGGATTACGCCATCTACTTCCTCACCTCCATGCAAGGGTCCATCGGCTTCCACTTTGTGGCGAAGCAGAGCAGGAACTCAGAGGGGACAGTGATTTCCTTCACCTCCCCCACTACCACCAAGAAGGATGGCCGGCCACTTTTGCAACTCGTGTCCAGCACCAGAAGCAACCAGCTGCGGCTGGATTATCGGACTGTGCACAACATGGAGCCGGCATCCATCGTCTTCCCTGGAGGGACTCCCTTTGGCAACGGGCAATGGGGCAGGGTGGCCTTCAACCTGGAGGCACAGAAGATAACGCTTCTCATCGACTGCGAGGAAGATATCGTATTCGAGAAAAACATGGGCGATGATGCCATCAGTCTGATTCTCCCTATCGACTTGGAGATTCACTTCTCCAGTACTGAGGGAGACCGAAACAGCAAGTTCACGGTAATGGCAGCACAAACCCCCTCACACGCTTTCCGTGACCGGTAATAACCTGCCTATGTCATAGAAACATCTGAATCACTGGACAATAAAAAGTCCATTTAGTTCACCTTTCTCCATCCTGGTAGTCACACGATATAACATGGAGTTGTTGACTAACCATAGCAATCAGTTTCTGTCAATGAGTCTACAACAGACCCAGACGGAAAGCAACGAAAACTCCAGTGGTGGAGAGCTTTGGAAACCATAGGTCCAAAAGTCATCTGTTCTTCCTAAGCATGCTACACTATACTATAAGATGGAGATAGACAGATATTTCGAATGATAAGGGGGTCAAGGGTTATGGTGGGCGGGCAGGGTAGTGGAGTTGAGGCCAAGATCAGATCAGCCATGATCTTATTGAATGGCGGAGCAGGCTCGAGGGGCCAAATGGCCTACTCCTGATCCTATTTCTTATGTTTCTTTCACTCACCACACGTCACGTCTCAAATTACTTATATACTGTAGCCTGCAATGAAATCTGTCCAATTTGCTTTTGAACGAATCAATACCATTTGTGTCCAGTCTGAAATGCCTCCCTTGTGTTGTACGCTGTCCCCTTGATGGGAGTGCAGGCCATGTTTCTCTTCAATTCCTGCCTGCTGGTTGCTGAGCCCTTCCTACACACACACGGTACTGACCTTCCCCAGTGAATACTGAGCTACACACACACCAGACGGATTTGGGTTCGGGCACCACTCTCTGATGAGTTAGCTGATCTGAGCCAGGATGCTGGAATAACATCTGGATTCAGTGAGAGAACTGATGGCGTAAATCAGCCAAGATTCCAGCTGCTGCCTTCTCACCCCCCCACCCCCGAAGATGCTGACTCTCTTGGCCCCCCTCTCACCCCGCTGAAGGTGCAGACACCCTCCTCCTCCCCTGAAGGTGCTGACTCTCCCCCCTCCCCTGAAAGTGCTGACTCTCTCCCCCATTCCCTGAAGGTGCTGACTCTCTCCCCCCTCTCCTGAAGGTGCTGACTCTCTCCCCCCCTCCCCTGAAAGTGATGACTCTCCCCCCTCCCCCCCGAAGGTGCTGACTCTCTTCCCCCCTCCCCTGAAAGTGATGACTCTTCCCCCTCCCCACCCCTGAAAGTGCTGACTCGCTCCCCCCTCCCCTGAAAGTGATGACTCTTCCCCCCCCCACCCCTGAAGGTGCTGACTCGCTCCCCCCTCCCCTGAAGGTGCTGACTCTCTCCCCCCTCCCCTGAAGGTGCTGACTCTCTCCCCCCCTCCCCTGAAGGTGCTGACTCTCTCCCCCCTCCCCTGAAGGTGCTGACTCACTCCCCCCTCACTTGAAGGTGCTGACTCTCTCTCCCCTCCCCTGAAGGTGCTGACTCTCTCTCCCCCTCCCCTGAAGGTGCTGACTCTCCACCCCCCCAACTCCCCTGAAGGTGCTGACTCTCTTCCCCCCTCCCCTGAAGGTGTTGACTCTCTTTCCGTCCTCCCCTGAAGGTACTGACTCTCTCCCCCCCCTCCCCTGAAGGTACTGACTCTCTCCCCCCTCCCCTGAAGGTGCTGACCCTCTCCCCCCTCCCCTGAAGGTGCTGACTCTCTTCCCCCCTCCCCTGAAGGTGTTGACTCTCTCCCCCCTCCCCTGAAGGTGTCGACTCTCTTTCCCCCCTCCCCTGAAGGTGTCGACTCTCTCCCCCCTCCCCTGAAGGTGTCGACTCTCTTTCCCCCCTTTTCTGAAGGTGTCGACTCTCTTTCCCCCCTCCCCTGAAGGTGCTGACTCTCTTTCCCCCCTTTCCTGAAGGTGTCGACTCTCTTCCCCTGTCCCCTGAAGGTGCTGACTCTCTCCCCCCTCCCCTGAAGGTGCTGACTCTCTTCCCCTGTCCCCTGAAGGTTTTCACTCCCTCCCCTGTTGTCCCCTCTCCACCATTGCTGACGGTCTTTAGGGTACAGGTTCCACAGGCACATCGGTCCCTTGGTACTTTTTGTGGTCATCCACTACATAGTTTTTGTTTTATTATACATAGTGAGTATCAGCGGACTATCGATGGTGAGAGAATCAAGGCTGTGCATGATCCCCTCTCGCCTGACGTATCGCATACCCCTCCCAGCAGGGTGTCACTGGGCAGTACTCAGGGCAGCACCCAGGCTGATTTCCCCCCTCATCATGGAGGCCAGTTGTGGAGGGCTTCTCATTTTTGCCGTTACAGAGCACAGATTAAACAGAGTGCTTCCTGCTCTGTGTATCCAAGTCAGGTGCTCACCCAGCCATGACTGACTGTAATTATGGATTGGCCATCATTGGGTTGCTCCCTGTCTCCCTGTACTGAAGTGGTAGCCAGGGGAATGTCTATGGATGTAGTTTAAATGGACTTCCAGAAAGCATTTGCTAAGGTTTCACATAAGAGACTGTTAAACATCATAGTATTGAAGGCAAATTATTGACCTGGTTAGGAGATTGGTTTGGCGGTGAAAGTCAGAGAGTAGGGATAATTGGTATGTGCTCAAATTGGAAGGAAGTGACTCATGGTGTCCCTCAAGGATCCGTGCTGGGGCCTCAACTATTCACTATATTTATTAATGACTCATCACACAATAGAGAGCTATATATCCAAGTTTGCTGAATAATAAGTTGGGTAGGCGGGAGCATAAAAATACAAAGAGATACATTAAGTGAGTGGGCAAAACTGCGGCAGATGAATTTCAACGTAGGTAAGTGTGAGGTCATCCAATTTGGACCAAAAAAGGATCGATCTGAGTATGTTTTAAATGTCGACAAGCTAGGAACAAAGAGATTTAGGGGTCCATGTACACAGATCATTACAATGTCGTAGTCAGGCACAAAAATAATCAAAAAGCCGAGTTGAATGTTAGCCTTTATAACTAGAGGGGTAGAATATAAAAGGGAGAATGTTTTACTACAGCTATACAAAGCCCTGGTTAGACCACCGTCCGAAGTACGGTGTAGAGTTCTGGGCACTGAACTTCAGAAAGGATATATTGGCCTTGGAAGGAGTGCATGCACATTCACCAGAGTGGTACCAGGGTTCCAAGGGTTAGATTATAGGGATAGTCTACGTAAACTAGGCTTGAATACCCTGAAATATAGAAGGGTAAGGGGTAATTTGATTGAGGTTTTTTGGATTATGAAAGGAATTGATAAGGTAGATAGAGATAATTTTTTTCCATTGATGGGGAATCTAGGACGAGGGGACATAACCTTAAAATAGAGACTCTCTATTTACTCTAGGGTTACTGGCAGACGGCAGAGATCTCCCCGAGTGGATTCGTTCGCCGACCATGGCACTGCGACAATCTGCCAGGTAAGGAGAGGACAGTTTGTCCCTTGTACAGAGATGGCCTAAGGTGTTGGGGTGTGGTGGGGTCCATGTGATAAGGAGAAGGAGGGAGTGTGCGAGCATAGGGGACGTGCGTGCGAAGGGGGTGCACGTGAGGAAAGGGAGGGAGTGTGTAAGGAGAGGGGGTGCATAGGGAGCGCATGCACGAGGAGAGGGAGGAGCATAGGGGGCGCGTGCACAAGAAGGAGGAGCATGGGGGGCGTGCACGCGAAGGGCGTGCGCGTGAGGGGAGGGAGAAAGTGTGCAAGCATAGGGTACGTGCGCATGAAGGGGGCGCACGTGAGGAGAGGGAGGAAGGGAATGTGCAAGGAGAGGGGGGAGCATAGGGAGCGCGCATGAGGAGAGGGAGGGGCATAGGGAGCGCGCACGAGGAGAGGTAGGGCATAGGGAGCACGCACGAGGAGAGGGAGGGGCATAAGGAGCACGCACGAGGAGAGGGAGGGGCATAAGGAGCGCGCGCGAGGAGAGGGAGGGGCATAAGGAGTGCACATGAGAGGAGAGGGAGGGGCATAGGGAGTGTGCACGAGGAGAGGGAGGTGCATAGGGAGCGCACACGAGGAGAGGGAGGGGCATAAGGAGCGCGCAGGAGGAGAGGGAGGGGCATAAGGAGCACGCACGAGGAGAGGGAGGGGCATAAGGAGCGCGCGCGAGGAGAGGGAGGGGCATAAGGAGTGCACATGAGAGGAGAGGGAGGGGCATAGGGAGTGTGCACGAGGAGAGGGAGGCGCATAGGGAGCGCACACGAGGAGAGGGAGGGGCATAAGGAGCGCGCAGGAGGAGAGGGAGGGGCATAAGGAGCACGCACGAGGAGATGGAGGGGCATAAGGAGCGCGCGCGAGGAGAGGGAGGGGCATAAGGAGTGCACATGAGAGGAGAGGGAGGGGCATAGGGAGTGTGCACGAGGAGAGGGAGGCGCATAGGGAGCGCACACGAGGAGAGGGAAGGGCATAGGGAGCATGCACGAGGAGAGGGAGGGACATAGGGAGCATGCACGAGGAGAGGGAGGGGCATAGGGAGTGCGCACGAGGAGAGGGAGGAGCATAGGGAGTGTGCGCACGAGGAGAGGGAGGGGCATAGGGAGCATGCACGAGGAGAGGGAGGGGCATAGGGAGTGCGCACGAGGAGAGGGAGGGGCATAGGGAGCTCGCACGAGGAGAGGGAGGAGCATAGGGAGCGCGCACAAGGAGAGGGTGGGGCATAAGGAGCGTGCACGAGGAGAGGGAGCGGCATAAGGAGTGCACACGAGAGGAGAGGGAGGGGCATAGGGACCGCGCACAAGGAGAGGGAGGGGCATAAGGAGTGCGCACGAGGAGTTGGAGGAGCATAGGGAGTGTGCGCACGAGGAGAGGGAGGGGCATAGGGAGCGTGCACAAGGAGAGGGAGGGGCATAGGGAGCATGCACGAGGAGAGGGAGGGGCATAGGGAGTGCGCACGAGGAGAGGGAGGGGCATAGGGAGCATGCATGATAAGAGGGAGGGGCGTAGGGAGCATGCACGAGAAGAGGGAGGGGCATAGGGAGCGTGCACGAGGAGAGGGAGGGGCATAGGGAGCATGCACGAGGAGAGGGAGGGGCATAGGGAGCATGCACGTGAAGGGAGGGGCGTGCGAGGATAGGGAGACCACACGGGAGGGGTGGTATGCATGGGAGGGGTGAGGGTAGTGTGCATGGAGAGGAAGAGGATTGAGATGCCGGCGAGACCAGCAATCTGGAACTCACAGTCATAATAAACACACATAATAAGAAAGATAAAAGCTTGCTGTGATTAGAGTTCATGCGGGCAACAGCCTGACTCTGACATAAAACATTAAAGGAGCAGGTGTGAGCCATGAAATGCTCTGCTCTATTCGAGGCACACAGTTACAAGAGGCACAACTAGACCGGGAGCCCTGAACCTTGCAGGGTGTGACGTAAACCCTTCTCCCAGTGTTGTCATCCCAAAGCAGCTCTCGCTAGGGCTTTGGGTGAGCACGGAGGGAAATCTGATGTCTAAAACTTTTGTTTACATTCGAATTTCTCTCGTCGCCCATGAACTGAAGTGCAGACCAAGGACATTCCCAAGCCTTAAACTCCCTCTACACTGTCCCATCAAACACTCCCGGGCAGGTACTGCATGGGGTTAGATACAGAGTAAAGCTCCCTATACACTGTCCCATCAAACACTCCCAGGGCAGGTACAGCATGGGGTTAGATACAGAGTAAAGCTCCCTCTACACTGTCCCATCAAACACGCCCAGGGCAGGTACTGCATGGGGTTAGGTACAGAGTAAAGCTCCCTCTACACTGTCCCATCAAACACTCCCAGGGCAGGTACAGCATGGGTTAGATACAGAGTAAAACTCCCTCTACACTGCCCCATCAAACACTCCCAGGGCAGGTACTGCATGGGGTTAGATACAGAGTAAAACTCCCTCTACACTGTCCCATCAAACACTCCCAGGGCAGGTACAGCATGGGGTTAGGTACAGAGTAAAGCTCCCTCTACACTGTCCCATCAAACACTCCCAGGGCAGGTACAGCATGGGTTAGATACAGAGTAAAACTCCCTCTACACTGCCCCATCAAACACTCCCAGGGCAGGTACTGCATGGGGTTAGATACAGAGTAAAACTCCCTCTACACTGTCCCATCAAACACTTCCAGGGCAGGTACAGCATGGGGTTAGGTACAGAGTAAAACTCCCTCTACACTGTCCCATCAAACACTCCCAGGGCAGGTGCAGCACGGGGTTAGATACAGAGTAAAGCTCCCTCTACATTGTCCCATCAAACACTCCCAGGGCAGGTACTGCATGGGCTAGATACAGAGTAAAACTTCCTCTACACTGTCCCATCAAACACTCCCAGGGCAGGTACAGCACGGGGTTAGATACAGAGTAAAACTCCCTCTACACTGTTCCATCAAACACTCCCAGGGCAGGTGCAGCACGGGGTTAGATACAGAGTAAAGCTCCCTCTACATTGTCCCATCAAACACTCCCAGGGCAGGTACAGCATGGGTTAGATACAGAGTAAAACTCCCTCCACATTGTCCCATCAAACACTCCCAGGGCAGGTACAGCTCGAGTTTGATGCTGCATGAGCGGCTGATATCCGTGTTAATGAAGCCTCTGTACCTGATCCCTGTGAGCGATACGATGGGGACTGCCTGCAGGTCTCTGCTACACTTGATAACAATCTTTTGAAACCCTGGTTGCTGATTGCGACACAGGATATGTATCAGACCACCAGCGTGGAGAATGTGTGGAGACCAGTTACACGGCTTGCATTGTTTAGGTTAGCGAGGAGTTCCAGACATTCCCGTGAGTTCCACTGACATTGCTGGGCCTGTAGTTATGTGCAGTGCTGCTTCATACGGACAGCATGTACAATATACTCACCTGACATACTGTACCAGCACCTACTGGAACTAGTAATCCAGATATAGCCTGCTGAATAAACAGTGACTCTGTACAGTTACACAGTGAGTGATCCTTGCCCTGAATAAACAGTGACTCTTTACAGTTACAGAGTTACCCTTACCCTGAAAAAATAATGACTCTGTACAGTTACAGTGAGTGACCCTTACACTGAATAAACAGTGACTGTGTATAGTTACAAAGTAACTTCTATCTGAATACACAGTGACTGTGTACAGTTACACAGTGAGTAACCCTCTCCCTGAATAAACAGTGTCTGTGTACAGTTACACAGTGAGTGACCCTTACCATGAATAAACAATGCCTCGGTACAGTAAGTGGGTGACCCTTACCCTGAATAAACATTTTTTTTAATTTCAAAAATATACTTTATTCATAGAATTTTGGCAAAATACATTACAATAATTATCACGGTACATTAAGATACAACCCACAATCACAATACAGATAGCACAATACAGATGAGAGCAGTACATGGTACTCTATACAAACAGATTACAAGTACATTATCATTAAAAACATTTTCTACATCATAGATTGTGAGGGTATTTTATACACTGGTTCCCACCCCTCGATGTACAGTGGGAGGAGGTACTCAAACTCTGGCCCTTCCCCATCGTACCTTTGCAGCGGCTACACCAATGTTGAGTGCATCCCTCAGCATGTAGTCTTGGTCTTTGGAATGTGCCCACCTGCAACACTCGGTCGCAGACAGCTCCTTACTCTGGAAGACCAGCAAGTTTCGGGCAGACCAAAGGGCGTCTTTCACCGAGTTGATGGCCTTCCAGCAGCAGTTGATGTCTGCCTCGGTGTGTGTCCCTGGGAACAGTCCGTAGAGCACAGAGTCCTGTGTTACGGAGCTGCTCAGGATGAACCTCGGCAGAAACCACTGCATCTCTTTCCAGACCAACTTTGCAAAGGCACATTCCAGAAGGAGATGGATGACGGTCCCGTCCCCACCGCAGCCGACTCAAGGGCAGCATGCCATGTTGCTGAGATGCCGGCTGTGCTTGAAGGATCTGTCGGGAGGGCCCTTCTCACCACCAGCCAAGCTACGTCTTGGTGCTTGTTGGAAAACTCCGGCGATGAGGCATTCCGCCAAATGCCTTCGACAGTCTGCTCAGGGAACCATCTGACAGGATCTCCCATCTCCTTTTTCCATAGGGTCTCGAGGACGTTACGTGCAGACTACTGCTTTATGGCCTTGTGGTCAAAGGTGTTTTCTGCACAAACTTTTCTGCGAAGGACAGGTGGTCCGGCACGGTCCAACTGATTGGAGCGTTCCGTGGCAGCGTGGCCAGAGCCATCCTTCGCAATAGCGGGATAGATAGAACCTCAGCACGTAGTTATATTTGGTGTTTGTGTACCGACGGTCTGCACAGCTTGATGCAGCCGCTCACAAAGGTACAGATACAGTACGTGATCCTTGCCCTGAATAAACAGTGACTATGTATAGATACAGTGAGTGACCTTTACCCTGAATAAACAGTGACTCTGTATAAATACAGTGAGTGACCCTTGCCCTGAATAAACAGTGACTCTGTACAGATACAGTGAGTGACCCTTGCCCTGAATAAACAGTGACTCTGTACAGATACAGTGAGTGACCCTTACCCTGAATAAACAATGACTCTGTACAGATACAGTGAGTGACCCTTGCCCTGAATAAACAGTGACTATGTATAGATACAGTGAGTGACCCTTGTCATGAATAAACAATGACTCTGTACAGATACAGTGAATAACCCTTGCCCTGAATAAACAGTGACTATGTATAGATACAATGAGTGACCCTTGCCCTGAATAAACAGTGACCCTGTATAGATACAATGAGCGACCCTTGCCCTGAATAAACAATGACTCTGTACAGATACAGTGAGTGACCCTCGCCCTGAATAAACAGTGACGCTTCTCCTGCTGAGCCAGTGTGTAGGACTGTTTGCGGTGTGTGCTGTTCAATGTCCGGGTTTGTTGACTGGATTTTTATCCATCAGAATGAAGGTAATTTGCTGTCTCTTTCCCAGATTCCTTACCTTTGCCGTATTCCTTGGCCGAAGAGCGTTATTCTGATTCGGATGAAGGATTCCAGTTCGATGAGGATGTCTCCCCACATCCAGTGTCCTTGTCGAACATCAGTCAGTATCAGCAGCAGGAGCAGAGTGATGCCGAAACTTCCCTACTGACCCACAACCTACCACCCAGAAACCCAGAGCAACGCTTGGACAGGCTGGAGGAGCTGGTGACCTCACTCAGCACAATGCTGGATATGGTCAAAGCTCAGGTAGGTGAAGGCCGAGGCTGAGAAAGGTACTAGGCACCAACACCCAAACGCTGACTCTCACTGGAGGACAGTTCCACAGACACTGACTCTCACTGGGGGAGAGTTCCACAGACACTGACTCTCACTGGGATACAGTTCCACAGACACTGACTCTCACTGGGGGACAGTTCCACAGACACTGACTCTCACTGGGGGACAGTTCCACAGACACTGACTCTCACTGGGGTACAGTTCCACAGACACTGACTCTCACTGGAGGACAGTTCCACAGACATTGACTCTCACTGGGGGACAGTTCCACAGACATTGACTCTCACTGGGGGACAGTTCCACAGACACTGACTCTCACTGGGGTACAGTTCCACAGACACTGACTCTCACTGGAGGACAGTTCCACAGACACTGACTCTCACTGGGGGACAGTTCCACAGACACTGACTCTCACTGGGGGACAGTTCCACAGACACTGACTCTCACTGGGGTACAGTTCCACAGACACTGACTCTCACTGGGGGAGAGTTCCACAGACACTGACTCTCACTGGGGTACAGTTCCACAGACACTGACTCTCACTGGGGGACAGTTCCACAGACACTGACTCTCACTGGGGGAGAGTTCCACAGACACTGACTCTCACTGGGGTACAGTTCCACAGACACTGACTCTCACTGGGGGACAGTTCCACAGACACTGACTCTCACAGGGGGACAGTTCCACAGACACTGACTCTCACTGGGGAACAGTTCCACAGACACTGACTCTCACTGGGGAACAGTTCCACACACATTGACTCTCACTGGGGGACAGTTCCACTGACACTGACTCTCACTGGGATATAGTTCCACAGACACTGACTCTCAGTGGGATACAGTTCCACACACACTGACTCTCATTGGGATATAGTTCCACTGACACTGACTCTCACTGGGATATAGTTCCACAGACACTGACTCTCAGTGGGATACAGTTCCACACACACTGACTCTCACTGGGATATAGTTCCACTGACACTGACTCTCACTGGGATATAGTTCCACAGACACTGACTCTCACTGGGTGACAGTTCCACAGACACTGACTCTCACTGGGTGACAGTTCCACAGACACTGACTCTCACTGGGTGACAGTTCCACAGAGACTGACTCTCACTGGGGGACAGTTCCACAGACACTGACTCTCACTGGGGTACAGTTCCACAGACACTGACTCTCACTGGGATACAGTTCCACAGACACTGACTCTCACTGGGGGACAGTTCCACAGACACTGACTCTCACTGGGATACAGTTCCACAGGCACTGACTCTCACTGGGATACAGTTCCACAGACACTGACTCTCACTGGGATACAGTTCCACAGGCACTGACTCTCACTGGGGGTATTGTAACTCCTATCTATCTCATGCAGCGAGGACAGATGTTAGGATCTCGGGCACTGAAAACAGATGTTGGGATCTCAGGCAGTGAGGACAGATGCTGGGATTTCTGACAGTGAGGACAGATGTTGAGATTTCTGAGTAAGGACAGATGTTGGGATCTCAGGCACTGAGGACAGATATTGGGATCTCAGGCAGTGAAAATGGAAAGTCAGACAGGATTCTGGCTTCTGATCTCTCAGTGGCGACGCTGGCGGGAATGCTAAGTTTGGATGTCACGGTTGGAATCTGAAGACACAATAAATTCCCTAACCTTTCCTTCCTTATTCCTACTCTTTTCTGTTTTGTGTACCCTTGTCCCACCTCCTCTTGACACTCAGTAGCCGGGCTTGGATTTGAAGACTGGTTATGGAGCAAGGTAGACGAATGCTCCTGTGGCCCTGACCCGTGCCCCAGCGACAGTCCGCACCTCCCGCGCCCCTGACCCCTGACCCCCTGCGGCCCTGACCTCCTGCGGCCCTGACCTCCTGCTGCCCTGACCCCTGACCCAGCGATAGTCCACACCTCCCACGACTATTCTTGCCGTTGTGTTCGTGACCGTCTGCCTTTCTTCCTTGTTTAGAACTCGGAGCTGCAGGTGCGAGTCAAGCATCTGGAGACGTGCGAATGCAGGAAGTCCATGTGCTCGTGGCAGGGGAGGGAATACGAGGAGGGGCACTCATGGGACCAGGACCCCTGCAGCACCTGTACCTGCACCAAGGGAGAGGTACACTGCTCAAAGCAGGGTGACAGGCCCCTGTGTCATGGTAAGTACCACTGGGATAAGGAGAAGGGTGGGACAAATGCTTCAAACCTCAATACAAATTGTCTTCTAATAGATGGTGTTCACGGCAAGAGTGCAGTGAAGGTCATTTATTCCATAGAATTCCATGAAATATACAACACAGAAACAGGCCATTCAGTCCAACCATTCATGCTGCCGTTTATGTTCCACTCGTGCCCCTTCCCATGCTTCCTCATCGAACACTCAGCATAACCCTCTATTCCCTTCGCCCTCATATTTTTTATCTAGCTTCCCCTTAAGTGCATCTATAATATTCACCCCATATACTCCATGTGACAGCTCGTCCCACATTCTAATCACTCTTTGGGTAAAGAGGTTTTATCTGAATTCCCTACTTGATTTCTTGGTGACAGTTCTGCTCTAACCCACAAGTGGAAACATTCTCTCTGTAGCCACTCTATCAAAACTTTTCAGAATTTTAAATACCTCTATTAGGTCACCCCCTCAGTCTCTCTTTTCAAGAGAAAAGAGACCCAGCCTGTCCCTCCTTTCCTGATAAATATATCCTTGCATTTCTGTTGTAATTCTATTTCGCACCTTCTTCAGTGTGCCTTTATACTTTATTTAATATGGCGATGAGAACTGTTCACAGTACTCCAAGTGTGGTCTAATCAAGGTTCAATATAAGTTGAGCATAACTTCTCTACTTTTCAATTCTATACCTCTGGAAATAGATCCGCTATAACCACAACTGTCAGCCGTGGCTCAGTGGGTAGGACTCTCACCTCTAAGTTATTAGGTCATGCTGCACTGTCAGAGGGGCAGTAATGAGGGAGGGCTGTCGGAGGGACAGTACTGAGGGAGCGCTGCACTGTCAGAGGGGCAGTACTCAGGGAGCACTGCACTGTCAGAGGGGCAGCACTGAGGGAGCACTGCACTGTCAGAGGGGCAGCACTGAGGGAGCACTGCACTGTCGGAGGGGCAGTATTGAGGGAATGCTGCACGGTTGGAGGGGCAGTTTTGAGGGAAATCTGCATTGTCGGAAGGTCAGTGCTGAGGGAGCGCTGCACCTTCGGAGGAGCAGTACTGAAGGAGCGCTGCACTGTCGGAAGGTCAGTACTGAGAGAGGGTTGCATTACCGGAGGGGCTGTACTGAGGGAGGGCTGCACCTTCGGAGAAGCAGTACTGAGAGAGCGCTGCACTGTTGGAGGGGCAGTACTGAGGGAGGGTTGCATTACTGGAGGGGCTGTACTGAGGGAGTGCTGCACTGGCAGTGGGGCAGCACTGAGGGAGTGCTGCACTGTTGGAGGGTCAATACTGAGAGAGGATTGCATTGTCGGAGAAGCAGTGCTGAACGTGTGTTGCACTGTTGGAGGTGTTGTCTTTTGGTTGACATGTTCATTTGAGGCCTTGTATGCCCTCTCAGATGATGGGAGGGGAGCCTTCCTGTCGGTTCACCTATTTTTCCTTTGCCCCGGCAGTCGGTACTGCCATAGCGCTCTTGTCCATCTCTTGCCTGCCTCACACTCTCTGAACATTGTGCTTTGTTCCCAGATCCCTGTATTTCCAACCCCTGCAGGAATGGGGGGCTGTGCCAACCTCTCACCTCTGACTCCGGGCAGCAACCCTCAGGATTTACGTGCAACTGCCCCACCACATTCTCGGGACGTCTGTGTGAGGAGTCCATGATCCAGGTAGTGACACCCTGAGCCGCTCAGGAAAGACTGAATATGTTCATTCTTTTTGTACAAAATAGTAAACACACAGCCCGACATGGTAATCTGTCCAATGTTAACATGGGAAATGGTCATTGGGTCCATTGAAGTCCCCTGACTCTCCCATCGACGCCCATCCCTTCAGTTCCCTAATTGTTAAGGGGGAGAGAGTCAGCAACTTCAGGGGAGAGGGGGGGAAGAGTTGATCAGCCAAGTCGATATTTTTTGTGCTTTGGCCATAAGTGCAGGGCATTATTGAGTATGCATTTAACAGATGACTTTTAACCCTGCCCCTGTTTGCTCTGCAGGCTTGCTCGCTGCCCAGGGTTGAAGGTAGCTGTAATGGCAGACACAGCGTTCCTACAAGGCGCTGGTTTTACACCATCCCCTCGGGCCTGTGTGAGGAGTTTAATTTCAGCGGCTGTGGCGGGAACAACAACAACTTTGAAACGCACGAGCAATGCAAGAGGCGATGTGAGGTCGGAGCTTGCTGCTTCCGCCAGCCAAAGCTAACCAACGTTCTGATTGGCTATGACCACGAAGGCTACGATCGCTATGGATACAATACATCTGGCCTGGACCGGACTGGAAGGCAGGTGGTGGCATTTAACCCCGTGCGTTCTGGGCCTGCGCTATTTGGGCCGAATGGGCAGGTCTTCAGCGGCCTGAGCGACGGGCGAGAGTTTGACAAGTACGGGTTCGACAAACAGGGCTACGACCGGGATGGGTTCCACAAGGTCACTGGGTTTAACCTCACGGGACACAACAAGAAAGGGGAGCACGATTCCCAAGAAGAGTTTGGTGCGGCTGGATTCAATGCGGAGGGTTACAACCGAGCCCAATTTGACTGTGTTGGCATCAATCCCGAGGGGTTCAACTATCTTGGCTTCTGCGCAGCCTATGTCTATCACTGTGAATATCTGCCATCCTCGCACTGCCAGGCCATCAATAGAGCTGATCTGAGGAGAGAAGTGGTCAGCTTTAGGCCAGGCCGAAGGTGTGAGGACGTCCCCTGTGGCCAGAGCTGCGGCTGCACCTTCCATGGTCGCTCATATCGCTTTGGAGAGTCCTTTGAGTACGGCTGCGAGATCTGTCTGTGCAGCTACACCGGGGTGATTGAGTGCAACTGTCGGCAAGTCAGTCAACGCAAGGAGATCCGGGACATGATGGCCGGCGAGATGAAGATTTACCAGGCAGCAATACGAGATCTCTACCTCAAACAGGGTATGGCCTCATGTCTGCTCCATGTCAGAATGAGTGCGTGTGAGTGTGTGTGCTTGCAGGAGTGTGTGTGCATGTGAAGGAGCACGTGTGTGGGGAAGTGTGTGTGCGTGAGGAAGCGTGTGTGTGCATGAGGGAGCGCGTGTGTGTGTGAGGGAGCGTATGTGTGTGAGCGAGCGTGTGTGTGTGTGCGTGAGGGAGCATGTGCGTATGTGCGTGAGGGAGCGTGTGCGCGTGTGAGGGAGCGAGTGTGTGAGGGAGCGAGTGTATGTGTGCGTGAGGGAGCATGTGTGTATGTGTGAGGGAACATGTGCGTGTGAGCGAGCGTGTATGTATGTGCGCGTGAGGGAACGTGTCTGTATGTGCGTGAGGGAGCATGTGTATGAGGGAGCGTGTGTGTGTGAGGGAGCATGTGTGTATGTGCGTGAGGGAGCGTGTGCGCGTGAGGGAGCGTGTGCGCGTGTGAGGGAGCTTGTGTGTGAGGGAGCGAGTGTGTGTGTGTGAGGGAACGTGTGTGCGACTGAAGGAGCGTGTGTGAGGGAGTGTGCGAGTGTGTGTGAGGGAGCGTGTGTGAGGGAGCGTGCGAGTGTGTGTGAGGGGGCGTGTGTGAGGGAGCATCGAAGTGTGTGTGTGAGGGAGTGTGTGTGTGCCTGAGGGAGCGTGTGTGCGTGTGTGAGGGAACATCGAATTGTGTGTGTGACTGAGTGTGTGTGTGTGTGTGTGAGAGTGTGCATGAGGGAGGGTGCGAGTGTGTGCGTGAGGGAGAGTGCGCACATGTGTGTGTGTGGGACTGCGTGTGCATATGTGAGGAAGCTCGTGCCCTCCCGCCCACCTGAAGGAGCATGCGTGTGTGGGGGAATGTGCATGTGTGTGCCTGAGAGAGCACTTGTGTGCCCTGAGAGTGGCAGCACAGGATTTTTTCATGGAAGGAACTACATAGCTCAGTCTAATCCGGTGTTCATCTGCCAATCCCCTTAAACATGCATTCTCACCCACGCACACACATGTGCGCACACACGCATATAAATACACTTGTGCGTGTGTGAGGGTGTGGTGCTGTCTTTCAGATGAGATATTAAACTGAGGTTTCATCTGCCCTCTCAGCTGGATGTAAACAATCCCATGGCACTAATCAAAGAAGAGCAGAGGAGTTCTCCCTGGTGTCCTGGCCAATATTTATCCCCAACCAACATCACTAAAACAGATTGTGGCCAATTGTTAGGTCAACAACAAATGATGGGGCTACCCCAAGAATCCCAATCTCACTTACCTATCAAACTAGTCAATGCATTCTCTGGCTCTGAATGCGATGGAAGTGTGATATCCCCGCATTCATAGCAGTAGTGAAAGTCACCTGTTAAAACTATAGGCCCCATAAGCCCCAAGTTACTGTTACTGCCACAGTTGGGGAATAATTACGGGATTGTAAGACACGATTGTATTTTCTCTCAGCCAACACCACTAAAACAGATGAACTAATCATTCATCGCATTCCTGTCAGTGGGATCTTGTTGTGCACAAATTGGCAGCTGTGTTTCCTAGGTTCCAACAGTGACTACACTTCATTGGCCGTAAAAAGCTTTGGGACGTCCTGGGGTGGTGAAAAGCACTATAGAAACGCAGGTTCTTTCTTAACGCTTTGCCATGACTCGACAGGTACCTGGGATGAATTTGCCAGGTTGAGGGCAGAGTACGCTCCACAGGCCAACGGGCAGTCCACCTTCCTCCCCTGGCATCGTTATTTCCTCCGCATGGTGGAACGGGAGCTGCAGAAGATATCGTGTGACATCAGTATCCCGTACTTCGAATGGACCATTGATGCAGGCTCGATGGAGTGCTCCACCGCGTGGCAGGCGAACTTCTTTGGGCCGAATGGAGACTCGGAGACAGACTGCGTCTCCCATCACCCTTTCAAACAGGACAGCGAGTGGGTACCTTGCCTCCGACGACAGTTCAACTCTTCCATCGCTCTGCCGGACGCAATCAACGTCCAGCTAATACTGGCAGAAGAAGACTTCGGCCAATTCTCCATTCAGATGGAGGCCATCTCGGGACTCTTCCATCTCTGGGTCGGAGGTCACATGGCCTCGCCTTTCAGTCCATACGATCCAATCTTTCTGTCCCATTATGCGTTTGTAGACAAGCTTTGGACTCACTGGCAAGACCGCAGTCCTAGCGGTTTGCCCCGTTACCCTCCTGAACTCCGATTTGTGAAGATGAAACCATTTGACATCGCCCCAGATGACCTCCTTTTGTCTCAGCAGCAGCTCTGCACAATGTATGTCCCAGTCACACTTGGTGCTCCTTGCAACTATACAACCGATTCCCCGCTCCGCGACCAGGATGGCTACAACAGAGAAGGTTTTGATCGAGATGCGGACCGACGAGGAATGTATGATGTGCATGGGTACGACCGGCAGGGTTACGATCGCAGTGGCTTTGACCTATCCGGTTGGGATCAGTATGGTTACAGCAGAGACCATTTCAACCGGGACGGTTTTGACATTGAAGGGTTCGACGTTTCAGGCTACAATCGGTATGGCTTCAATCGGTCTCAAGTCACTTCATTTGGAATGAGGAAAGATGAGTCCTACCTGCCTTACGTCGAGGTGGAAGTCATCGAGACACTCTTTGACAGCGGCTATAGCACTTACGGATACAACAAGTTTGGCTTGGATAAGAATGGGTTTGATGTGTTTGGTTTTGATGAGGATGGCTATGACAAAGACAACTGTAATTACTTCTTCAGAGGCCCTCATCACATGAGATTCTACTTCTTCGTCCAACAGCAGTTGTACATGGCGAACTCTGAGCTGCTCCTCAACATTAAACGTATCTGCCCCTCCGTGACCCCACTCCCAGACTGGTGGCTCGTTCAGAACTGGTTGACCACTGATGTGCAAGAGACTGTCACCATCATTCGGCACGTTGAGCAGAAGTGGGCCTCCCATCACCCGTTTGACAGCGGATATATCCCCAGCATCACCTCAGTGAAAGACGGCGACCTTTGGCTTCCTGTGACCCCTGACCTCAGGTGGGCATGTAGTCTGAGTGCCCATGAATTGTTTATTGATGTTTGATTATGGTGCTGATTTTGTAGTAAGTGGCTGTGACCCCCCGTTGTTCCAGGACATCTCATCACTGACTCCCCAAACAGGGGAAACAGTCTTTCTCTATTCAGTCTGTCAATTTCTTCATCATTTTAAAATCTCCTTGGAGCCTTCAGTGGGAACAGTCCCAATATCCCCTCAAAACTCTAGATTCCCATCCCTGGGATTATCTTGGTGAATCTACACTGTCCAGTCTCTCTGCCTTTAATGTCCTTTCTATAATGGAGGCCAGGACTGCCCACAGTCTTTAACTGTGACCTCACAATTTATCACTCTTTCTTTACTCTTGTACTCTATGGGGTAGAGTTTCTGCTTTGAGTGCTGTTGACAATCCAGCCACAAATTTTGCCCAAAATCGTGTCCATTTTGAGAAGTGTTTTTTTTTCTCGTGCGTCCCCGCTCAAGTTCATTTTTATATTGCCAGACCCAAAATCTGCCATGAGCCAGCACAGTCAGGCAGCATTTTAGAAGGTAATTAAAAAAAAAATAATTTTGCTTGAAAAATATTCCTTGAAGTGTTTAAGAGTGGTAACTACGTGCAGTTTGATGAATGCAGTTGAAAATGGGTTTATCTTTAAAAAAAATCATTTTAATCACAGTCTCAATCTACCACCTGTGAATAACCCAATTTTAAATGACTGAAAATGACTTTAAAAAAAAATATACAAAATTCTTAAAAACAGAAAATGCTGGAAATACTCAGCAGGTCAGTCAGCATCTGTGGAGAGAGAAACAGAGTTAACGTTTCAGGTCGATGACCTTTCGTCAGTGTAAAGTCCTGACCCTGCAGTACAGACTTACACGAGGCACAAGCTGAAGTCAAGGTCACTCTGGACCTGCACCTTTATTTCACAGCTCTCGAGTGCCTCACTTGCCTGAGACCTGTCCTTATATACCTGTGTGGGAGAGGTATCCAGTGTCTCCTGCAAGTGCACCCCTGGTGGTAAAGTATGCTTGTGGTTACAGGTCATCTCTAGTTACACTCGTGTAAAGCATGGTCAGATACAGTTATATACAGTAGTGTGAGATACATGACATCATCCTCGCTCAAGGTCTTATTGTCTTTATTGATTTATTCTCTCAGGTGTTCTACACTCTCGCGTGGAGCGTCTTAGTTGTGGTTTAGTTGTCTGCCTTGGTGCCTGTTTTTCTTTCGGTGTGATTGCTGGTATCTCGCCTGGGCTGTCTGTTGAGACTGCCCTTTCCTCAGGTTGTTCCCTCTGTCTGTCCACCAGGTGTGGTGTGAGTTCCACATTGTAGTCTGTCTCTGGTTCTGCAGTGTTGTTGGTGAATCTACTTTTTATTTGGTCTACATGCCTTCGGTAGGTTTGGCCATTGTCCATTTGTACAACCAGGAGCCTGTTTCCTTCCTTGCCTGTTACTGTCCCTGCAAGCCATTTGGGACCCCTGCCATAATTTAGCACAAACACTTTGTCCCCTATCGCATTCCCCCTCCCCCTCGAATTTCAGTCATGGTACTCAGTTAGCTTCCGGCGCTTTGCCTCAACAATTTCATGCATGTCTTGGAGGATTAACGAGAGCCTAGTCTTTAAAGTCCGTTTCATCAATAGTTGCCCGGGGGAAACCCCAGTCAACGAAGGCGGACGAGATCTGTATGCCAGCAGCAGTCGCGACAGGCGGCTCTGCAGCGTGGGACCTTGGATTTTTAGCATGCCTTGTTTAACGATTTGCACCGCTCGCTCCGCCTGGCCATTGGAGGCCGGCTTGAACGTGATTTATGCCGTGGTCAACTATAAAATCTTGAAATTCTGCGCTGGTGAAGCACGGACCATTATCACTGACCGAAATGTCAGGAATTCCATGCATTGCAAATATGGTTCTAAGGCTCTCCACAGTGGTGGAGGTGGTGCTCGAGTTTAAAATGGTGCACTCGATCCACTTTAAAAATGCATCGACGACTACAAGGAACATTTTGCCCATGAATGGGGCCGCATTCATGGTTTGGTGGGCCAGGGCCAGGGGCTTAGGGGGGCCTCCCTGGGGGCATTACTGAGTTGGGCACAAATGGTGCACCGCCGGACGCAGAACTCCAAGTCCGCGTCAATGCCAGGCCACCAGACGTGGGAGCTGGCTATGGCCTTCATAAGGACGACCCCCGGGTGCTCGCAGTGGTGCTCCCGGACAAATGCCTCTCTGCCTCGCAAGGGCATAATTACTCGGCTGCCCCACATCAGGCAGTCTGCCTGTAGTGATAGTTCATGCATGCGCCTATGGAAAGGTTTGATCTCCTCGGGGCAGGCATTGCGGGCCTCTGCCCAGTCACCAGTTAAAACACATCTTTTGACTGAGGATAACGTGGGGTTGCTGGTCGTCCAGGCTCTGATTTGGCGAGCCGTCATGGGCGAACCTGTGGATTCAAAGGCATTGATTGCCATGACCATCTCACAGTCCTGTTCGTCGGACCCTTCCGTGGTCGCCAGGGGTAGCCTGCTAAGCGCATCAGCACAGTTGTCTGTGCCTGGTCTATGCCTTATTGTGTAGTCGTAAGACGCCAGCATGAGTGCCCACCGCTGAATGCGCGCCGAGGCGTTGGCGTTTATTGCCTTGCACTCAGATAGCAGGGACGTGAGGGGTTTGTGTTGTGGTCGGTTTCTAACGCAAACTTGGCCCCAAAAAGGTATTGGTGCATCTTTTTGACGCCGTACACGCACGTGAGCGCCTCCTTCTCAACCATACCGTACCCGTGCTCCGCCCGCGAAAGTGACCTGGAGGCATAAGCTATGGGTTGTAATTTACCCGCATCATTGACATGTTGTAAAACGCACCCGACCCCGTACGCTGATGCATCACATGTAAGAACTAGCTTTTTACCTGGGTCAAAAAAGGCTAAAACACTGTTGGAACATAGAAGGTTGCATGCCTTATTGAAGGCACGTTCTTGGGCGTCCCCCCAAAGGAAATCGCACCCCTTTCTGAGTAGCACATGGAGAGGCTCCAGCAGCGTGCTCATGTTCCGCATAAAGTTCCCAAAGTAATTTAGTAGCCCGAGAAAGGCGTGCAGTTCTGAGACATTCCGGGGCCTGGGTGCCAGACGAATTGCTTCGGTTTTTGATTCTGTTGGGCGGATTCCATCAGCGGCAATCATTCTGCCCAAAAATTCAACCTCAGGCGCGAGAAACAGACACTTGGATTTCTTAACTCTCCAATCGACTTAGTACTTCCTCCAAATTGCGGAGATGGGAGTCGGTGTCCCTGCCTTGTGATGGGTATGTCATCTTGAAACACAACCGTCCCCGGGATGGACTTGAGCAGACTCTCCATGTTGCGCTGGAATATAGCAGCTGCCGACCTGATGCAGAATAGGCATCGATTGTACATAAAAAGGCCTCAATATGTGTTGATGGTGGTGAGTAGCTTCGACTCTTCGGTCAGTTCTTGTGTCATATACGCAGATGTGAGATCTAGTTTTGAGAAAAGTTTTCCTCCAGCCAATGTGGCAAATAGGTCCTCCGCTCTGGGCAGCGGGTATTGGTCCTGTAGGGAGACTCTGTTTATGGTAGACTTGTAATCCCCACAGATTCGTACGGATCCATCAGGCTTCATGATGGGGACGATGGGACTTGCCCAGTCGCTAAATTCCACGGGTGAGATAATGCCTTCCCGCACAAGCCGGTCCAGTTCATGTTCAATCTTTTCCCTCATCACATAAAGCACAGCTCGAGCCTTGTGATAGACCGGTCTGGCATCCTGTGTGATGTAGATTTTAACTATAGTCCCTTTGAAGGTGCCCACACCTGGCTGAAAGAGATGTTCAAACTGTTGAGCAGGAGGTCCATTCCTCTGACGACATGGCGTGAACATCATCCCATTTCCAATTTAGTTTTGCCAGCCAGTTTCTCCCCAACAGTGCTGGGAGATCTCCGGGGACAATCCACAGGGGAAGTCGGTTCACCGTCCCTTTGTGTATGACTGAGAGCATGGCCCTGCCAAGGACTGGGACGATTTCTTTGGTACAGGTCCTTAGTTTGGTGTCGGTCCTTGTGAGTTTTGGTCTGTTGCTTTTGTGCGGCCAGCTGTTCAAATTGTTGGACGCTCATGAGAGATTGACTAGCTCCGGTGTCCAGTTCCATGTTGACAGGTATCCCGTTGAGTAGGACCCTCATCATTATTGGAGGCGTCTTGTTGTAAGAGCAGTGGTCATTGATCGTGTTGACCCGCTGTACCCCGGTGTCCCGGACACTGTCCCCACCGTCTTCTAGTCCGCCTTCCGATTCGTATACCAGCCGAGCTGCTAATATTCTGCACATGTGAGCCAGATGCCCTGTATAGTTGCAGTTTCTGCAAACAGCATGCTGAAATCAACACCCCCTTGTTGAGTGCCTTCCCCCACATCTCCAGCACAGACCACTTCCATTGTTTCCGAAGGATGAGCTGCGTCTGGCTGATCTCTCTTGAGCTTCTCTCAGTCTGTAGTTGAATGCTCGCATTGTGAGTTGATGAGGTGTGAACCTTGATGGCTTCTGGCGCCACTGCCTGCTGTTGAAGGCCTGCTCTCCTGCCTTTGTCTGTGTGTGGGGGTAGCAGCACATTTTACGCTGTGAACCCCTTGTTTCGATGTTTCGTTAGTTGTCGTACCCGCAGTATAGATCAATCTTGTTTCTTCTTCTCCTGCCAAGAATGTCTGTGTAACCAGTGCTGTTGCCTCTAGGGTCAAGTTCTTGGTCTCTATAAGCTTTCGGAATATGCCTGCGTGGCCTATTTCTTCAATAAAAAAGTCTCTCAGTACTTCTCTCCTTAGTTCATCGGAGAACTCACATAAACTAGCCAGCCTCCGAAGTTCCGCCACAAAGTCGGGTATGCTCTGGCCCACACAGCATCTGTAGTTGTAGAACCTGTATCTGGCCATGTGTAGGCTGCTCGCTGGCTTCAGGTGGTCTCTTACCAGTGTGCTCAACTCCTCAAACGATTTGCTTGCTGGTTTCTCGGGTGCCAGCAGGTCCTTCATTAAGGCGTATGTTTTCGAGCCACAACTGGTCAAGAGATGGGCTCTTCTCTTGTCTGCCTTATCGTCGCCCAACCAGTCTTTGGTTACAAAGTTTTGCTGGAGCCTTTCTATAAAGTCCTCCCAATTGTCTCCAGCATTGTATTTCTCATCTGAGCCGTTGGTAGCCATTCTGTGGATTCTGTGATCCCGTAACTCGTCGCCACTGTAAAGTCCTGACCCTGCAGTACAGACTTACACGAGGCACATGCTGAAGTCAAGGTCACTCTGGACCTGCACCTTTATTTCACAGCTTTCGAGTGCCTCACTTGCCTGAGGCCTGCCTTTATATACCTGTGTGGAACAGATATGCAGTGTCTCCTGCAAGTTCACCCCTGGTGGTAAAGTATGCTTGTGGTTACAGGTCATATCTAGTTACAGTCATGTATAGCATGGTAAGATACAGTTATATACAGTAGTGTGAGATACATGGCAGTCAGAACATTCCACAGATGCTGCCTGACCTGCTGAGTATTTCCAGCATTTTCTGTTTTTAGTTCAGATTTCCAGTATCCGCAGTATTTTGTTTTTATACAAAATTATTTTCTAGTTATATTGTGGTAGAGTAGTCAGCTTTTTGTAAATTTTTAAAAATTATATTCTAAAGCTTTTAAAACGTGCCTATTAGTGTCCTTCCACCCAAAAGATCGAGTTTAATCTTTGGAGCCTCCTCGAAGGCCCGCAAATGAGTGCAATTAGCAGAAACTCACAATGGTGATTCCTTCAACCTCACGCCGTGCCCAGTTTTGCAAGAGGGGCCGGCTTCTAGTTGATGCTTTTTTAAAGGATGCGTCTATTTGTACTAACTGATGTAGCCGTTTGTCTGATTGGCTCTCCAGACCTATTGCTGATTGGTCCCCTTGGAGAATAAGCCACACCCTGAAGTTTCTCTGGAATGTGTAACTGGAACTGCCCAGCCCAAGTTTTGAGTGAATTTCCCATTTGTAATTCGATCCATTGGCTTCAGAAGCCAGAGAGGATAGATCTCCCCAAAAGCCACCAAGTTCCAGCCGAAGTCCATTACCCCAGCGTACGTGCACCCCTCTCCCAGCTGAAGAGCCTTACACCACCCCCCCATAGCCCATAGATGGGGCATTGTATGCGGATTGTTAACATGTTTATTGGGTATGATAGTGTCAGTGTCGTGACTTCTGGACTTCATCCACCCCAACGATGTCCCTTGTAACACACACACCGAGCTTGCACGCACCAGAAGGAAGAACATGTATTCTCTGAGTTCCCTCTCCCCACAATGATGCCCCACCCCCCCACACCTGTGTCTCTCTCTCTCCTCCCCCCCCAAGCTCTGTCTCTCCCCCCCCCCAAGATCTCTCTACCCCCCAAGCTCTCTCTCCCCCCCAACCTCTCTCTCCCCCCACCAGCTCTCTCTCCTCCCCGCCCCAAATTCTCTCTGCACCCGCTCAAGCTCTCTCTGACCTCTCCCCAAGCTCTCCCTTCCCCCCCCCCCCAAGCTCTCTCTTTCCCCCCCAAGCTCTCTCTTTCCCCCCCAAGCTCTCTCTCCCCCCCCCAAGCTCTCTCTCTCTCTCTCTCTGCCCCCACCCCCAAGCTCTCCCTTTCCCCCCCCCAAAGTTCTCTCTCTCCCCCCCAAGCTCTCTCTCTCTCTCTCTCTGCCCCCACCCCCAAGCTCTCTCTTTCCCCCCCAAGCTCTCTCTCTCCCCCCCAAGCTCTTTCCCCCCAAGCTCTCTCTTTCCCCCCCAAGCTCTCTCTCTCCCCCCCAAGCTCTCTCTCTCTCTCTCTCTCTCTCTGCCCCCACCCCCAAGCTCTCTCTTTCCCCCCCAAGCTCGCTCTCTCCCCCCCAAGCTCTCTCTCTCTCTCTCTCTCTCTCTCTGCCCCCACCCCCAAGCTCTCTCTTTCCCCCCCAAGCTCGCTCTCTCCCCCCCAAGCTCTCTCTCTCTCTCTCTCTCCCCCCCAAGCTCTCTCTCTCTCTCTCTTCCCCCCCCAAGCTCTCTCTCTCCCCCCCAAGCTCTCCCTTCCCCCCCCCAAGCTCGCTCTCTCCCCCCCAAGCTCTCTCTCTCTCTCTCTTCCCCCCTCAAGCTCTCTCTCTCCCCCCCAAGTTCTCCCTTTCCCCCCCCCAAGCTCTCCCTTCCCCCCCCCAAGCTCTCTCTTTCCCCCCCAAGCTCGCTCTCTCCCCCCCAAGCTCTCTCTCTCTCTCTCTCTGCCCCCACCCCCAAGCTCTCTCTCCCTGCTTCGTGCTCTCCCCACCTGCCGCCCGCTCTCCCCGGCACTATGGGGGGCTCAGCGGATGTGTTCGGCTGCTCAGTGAAGCCAACGTGGTATTGGACACATGCGCAGAAAAGGGTTAGTAGGAATTGCACTGGGGGGCGGGGTGGGGCGGAGTCGGTGATACTTGTCCTAACTCTCACTTCTGCGCATGCGTCAGGAGACACATGCACAGAAGGGAGACTTAATACAAATAGTTACTCCATTTTTGAAACTAGCACAAAAGATTGTGGAAACTTGATCCGCGCCGAATATAATTTGCGCTTCACATTCTGCGATTTTTTTGCACCGGTTACATCGATTTCGAGCGAATTGCGCCGAAAATAGCAGCACAATCGATCGAAATCTCCAGGCCTGTGCCCCTTTATACAACCCAGAATGCTGTTGGCTTTTGATGGTTTTATCTGCCTGCACGTGCACTCTCAGTATTGTGCATTGAATCCCATAGCGCTCCTTGTTCCTGAGCTCAGTTATGTTTTACTCTCTCTGATCTTTTGTTGACCTCTCACTCGATGTGTTCTCTTGCCCCGTAGGTTTTGCTTCGAGCTCCACTGGTATTCAGGCTGTCCGATTGGCACTCTGCCAGTCAGTTGCCCTGACCTGTGCCAGGACGCCGTGTGCCTGGGATTCCCGAGTGCTGAGTGTCGGGTCCATCGCTGCGGCGCCTGCTTCAGCGAGTGGTATGAGCGAGAGACGGGCCGCCACGTCATGTGTCAGGGTTGGTTTCTGGCGACCTCCAGCCAATCTGTTCTATCTACTTGTGATTATTCATTAGTGACTGATGTAAGACTGAGGTTTGTGAATTAGTGAGGGGCTGGGTTGGGACGAGGAAATGGGAGGGGTTGGGTTGAGGGGAACTCGAAGGGGATGGGGGAGGTGAGGAGGTGAGATGAGGGTGGGGTGAAGCATGAAGGCTGAGGTGAGGGATTCCCTAGCCTGGGGTCATAAGAACATAAGAATTAGGAACAGGAGTAGGCCATCTAGCCCCTCGAGCCTGCTCCGCCACTCAACAAGATTATGGCTGATCTGGCTGTGGTCAGTGCTCAGATTTGTTTTATCATTGAGACAGGCTGCTGGGCATTTTTCTAACTCTGTACGTGGTGAGATAATGTCATCATAGACATGATCATTGCCTGGCACCTGCTGCCTACTCAGATTTATTGATATGGACTTCGTTTAGATACAAGCCAAGTGTCGTTGTGTTGGGTTCAATATCTATGATTGGTGTCAAAAATCAGGGCGGCTGAAATTTTCTGCCCTACACCTGGCACTAATGGATGAGATCCAAACACATCCAGTTTCCATTTCCTCTCCCCTCATTCCCATCCCAAGTGTTGCCCAGGTATGTCCTGCCCACGAAAAGCAGGGCAAATCCAATCCGGCCATCTCAATTATCAGCAAAGGTGTTGTCGATAGTGCTATCAAGCGGCACTTACTCAGCAATAACTGGCTCACCAATGCTTATTTTGGGTTCCACCAGGACCATAAAACATAGGACTATAAGAATTAGGAACAGAAAAAGGCCTTATGGCCCTTTGAGCCTGCTCTGCCATTCAACAAGATCATGGCTGATCTTCAACCTCAACTCCAATTTTTTGCACGATCCCCATATCCCTTGATTCCCCTAGAGTCCAAAAATCTATCTATGACCACTCGGCTCCAGACCTCATTACAGCCTTGGTCCAAATCGGGACAATAGACCTGAATTCCAGAGGTGAGGTGAGCGTGACTGCCCATGACATCAAAACAGCATTTCACCGAGTGTGTCATCAAGGAGCCCTAGTAAAATTGAAGTCAATGGGAATCAGGGGGAAAACTCTCCACTGGCTGGAATCATACCTAATACAAAGGAAGATGGTTGTAATTGTTGGAGGGTCAATCATCCCGACCCATGGACATCACTGCAGTAGTTCCTCAGGTCAGTGTACTAGGCCCAACCATCTTCAGCTGCTTCATCAATGATCTTCCCTCCATCATAATGCTCGCTGATTATTGCACAGTGTTCAGTTCCATCACAACTTCTCAGGATAATGAAGCAGTCCATGCCCACATACAGCAAGACCTGAACAACATTCAGGCTCGGGCTGATAAATACAAGTAATGTTCGAAGCACAGAAGTGCCAGGCAAGACTATCTCCATCAAGAGAGTCTAACCACTACCCCTTGACATTCAATGACATTACCATCAACATCCTGGGGGGTCACCATTGATCAGAAACTTAACTGGACCAGCCATATAAATACTATGGCTATAAGAGCAGATCAGAGGCTGGGTATTCTGCAGCAAGTGTCTCTCCTCCTGTCTTCCCAGAGCATTTCCACCATATACAAGGCAGAAGTCAGGAGTGTGATGGAATACGCTCCACTTGCCTGGATGAGTGCAGCTCCAACAACATTCAAGCAGCTCGACACTATCCAGAACAAAGCAGCCCGCTTGATGGCATTCCCTCCACCGCCTTCAACATTCACTCCCTGCACCACCAGCGCACCGTGGCTGCAGTGTACACCATCTGCAGCAACTCACCAAGGCTTCTTCAGCAGCGCCGGCCAAACCCGCGACCTCTACCACCTAGAAGGACAGAAGAGCAGAAGGCACATGGGAACACCACCACCTCCAAGTTTCTCTCCAGTCACTCACCACCCTGACTTGAAAATATATCGATGTTCCTTCATCATTGCAGGGCCAAAATCCTGGAATTTCCTCCCTAACAGCACTATGGAAGTACCTTCACTGCACGGACAGAAGCGGTTCAGGAAGATGGCTCTTCTCAAGGGCAATTAGGGATGGGCAATAAATGCTGACCTTGCTAGTGGCAGCCACATCCCATGAACGAGTAAAAAAAGAAAAATTCCCGCTCCCTCATTCCCGTCCATTCCCTCTCCCCTTCATTCCCGTCTATTCCCTCTCCCCTTCATTCCCGTCCATTCCCTCTCCTCTTCATTCCCACCCATTCCCTCTCCCCTTCATTCCTGTCCATTCTCTCTCCCCTCATTCCCTTCCGGACTCTCTGGGGCTGAAATTCAGGGCCGCCAGAAAGCCCTTGGATCGGTTTTCAGTATTTAGAAGATTTTTTAACGTTGAACCGGAAGTCAGTCATAGTGGGGGCAGAAGTGCAGCGGTAAGTCAGGCTGAGGGACGGAAGTTGGGGCGGGATCGAGACTCCACCGCTGTCACTCAGCAGCGGAGCAGTGGCGACGTCACAGCGCGTGTGCATCACCGCGCTCTCTCCCCTCCGTTAAAGGGGAGAGAATCGGGCATTATTTAGCTTCGGCCACTGGGCCACCAGGGAGGGTTTCTGCCAAGAGAGGGTACCAGGCTGCCTGTTGGTGGCCCAACCGAACTCGGGGAACAGTTGTCCGGCCGACATGGAAGTTGGCTTGCAAAAAAAATAACATGGCGGCCTTGGTATTCGGCCCTCGCCTTTAATGGCTGCCACACCGCCAGGGCAGAGAGAGAGCAGACAAGGTGCACCGACAGAGAAAGCGTGGCGGGGGAACGATTTTTTCAACTAAATTTGGAGCGGAGTATTCTGCAGGTGAGGGAGAGTGGTGGTGCATGTTTTGATAATGCGCTTGCAGCAGTCATCAGCAGCGGGGCGGAATTGGGGTCAGGCCGACAAATCCCCAACCTCAATTTGAGTCGTGGCGGCCATTGGACTGCGACGCGGCTGGACACTCGATTCCGCCACATGGCCGCCGCAAAACTGCAGAAATGGGCTTTATACATACCCTGAATTTTGGCCCCTCTGTTCTTTGTCGAACCAAAGCTTGGGAATTGCTGTTGGAGTCGCACGAAGATCACGGGGTTGGGGGTAATATATTGGCATGGATAGAGGATTGGCTACCTAACAGAGAACAGAGAGTCGGGATAAATGGTTCATTCTCGGGTTGGCAATCAGTAACTAGTGAGGTGCCGCAGGGATCAGTGCTGGGACCCCAATTATTTACAATCTATATTAACGACTTGGAAGAAGGGACTGAGTGTAACGTATCCAAGTTTGCTGATGATACAAAGATGGGAGGAAAAGCAACGTGTGAGGAGTTCACAAAAAATCTGCAAAAGGCCATAGACAGGCTGTGAGTGGGTAAAAATGTGTCAAATGGAGTATAATGTCGGAAAGTGTGAGGTCATGCATTTTGGCAGAAAAAAATCAAAGAGCAAGTTATTATTTAAATGGAGAAAAATTGCAAAGTGCTACAGTACAGCGGGACCTGGGGGTACTTGTGCATGAAACACAAAAGGTTAGTATGCAGGCACAGCAAGTGATCAGGAAGGCCCGGAATCTTGGCCTTTATTGCAAAGGGGATGGAGTATAAAAGCAGGGAAGTCTTGCTACAGTTATACAGGGTATTGGTGAGGCCACATCTGGAATACTGCATGCAGTTTTGGTTTCCATATTTAAGAAAGGATATACTTGCTTTGGAGACAGTTCAGTGAAGGTTCACTAGGTTGATTCCAGAAATGAGGGGGTTGACTTATGAGGAAAGGTTGAGTAGGTTGGGCCTCTACTCATTGGAATTCAGAAGAATGACAGGTGACCTTAGCGAAACGTATAAGATTATGAGGGGGCTTGACAAGGTGGATGCAGGGAGGATGTTTCCACTGATAGGGGAGACTACAACTAGGGGGCATAATGTTAGAATAAGGGGCCGCCCATTTAAAACTGAGACGAGGAGGAATTTATTCTCTCAGATGGTTGTAAATCTGTGGAATTTTCTGCCTCAGGGAGCTGTGGAAGCTGGGTCATTGAATAAATTTAAGACAGAGATAGACAATTTCTTAATCAATAAAGGAATAAGGAATTATGGGGAGCGGGAGTCCATGATTGTATTAAATGGCAGAGCAGGCTTGAGGGGCCATATATGGCCGACTCCTGCTCCTATTTCTTATGATTGTGATCCCCATCATCTTACACAATTGGCCGTACACAAGGGTTTCAAAAATGTCACGTGCTCGTGTGTCACGTGATCAAAATCCAGGAATATGTTCATCCGATCTGTCGACCCTCAGAATGGGGAGACCCATCAGTCTGTGTTTAGCGATAATGCCAGTACGAAACAGGCCTCCAACAAGATGATTATCGGATAGAACCTCCGACATTTGGCATGTTTGGGGATTAGACCCATAAAGAACAACGCTGGGCATTGATGGGCAGCTTCTGTGCTATAACATTCTACATCTGAGGGTGAGAATCTGTCGCTCTATGATCTGTCGATGCTGCCGATACTGTTAATCGGCTGTTTGTAGCTATCCCTCGCTGATGGACCTGCCTGTTTCTGTTTATTGCTCTCTCCATATTGTTCCCTGTTTGTAACTCGCACTCTCTCACTCTCTAACACACTCTCGCTCTCTCTCTTTACGACTCTGATTTTCTTCATTCCAGGTTGTATAGATGATACGGGCATGAGTCACGTGGATGGTTCGAGTTGGCAGCCTGGATGTCAGCTATGTATGTGCCAGGGTGGTGCTGTCTCCTGCTCGAAGCTGCCCTGCCCAGACCCTGTGACCTGTCGACACCCAGCCCAGGACCCGAGTCAATGCTGTTCTTCTTGCGATGGTACAGCCCATTCCCTGTCCATCATTCCCTGAAGCTTGCTCGATGTATTCTCATCAATATTAAAATGCAAATGACCTACAGAAGCTGTTAAAGGCGAAGACCAACAAGGGGAAAAAATTCACAAAACCCCCCAGTGAGAGCAAAGATAACCCCGGCTTCTGCACTACAAACCGTCTACTTAAACCTCTCTCCTTTGCCCCTTCTGCCCGCTCCCCTGCCCTTACCATCTGCTCCCCTGCCCTACCGCCCTCTCCCCTTCTCCCTTTTAGATAATGTAGGGGCTGAGTATCAGGGACTTGGACAATGATGTAGATGGTCTGAGATCTAGCAGATGGATTCTCCTGTGGATATGAAGGTCAGATGGTGTCTATCGGAAGTGATGGGGGCTGTCTGTTAGCAGAGAATGAAATGTTTGGGATTGATCACCGACATCTAAAAAATATGTGGTCAATGTGAGGCTGTTATTAATTAGGTAAATTAGGAGGGAACTGAGCTACAGATCACAACAAGTTCCAGTGACATTGTACAGAAGAGTGGGACCAGTTCTGGAGTGTGGGTACAGTACAGGGTACCCCACCTCAAATCGGATATTTAGATCCATGTGAAGGATGAGGGAAGAGTGTCGAGGGCAGTTCAGGTTTTTAGGAGATTGAGTTATGAAGAAAAATGTAAGGGACTAAAGAGGAAGGAGTCGGAGGGACATGATCCAGATCTGGGAATACCACAAGGTGTAAAAGAGACGGCAATAAGCAATAATTTAATTAAAGTGAATCTAAAGAGAGATACGGGGTAGAGAGGGTTAGAGAGAGTTTAATAGATGTGTTTGTTCACAAGGTTCAGGGGAGAGTGCCGATACTGGATGGGATTGGGGGCAGGAGTGGAGTGGAGGCGTGGATTGAGAGGGGAGTAAATTGGGGGGGTAGTGAATTTGGGGGAGTGGGGGAGTGGATTTGGTGGGGTGGGGTAGTGGATTGGAGGAGGGATTGTGGGAGGGGGAGTGGATTGGAGGAGGGATTGGGGGGGCGTGGATTTAGTTTGGGAAGAATAATGATTTGTTGTTCCAAGTGCCTGATATTTCTGTTTGGTATTTTAGTCCCGATAACGCAGCACGGTGACCAGGGGAAGGACAGTTAATCTTCAGGTGGATCGGGGCTGGGGCTCAAGAATTTGAAATAATTTTCAAACCATCTTCTTCCTGTTAAAGGTTGTAGCTACAACGGGCAGACTTTTCAGAATGGTGATTCAGTCATCCTCGACACTTGCACATCTTGTGTGTGTTTGGTGAGTAAACACAGGAGAGAGAAAACTTTCAGGGGAGGGGGAGAGAGTCAGCACCTTCAGGGGAGGGGGGAGAGAGTCAGCACCTTCAGGGGAGGGGGAAGAGAGTCAGCACCTTCAGGGGAGGGGGGAGAGAGTCAGCACCTTCAGGGGAGGGGGAGAGAGTCAGCACCTTCAGGGGAGGGGGAGAGAGTCAGCACCTTCAGGGGAGGGGGAGAGAGTCAGCACCTTCAGGGGAGGGGGAGAGAGTCAGCACCTTCAGGGGAGGGGGAGAGAGTCAGCACCTTCAGGGGAGGGGGAGAGAGTCAGCACCTTCAGGGGAGGGGGAGAGAGTCAGCACCTTCAGGGGAGGGGGAGAGAGTCAGCACCTTCAGGGGAGGGGGAGAGAGTCAGCACCTTCAGGGGAGGGGAAGAGAGTCAGCACCTTCAGGGGAAGGGGAGAGAGTCAGCACCTTCAGGGGAAGGGGAGAGAGTCAAGACCTTCAGGGGACGGGGTGATGAAACAATGTAACAGGCTGTTTTGGTGGTTGTATTCTGTGAGATGGGGTTTGTTGTGAAGCCAGTCACTGATCAGATGCTTGATGTTGTGTTGAAGAATGGAGATGTGTCCTGTGCCCCCGTGCAGTGCCAGGCTCTGAGCTGTAAGGATGCTGTGCACAGACCGGGATCTTGCTGCCCAGAGTGTCCCCATGGTGAGTGCTGAGCGCCGGGAGATCTCGCTGTCGCTGATCTGTTCGGTATTTATTCTCTTGATTCCTGTCTTACAATCGTTCATCCTAGAAACTGGGCATAAATCTGGTGGGACCACACTTCCTTACCCCCCCCCCCACACTAATAACATAGACAGCTCTGGGGGCGGGAGCAGGGACCGAGTGTGCTGCCAACAGTTTAATGTGCTGAGCTGCGAGTGTAGAGTAGAGAAACTCAAGATCGGGGGTTTGGCCTGTGGTGAGCATGCTCACAAAGGTGTATGTTACCCTCAGAACTGTGGCTGCTTTCCCTGCTTACTCTGTGATGCATTGTTTGCTCGAGGCAGGAGTATCAGGCATGGTGATCGATGCTGGCAACGTGCGACTGTGTCTCTCTTAGATCCACAACCCCCATCCTTCCCTGACCACTGTCTCGTGCTAAATCAGACTCTCCACAACTTCATCATCCTATTTAACTCCGAGCTGAGCTTCCAACCACACGCCGCTCCATCACCGCCAACTTCCACCTCCATAACATCGCCTGACTCAGCTCATGTGCGACTGAAACCCTCATCCATGGCTTTGTTACCTCGAGACTTGACTATTCTAATTCTCTTCTGGCCAGCCTCCCACCTTGCACACTCCGTAAGCTGGTGAGTGGGAGGGGAGGCTCGGGGTTCCGAGGGTGGAGGGATGGGGGAGGGACGTGGTCCCGAGGGGGGAGGGGAGGGGTCCCTAGGTGGGTGGGGGAGGGTCGGAGGAGGGGAGGGGTCCCGAGGTGGTTGGGGTCCCGAGGGGGGAGGGTCGGGTGAGGGATGGGGCAGGGACGGGGTCCCGAGGTGGGAGAGGGAGGGTCTGGGGAGGGGTCCCGAGGTGGGTGGGGGAGGGTCAGGGGAGGGATGGGGGAAGGACGGGGTCCCGAGGGGGGAGAGGGAGGGTCGGGGGAGGGTCGGGGTCCCGAGGTGGGAGGGTCGGATCCTGAGGTGGGAGGGGGAGGGTCGGGGGAGGGATGGAGGAGGGCGGGGTCCCGAGGGGGCAGGGGGAGGGATGGAGTCCCGAGTGGGGATGGGGAGGGACGGGGTCCCGAGAGGGGAGGGGAGGGAAGAGGTCCCGAGAGGGGAGGGGGATGGTCGGGGGAAGGATGGGGGAGGGTTGGGGTCCCGGTTGGGGAGGGGAAGAGACGGGGTCCCGGGGGGGGTGGGAGGGGAGGGGTCCAGGGTGGGGAGGGGGTGAGACGGGGTCCCGAAGGGGGAGGGAGAGAGACGGGGTCCCGAGGGGGGTGGGAGGGGAGGGATCCAGAGGGGGGAGGGGGAGGGTTGGGGTCCCGAGGGGGGATGGGGAGAGACGGGGTTCCGATGTGGGGGGGGGGATCCCAAGGGGGGATGGGGAGGGGAGGGGGTGTGGGTGTTTTGGGTCACCTGTTCTAATGGCTCCTTATTTGACGGTGTTAATTTTTGTTTGGTTACGCCCCTGTGAAGCACCTTGGTAGGAACATCTTCCTGCGGTAAGCCACGATATAAATGCAAATTGTTGTTATGTGACTGAATAAGGAAGTGATGTGTTTTTATGTATCATGTACAATGTTCCCTTTAAGCTGTGCAGCGCTCCAGGTGTCCCACGCAGTCGGTGAGCCAGCTTTTACATTGAAAAAAAACACGCAACATTGGACATTTGAATGGGCCTCGCAGGCCCCCAAAACATTACGGGGAACATTGATCATGAGGCTGCTAAATAATTTGGAATTTTCAGTGATTCTGAGCTATTCAGAGTCTGACATTCATTATGTGGTGGTTGTGTGTAAGTGTGTAGAACATAGGAACAGAATGAGGCTATTTAGCCCCTCGAGTCCGTTCCGCCATTCAATTAAATCATGGCTGATTTGCATCTTAACTCCATCTACCTGCCTTGCTTCCTTAACCCTTAATACCCTTGCCTAACACAAATGTAGCAATCTGTGTGTGTGTGTGTCAATGTCTGTGTGTGTGTGTCTGTGTGTGTATCTGTGTGTCTGTGTCTATGTGTGTGTCTGTGAATGCATGTCTGTGTGTGTGTGTGTGGGAATGTCTGTTTGTGTGTGTGTGTGTGTGTGTGTATGTGTGTGTGTGTGTATTATATTCAGAATAACTCCACAAGACTGTGTTGTAAGCTCAAACCATTGTGACCTTGGTCTCTTTAATGTAACTCCAAAGTGAGGAAGCAGCATGGTGGATTGCCTTTTATACCTGCTTGCCCAGGGTGCACAGGTGACCCTTAGGTCTCCCACAGGTGTGCCCACTGGTGGCAAGTCTTACACATTGGTGAGGTTCGCATACGTAACATCACTCCCCCGCCAAAGTCTTATGTACAGGTTATTTACAGGTTGAGGCGACCTGGCGCTCTGTGTTCCCAGGTCGATCACCTGACTTGAAGTCCTGGCCTGGGTGAGATGGTCAGATCATTGCTACACTGCGGTGTGGCTGGTCTGATCAGACTATCGGGCATGGTGGGTTCATCCTCGTGGTTGACAGCGAGGGCGATTGCTGGTTGGGTCCGTGTTGGTGGATCATAGATGGTAAAGTCTTCTTCAAACTGTTCTTGGTTGTCAGTGAATCACAGTTTGGTCTGATCCAAGTGCTTTCTGCATGTTTTCCCATTCAACAGTTTAACAACAAACACTCTATTCCCCTCCTTGGCTAAAACAGTACCAGCAATCCATTTGGGACCATGACTGTAATTGAGAACAAACACAGAATCATTAACCTCAATGTCACGCGATACAGCCGCGCGATCGTGGTACACGTTATGCCAGAGACGCCGGGTTTCTAAATGATCATTGAGATCTGGGTGGACTAAGGAGAGCCTGGTTTTGAGTGCTCTCTTCATTAACAATTCTGCAGGGGGAACCCCAGTGAGTGAGTGGGGGCGCGTCCGGTAGCTGAGCAGGATCTGAGATAACCGGGTCTGCAAGGAGCTGTTCGTTACACATTTCAAGTTCTGCTTGATGGTTTGGACAGCCCGTTCCACTTGACCATTGGATGTGGGCTTAAATGGGGCAGACCTGACATGCTTAATGCCATTGCGGGTCATGAACTCATTGAACTATGAGCTGGTGAAACACGGTCCATTGTCACTAACAAGGACGTCGGGCAAACTATGGGTGGTGAACATGGCCCTGAGGCTTTCAACGGTGGCAGTGGACATGCATGATGATGTTATTATACATGCAATCCATTTAGAGTAAGCGTCCACTGCTACTAGAAACATCTTTCCTAGAAAAGGGCCAGCGAAATCTACGTGGACCCTGGACCACGGTTTGGAGGGCCATGACCACAGACTCAATGGGGTCTCCTTGGGTGCGTTGCTCAACTGTGAGCAAGTGTTGCATTGTGTACGCATGACTCCCATTCGGAGTCAATGCCGGGCCACCAAACGTGCGACCTGGCGATAGCCTTTATCATGACTATGGGTACTGTATAGGTCATGTATAAATGTTTCCCTGCCTTTTTTTGGCAAAACCACACGATTCCCCCATAGGAGACAATCCGATTGGATGGACAATTCATCCTTATGTCGGTGGAACGGCTTAATTTCATCTTGCATTTCCCCGGGAACCGTTGACCAGCTCCTATTAAGGTTGCAGCTTTTTACTAGTGATAGCACAGGGTCTTGGCTAGTCCAGGTCCTGATCTGGCGAGCCGTGACGGGTGACCCCTCGCTCTCAAAAGCATCCATTACCAGAAGCAAGTCTGCGGGTTGAGCCATTTCCACCCCGGTGGTGGGCAATGATAGCCGACTGAGGGCTTCAGTGCAGTTCTCAGTGCCTGGTCTGTGGCGGATTACATAATCATACGCAGACAATGTTTGTGCCCATCTTTGGATGCGGGATGAAGCATTGGTGTTAATACCTTTACTTTCTGAGAGCAGTGAACTAAGCGGTTTGTGGTCGGTTTTGAGCTCGAACCAGAGACCAAATATGTATTGGTGCATTTTCTTAACCCCGTATACGCATGTTAATGCTTCTTTCTCAACCATACTGTAGGCTCTTTCAGCCTTGGATAATCTTCTGAACGCATACGCAACCGGTTGCACTTTGCCTGGCACATTTGCTTGCTGTAACACACAACCGACCCCGTACGACGATGCATCACAAGCTAGTACTAAACGTTTACACGAGTCATAAATACAAGTAACTTGTTCGAGCATAGCAGGTTTCTGGCCTTATTAAAGGCTGTCTCTTGAGATTTACCCCAAATTCAGTCATCACCCTTGCGTAGCAATAAATGCAAGGGTTCCAGCAAAGGGCTCAACCCCGGTAGAAAGTTACCAAAATATTTGAGGAGTCCCAGGAACGAACGCAGCTCCGTCACCTTCTCTGGTCTGGGTGCATTCTTGATGGCCTCCGTCTTGGAGTCCGTGGGTCTGTGCCGTCTGCCGCAATCTTTCTCCCCAGAAATTCGACCTCTGGTGCCAGGAAAACACACTTGGAGTGTTTCAGCCTGAGTCCCACTCTGTCCAGTCACTTTAGAACCTCTTCCAGGTTGTGCAAGTGTTGGATGGTGTTGCAACCAATGATCAAGATGTCGTCTTGGAACACCACGGTGCATGGAACCGATTTCAGCAGACTCTCCATGTTCCTCTGGAAGATGGCCGCAGCCGAGCGAATCCTAAAGGGGCACCTGTGGTACACGAACAGTCCTTTGTGCGTGTTAATGCACGTCAATTTCTTTGATGGTTCAGCCAGCTTCTGTGTCGTGTAAACAGAGGTTAGATCTAGCTTGGTGAACGACTTTCCCCCTGCTAGCATTGCAAATAGGTCCTCCGCTTTAAGTAGTGGGTACTGGTCCTGTAACGAGACTCGATTGATTGTTACCTTGTAGTCCCCGCAGATTCTGACCGTCCCATCGCTCTTTAGCACCGGCACGAACTCGACTGGCGATATGGTTCCCTCTCATTGAAGTTTGTCCAGATCGATCTCGACTTTCTCTTGCATTATATACGGGACTGCTCGGGCTTTGTAATGAACGGACCGTGCCCCAGGAACAAGATGGATCTGCACCTTGGCGCCTGTGAAGTTGCCGATGCCTGGCTCAAATAACGCCGGGAATTTGTTTAGCACCTGGTTATCCAGCAAAGACAGTGCTTTGATGTCATCCCAGTTCCATCTGATCTTTCCAAGCCGGCTTCTGCTGAACAGCGTTGGGCCATCGCCTGGTACAATCCACAGTGTTAAATCATGCACCATTCCGTCGTACGATACTTTCACTGCCGCACTGCCGATAACAGGTATGAGTTCTTTGGTATAAGTGCGCAGCGTTGTGTGAATCGGGCTCAGTTTTGGCCTCTGAGCCTTGTTGCCCCACAGTTTCTCAAAAGCCTTCTGGCTCATGATTGATTGACTCGCCCCCGTGTCCAATTCCATGGAGACTGGAATGCCGTTAAGTTTAACTTTTAACATTATCGGAGGGTTTTTGGTGGTGAAGTTGTGTACCCCATACACTTCCTCTTTGTCCCGAGGTTGCGTCGCCTCTCCTGCTTGTTCAACGTGATCCATGCTGACTCTGCCATGTGGTGAATCAGAGGTCGTTTGCACATTCGCTGGAGGTGTCCCATTGTTCCACAGCCCTTGCACACATAGGGCTTGAATCGACATTGATGGGCTCTATGACTGCCCCCGCAGCGCCAACATGGTGTTAATGGATAAGCATTCATGCCCCACAGCGGCTTCTGAGTCACCCTAGGCTAAGCCTCTGCAGTCGTGTAGGCCCTGCCATGTACAGTTCTGTCTGCTGAAGGCATTATTTTATGCACAGTACTTGCCGGTGAGCTTTGATGCCGTGAAGATACCTGTTTCGTGTTGTCGTTCGTGGATATGAAAGCCTGGGCTATTGTGATGGCCTTGCTCAGATCTAGGGATTTGGCAGATAGCAGTTTGCGAAGAATGACCTCGTAGCCGATTCCAAGCACGGAAAAGTCCCGTAACATTTTCCCCAAAGGTCTGGCAAATTCGCACTGTCCCGCAAGGCGTCTTAGGTCGGCGATAAAGCTCTCCATGTTCTGGCCCTCGGAGCGATGGGGCGTGTAAAAGCGATACCTGGCCTTTAGGATGCTCTCCTTTAGCTTGAGGTGTTCCCAAACCAGCGTGCCGAGGCCTTATATCGAAGACCCACATACGGTGAGGAGAATCGCCCTGCGCTTGATCGCCGCCTCAGCCGTGTCCAGCCCGTTGGCCACGAAGTACTGGTCGAGACGCTCAATGAAGGCTTCCCAATCATTACCCTCAACAAATCTCTCAAGAATACCAATGGCAGCCATTACTGCGTGAAAGTTCGTGATCTGTAACTCGTCGCCAATTATTGTGTTCAGAATAACTCCACAAGACTGTGTTGTAAGCTCAAACCATTGTGACCTTGGTCTCTTTAATGTAACTTCAGAGTGAGGAAGCAGCATGGTGGATTGCCTTTTATACCTGCTTGCCCAGGGTGCTAAGGTGACCCTTAGGTCTCCCACAGGTGTGCCCCCTGGTGGCAAGCCTTACACATTGGTGAGGTTTGCATACATAACAGTGTGAATGTCTATGTGTGTGTGTGTGTGTGAATGTCTATGTGTGTGTGTGTGTGTGAATGTCTATGTGTGTGTGTGTGTGTTTGTGAATGTATGTTTGTGTGTGTGTGTGTGTGTGTGTGCGTTTGTCTCCACTTTTGCCCCTGTCCCCAGGCCCTGTGGTATTGTAACGTGTTTTGTCGATTTGCTTGGCAGGCTGTGCTGATGGAAGATCTCATGGGGAGAGCTGGAAGTCCGAGGCTTGTAAACACTGCTCCTGTGAGGTAGGAGGACCTTGTGACATACGACAGCATTCTCATCAGGGACACAGAAATGGAGCGAAGGAACCCCTGGGTGGGAGATAGGTGCAGGAGCCCAGTGTATGGGCTTAGTCTGTCCCGCACAGGAGTACGTCCCCATTGGTGGGGTCCACTCGAAACCGTTGCTTTGATTTTTGCACCTGAGGGACTTGGAACGGTTTGATGTGAAATTCAGGAGCCTGTTTTAAAGTTTCAGATGTTACGGGTTTGATCCCTGATATTTGAAGGGCAAATGAGAAAGAGCCTTGAGGGGAGCTCAGTGGAGGGGAAAATGTTACCGGGGCAAAATAAACCGAGCGAGGGGTGATTTCCGTAACCCCCCCCTGTCTAGCTGATCACTGGGGCAGTGGGCAGCAGAATGCTAATATACCCAGCGCCCAACTGTAGACTCAATTCCCCAGCACGCAACAGGCGGGCCTTTATTCCAATATTTCAATTGGGGTCCTGCGTAACTCCCCAACACAGTCTAGGGTTACCGTGCACAGGGCCAACTGGAACTCCGCGCTGTGGTCACTCCCAAATCTGGCTTGAATGTTCGTCCCCGCCAGCAAAACCTTCTCGCCCACTGCTAGATTGTCCCGCTCGCCTCGGGTTTCCCGCCCCCTGCCATCGGCCAAGGTTGCTCACCCTCGCCCTGGGTTGCCCAAGATTGATCTATCACCCCGGATCCCCCTCCCCCCTGGATACGCCAATCCCATTGGCTCATTCTGGCATCATGGGAAATTCAGCAGATTCTCCTCCTCCTCCCTCAAGCAGCTCACCGATTCCGTTCTAATGAGGCCCGATTGTGAACAGGCTGCACGCTCTCGACCCCGGCCTGAATGGTTTGTACCCTCATCAGAATTCGCCACAGTCAGGGGGTCGTGACCCTCCCTGTGCATCTGTGCCAGGTCAGGGGGTCGTGACCTTCCCTGTGCATCTGTGCCAGGTCAGGGGTCGTGACACCCTCGGCGCATCTGAGCAAAGTCAAGGTTCGTGATGGTATCTCAGGCTCACTGTGGGGCCGTGTGGACCTGCACTTCAAAAGGAGTTGGCGATTTCATTAGAGGATAGGGGTCAAAGGAAATGCAAGAAATTGGACTGACGGGACCTCGCAATGATTGTGGGTTTGTTTTCCTGTGTGCTCATCATGAGCAAAGTGCTAAATTTAACTGGAATTTGCATTAGATGATAGAGGAGATTTAATAAAGATTCTAACGTTCTCTATTTGTTCCTCTCTCGGTCTCCCCTGTAGAATGGCCAAGTCCAGTGCACCACAAAGGCATGTAAAACTGTTCACTGCCAGCATCCCATCACCCCACGGGGCAAGTGCTGCCCCGAATGCACCGGGTGCCTGTATAACAGGCGCAGACTGCGGAATGGCCAGAGTCACCAAGACCTTTGCACCAAGTGCTTGTGTAAGGTGGGTGTGTGCAGAGTGTGCTGAATGTGCGAAGGGTAGGTCAGGGAGTGCAGGGTAGGTCAGGGAGTGCGGGGTCGGTGATGTATGTTGCACTCAAATCACTGACTCCACACGGCCTGGTGCTGTAATAACTACTGTGACCTTAGTCCTTTATTGTGCAACTCCAGAGTGCCTCTCAGGTGTGGTGGGCAGCCTTTTATACTCTTGTCTTGCAGGTACTTTCAGGTCTCCCACCACAGCGCCCTCTGTGGCGCACCATTGTACTTATACATTTAATGTATCTGGACAATACATAACATCTCACTCCCCCGCCCCCCCACCAGTTCCAAAAGCCATTGCCGGTGACCTCGGCCTTGTTCGCCCTGGTTGATTTGTGAGTGTGAGTCCATGACCATCCACTTCCCTCTTCTCCCCCATGTGGAGATTATGCTTGCGATCCGGTGCAAGCACGTGGTGTTTGCAGTCCTTACATGGGTGATAAAGTACACGAGCACAACCTCCAACCGAAAGCAGGTATACATAGACGGTACATGTGTATGGTAGATATAATATGTGGTACAGATGTTGTGTCAAAAGTTTGCGGGTACACTGAACAGTTATTTAATCCCAGCTCCTCTGGGTGAGGTACGGTGTCGATACACAGTCCCTTTTTACCCGAGGTAATGGGCTGCGCTGAGACAGGGTATCGCAACTGGTGCGTTGCCTCTGTTCTCAGAAAGTAGTCGCTTTGGCTGCTCATCTGCAGCTGCTGAACCATTGCATGAATCACCTAAATCGAAAATCACATTAGCCCATTAGTCACGTTAGTCACGGATCCATATCCCTGTTATTTGTACCCCATGGTATTAACTCTTTTCGAAATTCATATCCATATTTTTAAACACAGTAACCATTCAGCATTAAAATATTAACTCTTATCATAAGTCGTAATTCTACATTCACATAGCCTTACAAAAGTCTCATTGTGGAGACGGCCAACGGTATAAGGCCCTTTTAAGACTCCCGGGTGCATTTCCCTTTTAAGACGCCATCTTGTGGTTCCCACGAGGCTTCCCTTGGGCGCCGCCAATTTAGTTGCGCTGCTGGCCTTTGTCTGCAGAGCTCTGTTGCCACGAGGCTCACCACTATCTTGAGCTCGCTGGCGAAGAAAGAACAGAGGGAACAAAGAAGAAAGAAAGGGGAAAAACGGCCCACAGCAACCCATCTTGACTCTGGCAGAAGTGGTTCCCTGGACTCGATCAGTCACAGTCCCTGTGAGGGCAGCCTCCGTACTTGCTGCAAAGCTGAGAAGACTTCATCACTCCTCCACAGACTGCTGTTCCCCGGGTTCGCAAAGAGCAGCGCCGACCGAGCTGGAGCTGGAGCCTAAATCCACACACAGGTGACAGCAGCCCAGAACTCCTGACCTCAAACAATCCTGCAGCCTCAGCCTCCACAGACGAGCAGACCCTGGAAGAGCAGTTTTGCAGGTGCGGGCCGATTGCTGGGGGGCGGGTTGGCGGGGCGCTGCGGGCGATGAGCGGGAGGTCCATCGATGGCCGGCGGATCCGGGGGGCCCACGCAGAGGAAAAGTCGGGCGGCGGTAGCGGCTGCGATGGTGGCGGCCGCAGGTGGGGCGGCAAGTGTGGAGACAGCGGTGGGAGTGGAGGTTGCGGCGGCTGGCGTGACTCGGGAGAACGCGAGCCAGAGCGGCGGATGTGGCAGCAAGTACGGAGGCCGCCCTCACAGGGACTGTGACTGATCGAGTCCAGGGAGCCACTTCTGCCAGAGTCAAGATGGGTTGCTCTGGGCCATTTTTCCCCTTTCTTTCTACTTTGTTCCCTCTGTTCTTCCTCCATAGCGCCAGCCTGGTGCTGCTTGATCGGCCCCCCCCTCAGCGGACTCTGAGTTCCAGGACCCCGAGGTCCGTGCTCTCTGCCCCGGGCAGAGCCACGTTCTGCAGTTTTGTCTGTGGTGGGCGCTATCCTGTGGACAGTGCCTGCCGGGTTCGAGACTGTGTGGATCATTTGCTTGGTGCTGCAAGTCGAGGTCATATGTGCCCGGCTGATGGTGATGGCCTTTGTCAGAGCGACTGTGGGTTCCGTGGCTAATAGCTTGTGAAGGAGGCCCTCGTGGCCAATCCCCATAACAAAAACGTTCCGCAAAGCCTCGTCAAGGTGTGCCCCAAAATCACACGGCGCCGCGAGTCTCCTGAGGTCCGCAGCATATTTGGTGACATCTGGCCCTCAGATCTGCAGTGATGGTAGAATTTGTATCTGGCTGTGAGGATGCTCTCCTTTGGTTTCAACTGGTCACGAATGAGTTGAGTCAGCTCCTCGTATGACTTGTCCCTGGCGGTCGCGGGTGCCAGCAAATCCCTGACGAGACAGTAAACCTCATCTCCACAACTGGAAAGCAATATCGCCTTACGCTTATCTCTCATTGCATCCATGTCCGCCGTCAGGTTGTTTGCTGTGAAGTAGTACTCAAGCCTTTCCGTAAAGGCCTCCCAATCATTGCCCACAGTAAAATCCTTTAGCGAGCCCAGAGTGGCCATGGTTGCGTGAAGTTCATCCGTGTCCTTGTTGCCAATGTGATGTATGTAGCACTCAAATCACTGACTCCACACGGTCTGGTGATGTAATAACTGCTGTGACCTTAGTCCTTTATTGTGTAACTCCAGAGTGCCTCTCAGGTGTGGTGGGCAGCCTTTTATACTCTGTCTCGCAGGTACTTTCAGGTCTCCCACCACAGCGCCCTCTGTGGCGCACCATTGTACTTATACATTTAATGTACTTGGACAATACATAACAGGGTTGATCAGGGAGTGGAGGGTCGGTCAGGGAGTATAGGGTAGGTCAGGGAGTGGAGGTGCAGGGAGTGGAGGGTCGGTCAGGGAGTGGAGGGTCGGTCAGGGTGTGGAGGGTCGGTCAGGGTGTGGAGGGTCGGTCAGGGAGTGGAGGGTCGGTCAGGGTGTGCAGGGTCAGTCAGGGTGTGCAGGGTCGGTCAGGGAGTGGAGGGTCAGGGAGTGGAGGGTCGGTCAGGGAGTGGAGGGTCAGGGAGTGGAGGGTGTGTGCAGGGTCGGCCAGGGAGTGAGAGGTGTATAACAAAGCAGCTCATGCGATGGGCTATACACTACCAGGCACAGGACAGCTCGTGGGCACTGTTTGCTGGCCACAGACCCATCAAAGATACACAGCAAGGATCAACCGCTCAGTCTTCACACATCCGGGACTCAATTCCTACTCCCTTCCTCTACCTTCCTGTCAGGTGTCAGCCGAGGCTCAGTGGCTACAATCCGCGCCTGAGTCAGAAGGTCGTGGGGTCAAGCCCCACTCCAGAGACTTGAGCTCATAATCTGGACGATACTCCAATACAGTACTGAGGGAGTGCTGCACTGTCGGAGGGACAGTACTGAGGGAGTGCTGCACTGTCGGAGGGACAGTACTGAGGGAGTGCTGCACTGTCGGAGGGACAGTACTGAGGGAGTGCTGCACTGTCGGAGGGACAGTACTGAGGGAGTGCTGCACTGTCGGAGGGACAGTACTGAGGGAGTGCTGCACTGTCGGAGGGACAGTACTGAGGGAGTGCTGCACTGTCGGAGGGACAGTACTGAGGGAGAGCTGCACTGTCGGAGGGACAGTACTGAGGGAGAGCTGCACTGTCGGAGGGACAGTACTGAGGGAGTGCTGCACTGTCGGAGGGACAGTACTGAGGGAGTGCTGCACTGTTGGAGGGACAGTACTGAGGGAGTGCTGCACTGTCGGAGGGACCGTACTGAGGGAGTGCTGCACTGTCGGAGGGACAGTACTGAGGGAGTGCTGCACTGTCGGAGGGACAGTACTGAGGGAGTGCTGCACTGTCGGAGGGACAGTACTGAGGGAGTGCTGCACTGTCGGAGGGACCGTACTGAGGGAGTGCTGCACTGTCGGAGGGACAGTACTGAGGGAGTGCTGCACTGTCGGAGGGACAGTACTGAGGGAGTGCTGCACTGTCGGAGGGACAGTACTGAGGGAGTGCTGCACTGTCGGAGGGACAGTACTGAGGGAGTGCTGCACTGTCGGAGGGACCGTACTGAGGGAGTGCTGCACTGTCGGAGGGACAGTACTGAGGGAGTGCTGCACTGTCGGAGGGACAGTACTGAGGGAGTGCTGCACTGTCGGAGGGACAGTACTGAGGGAGTGCTGCACTGTCGGAGGGACAGTACTGAGGGAGCGCTGCACTGTCGAAGGGGCAGTACTGAGGGAGCGCTGCACTGTCGAAGGAGCAGTACTGAGGGAGTGCTGCACTGTTGGAGATCCTGTCTTTCAGATGAGACAATAAACTAAGTCCCATCTGCCCTCTCAGGTGGAAGTAAAAGATACCATGACACTATTGAAAGCAAAGTAGGGCTGTCCTCTCTGGTGTTACATAAGAAATAGAAGCAGGAGTAGACCATTTGGCTCCTCGAGCCTGCTCCACCATTTAATAAGATCATGGCTGATCTGATCATGGACTCAGCTCCACTTCCCTATAAGGACGTTGGGCCAATGTTTATCCTTCAACAAACGTCACTAAAAACAGATTATTGGGTCATTTATATTATTGCTGTTTGTGAGATCTTGCTGTGTGCAAATTGGCTGTCGCAGTTCCTACATTACAGCAGTGACTACAATTCAAAAGTACTTCATTGACTGTAAAGCTCTTTGGGACGTGTAAGGTGCTGTAGAAATGCAATCTTTCCTTCTCCTCACGTGTTGGGCTGAATCATCCAGCAAGGAAAGGATTGGAGCTAAAGGTTGGCGGAGATTTCTAGTCCGGCAGTTTTGGCGTCATTGCCTGCGACAAGCACTGTCCTGGAGATTGGACTTGTGGGATTTTCTATCTTTGCGGCCACTCTAATGACAGAATATGAAAATGCTGCAGAGCAGAATTACTGATTAAATCACGAATGAGGATAATTTTCGAACTTGTTTGTCTCTCCGCAGAATGGAAACATCCAGTGCCAGAGAGTTCCCTGCACTGACCTCACCTGTCTGAACCAGTACAAGCCACCTGGGGAATGCTGTCCCGTCTGCCGGCCAGGTAACTTCAGACATCCCATTTCCATGTCCAGGTAATTACCCACCTCCCGTCACTAGTGTCCCGGTAACCACCCACCGCCTGTCACTAGTGTCCCGGTAACTCCCCACCGCCTGTCACTAGTGTCCCGGTAACATACCACCGCCCATCACCAGTGTCCCGGTAACTCCCCACCTCCCATCACTAGTGTCCCGGTAACTCCCCAGCGCCTGTCACTAGTGTCCCGGTAACATACCACCGCCCATCACCAGTGTCCCGGTAACTCCCCACCTCCCATCACTAGTGTCCGGGTAACTCCCCACCGCCTGTCACAAGTGTCCCGGTAACTCCCCACCGCCTGTCACTAGTGTCCCGGTAACTCCCCACCGCCCGTCACTAGTGTCCCGGTAACTCCCCACCTCCCGTCATGAGTGTCCCGGTAACTCCCCACCGCCTGTCACTAGTGACCCGGTAACCACCCACCACCCGTCACTAGTATCCCAGTAACTCCCCACCTCCCGTCACTAGTGTCCCGGTAACTCCCCACCTCCCGTCACTAGTGTCCAGGTAACTCCCCACCGCCTGTCACTAGTGTCCCGGTAACTCCCCACCGCCTGTCACTAGTGTCCCGGTAACCACCCACCGCCTGTCACTATTGTCCTGGTAATCACCCACCGCCTGTCACTAGTGTCCCGGTAACTCCCCACCGCCTGTCACCAGTGTCCCGGTAACACCCCACCGCCCATCACCAGTGTCCCGGTAACTCCCCACCTCCCATCACTAGTGTCCCGGTAACTCCCCACCGTCCGTCACTAGTGTCCCGGTAACTCCCCACCGCCTGTCACTAGTGTCCCGGTAACACCCCACCGCCCATCACTAGTGTCCCGGTAACTCCCCACCTCCCATCACTAGTGTCCCGGTAACACCCCAGCGCCTGTCACTAGTGTCCCGGTAACATACCACCGCCCATCACCAGTGTCCCGGTAACTCCCCACCTCCCATCACTAGTGTCCCGGTAACTCCCCAGCGCCTGTCACTAGTGTCCCGGTAACATACCACCGCCCATCACCAGTGTCCCGGTAACTCCCCACCTCCCATCACTAGTGTCCGGGTAACTCCCCACCGCCTGTCACAAGTGTTCCGGTAACCACCCACCGCCTGTCACTAGTGTCCTGGTAATCACCCACCGCCTGTCACTAGTGTCCCGGTAACTCCCCACCGCCTGTCACTAGTGTCCCGGTAACCACCCACCACCTGTCACTAGTGTCCCGGTAATTCCCCACTGCCTGTCACTAGTGTCCCGGTAACCACCCACCGCCTGTCACTAGTGTCCCGGTAACCACCCACCGCCTGTCACTAGTGTTCCGGTAACCACCCACCGCCTGTCACTAGTGTCCCGGTAATCACCCACCGCCTGTCACTAGTGTCCCGGTAACTCCCCACCTCCCGTCACTAGTGTCCAGGTAACTCCCCACCGTCCGTCACCAGTGTCCCGGTAACTCCCCACCGTCCGTCACCAGTGTCTCGGTAACTCCCCACCGTCCGTCACCAGTGTCCCGGTAACACCCCACCGTCCGTCACTAGTGTCCAGGTAACTCCCCACCACCTGTCACTAGTGTCCCGGTAACTCCCCACCGCCCGTCACTAGTGTCCCGGTAACTCCCCACCTCCCGTCACTAGTGTCCCGGTAACTCCCCACCTCCCGTCACTAGTGTCCCGGTAACTCCCCACCTCCCATCACTGGTGTCCCGGTAACTCCCCACCTCCCGTCACTAGTGTCCCGGTAACTCCCCACCTCCCGTCACTAGTGTCCCGGTAACTCCCCACCTCCCGTCACTAGTGTCCCGGTAACTCCCCACCTCCCGTCACTAGTGTCCCGGTAACTCCCCACCTCCCGTCACTAGTATCCCGGTAACTCCCCACCTCCCGTCACTAGTGTCCCGGTAACTCCCCACCTCCCGTCACCAGTGTCCCAGTAACTCCCCACCGTCCGTCACCAGTGTCCCGGTAACACCCCACCGCCTGTCACTAGTGTCCCGGTAACTCCCCACCTCCCGTCACTAGTGTCCTGGCAACTCCCCACCGCCTGTCACTAGTGTCCAGGTAACTCCCCACCACCCGTCACTAGTGTCCCGGTAACACCCCACCTCCCGTCACTAGTGTCCAGGTAACTCCCCACCGCCTGTCACTAGTGTCCAGGTAACTCCCCACCTCCCATCACTAGTGTCCCGGTAACACCCCACCTCCCATCACTAGTGTCCAGGTAACTCCCCACCTCCCGTTACTAGTGTCCCGGTAACACCCCACCTCCCGTCACTAGTGTCCAGGTAACTCCCCACCTCCCGTCACTAGTGTCCAGGTAACTCCCCACCGCTCGTCACTAGTGTCCAAGTAACTCCCCACCGCCCATCACTAGTGTCCAAGTAACTCCCCACCTCCCGTCACTAGTGTCCCGGTAACTCCCCACCGCCCATCACTAGTGTCCAAGTAACTCCCCACCTCCCATCACTAGTGTGCCGGTAACTCCCCACCGCCCATCACTAGTGTCCCGGTAACTCCCCACCGCCCATCACTAGTGTCCCGGTAACTCCCCACCGCCCATCACTAGTGTCCAGGTAACTCCCCACCGCCTGTGACTAGTGTCCCAGTAACTCCCCACTGCCCGTCACTCATGTCCAAGTAACTCCCCACTGCCGGTCACTAGTGTCCAGGTAACTTCTCAACTCCTGTCACTTGTGACCAGGGGCTAGATTTTACACTTTTGTGCAGATCGCCAAAATTTGGGCTGTATTTCTGGCATGGGCGGTAAAAATTGTTTTTCAGATTGCCGGCTTGTCGCCCATTCTCAAAGCCTCTCGTCTCCATTTTTGAAATTGGACGTTACCGCGAGCGATATGAAATGAGCGGTAGCGTTAAATCTCTGAGTTTCTGCCGTAAAGTGTCGCCGTCCTTAGCAACGGCATGGCAACGCTCGATTCCCGCGATTCAGGAGGTCACGAATCATCATGACATGCATAGAAGAGGAGACAGAGAGAGAGGGAGCTCAGAGGGACTGAAAGCGTGTGTGGCTGTTGTGTGGCTACTTTGGGAGGAACGAGGGAGAGTTTAGAGCTTTACAGCAAATAGGGAAACAAAAAGTAGCTGTTACCAGCCACATATTTGCCCGAATTTGGCCTATAATGTAGAGAGAGGAGGAGGTGTCACAGCACGCTGTGGAGACTGACGCTGGCAAGAGCAGTGAGCTGGAAGAGGAGCACATTGGAGGGCGCAAATGAGCAAGGAGGCTCTCGGTCGAGGTAAATGCCTCCCTCCTGCAGGAGTTCGAGTTACGCTGGGGTGATTTGACCCGGGGGGGGCGTGGGAAGCCCACCCCAAAGGCCTACTAGAGTATATGGGCCGAGATAGCAGAGGTGGTCTCGTCGGCGACCAATGAGGTGCGTGAGGGAAACCAATGCCGCAAACGATGGAATGACCTTGTGGGATCCGCAAGAGTAAGTATTACATTGATTTACATGTATTGATGTATTTATATAATTTGAAATGTAAGTCATGAGTGACTATCAGCAGATGTGAGGTCTTGCACTTTTACCGGGAATATTGTAGTCAAAGCCTGCAGTAACGGTGTACGTCTTTAGGTAAAGAATGATAATTATCATAATAATCATGATTACATCTGTCGGTTATGTGTTGTATCAGTCTCTGTAACAGTACCTAGCAATGATCTCATGCCATGTTGTACTGTCACCTTTTACAGAAGCTATCAACGATGAGGTTCGTGCAGAGGCGAACGGGTGGGGGGCCACCAGTCACCAGTGACATCAATGAGATGGAGGAGCGGGTGCTCACACTCGTGGGGAAGCACACCCGGACAGCCACGTAAGCAGCTGCAGACCCTGAAGTGATGCCACGTGAGTAAAGTTTACACCATTGTGTGATGTAAAGTTAATTGATGCCACACCCACTCATATCCAAACAATCATATATGCTAGATGATTTCTACAATTGTCCTGTAAATAATGATGGCCCAATGAAAATCATTGCAATGCAGAATGTGTTGATGGTCATGAAATGTGATGTCTGTGATGATTTTGATAGCAGTGGTGCTTTTGTCGTGCATATGCTGTGTGTAGCGCTGTAATCACCTTGTGACCCGAGCAACCCCTTCTCCTCTAATAACGTCATTTGTGTTTTGCAGCTCAGCCAGCAGCGTGGCCCCAGGCGAGGCCAGAAGGTGGGGGCGTGGGGCCGGACTCACCGGACGATCCTACATCTGGTGCTGAGGAGGTCCGATTCTCGCCCGTCAATCCACTGGGTCTGTTCTCTACGGATGAGAGCGCGGACTTCGAGGAGCCTGCATCACCAGGCTCCAGAAGGCATTCCACCCCATGGCCATCTAGTGCTCCTCCGGCCGTTCCCGTCTCCACTCTGGAGGTACCAGCCCCAAGCACCTCGCCACAGGGCATCCCATTTGTCCCTAGGACAGCGCCGACCCGGCTGAGGTTTTGTGGACACGGCAGGTCTGCTCCATGAGTGCCACATGGGAGCGGAGAGATGGTACAGTTGTCCAGGAGGACTGTAGACATTGGTGACCAGATCCTTGATGCATTGGGGGGCATATCCCGACAGCTGTCCACCATGACTGACTACGTTCCATGGATGGCGGAGGCCCTGGAGGCGATAGCCAGGAACACTGCTGGCACAGGCTTCCCAGTGGTCCCGGAGCGTGGCAATCCACCCCTAGATTCTGCACCACCAGTGCCAACGACAGATGAGAGGCAGGACTAAGGTCCTGCTTCTGGATCAGAGAATGTTCCACTCTCAGCACTCCACGCTCCCGTTGGGAAGGGGTAGAAGTGGGGAGAAGAAGGGGAGGGGGGAAGGAAAGTGAGGTGCATGTCCGCAGGTGATGGCTGTGTTATATCTATCTGGGTGTATGCAATTTGTTGTAATGTATGGGGGGAGGGGGCCACCCTCCTGCTTTGCCTTTGTATTCTGTGTTGCTGAACATGTTGACCATTTGATTGATGTCAATGGTCGAAAAAGTGGGGTGTGGGCGGGGATGGGGTATTTTTGCCTGTGATACTTATGGTTTCAGACCAATGTCGGTATCAAAAATTTTTATTGAACATTACCTTGCTGCGCATTGTCTCAGATAGCTGGACCGTTACACACTGGTGATTCCTTAGCATGAAAGGGTTAAATAAAACTTAACTTCAATCAATGTAAACTTTAACTGGCACCAAGGTAATGGCCACCATTGATGTCTGAGCTACACACACACAGCAGTGTGTCAGCATTGTCACTCACAGCAACATTTTTTCAGGTAAATCGTTCAGATATCAGCTCCTCCCGTAAGAGCCTTACAGCTATGTAGCCACCATGGGCCCTTTCCTGTGGTCTGGAGGGGGGGCGTGGGCATGGTTGCATAGCCATCCTGATTGTCTGGCCCTAGGTCAGCGTCCAACCCTTCATCCTCCTCTTCCTCTCTCTCCTGAGATGGAGCATCACTCCTTTCTGGCAATTCTTGTCCCCTCCTGATAGCCAGGTTGTGCAGCATGGAGCACACGACCATGAATTTAGCTACTTGCTCAGGGTTGTATTGTCGCTCACATCCTGAGCGGTCCAGGCATCTAAAGTGCTGCTTAAGCACAGTTATTGTTTTCTGGACCACATTGCATGTGTCTCTGTGGCTCTGGTTGTATCACTTCTCGGCCTCGGTGTGGGTGTCATGCTGCGGGGGTCATCAGTCAGGTGGCTTGGCCATATCGGTTGTCACCAAGCATCCAGCATTGTCCGTGTGGCTGACTCTTAAACATGTCAGAGATGGTGCTCTCATGCAGGATGTGAGCCTCATCGAAGCTGCCCGGATATTTGGCATTCACTGCCATTATTATCTGGTTGTGGTCGACAACTAGTTGGACCTTCAGCGAGTGAAATCCTTTTCTGTTACAAAAAAGCTTTGGGTCCTGAGAAGGTGCCTGCATGGCGATGTGAGTGCACTGTATTACTTCCTGCACCCTGGGGATCTTAGCAATGCGGTAGAATGCTCCAGCCCTGTCAGTCTGAGCCTCCATGTTCATGGGGAAGCTGATAAAGTCCATCCTTTGTGCGTACAGGGCCTTCATGACCTGTCTAATGCAGCGATGTGTGGGGTGGTGAGACAGTGGGGAAATCTGGGCGATATTATTCGCATTGATTTCACCCAGTCTGATGATTCCGCCCAAGAAAAGTGGGCAGATGGTATTATTTTTTCCCGACGTTACGCACATGGTAAAAATACCGCTTGACGATAAGTGTCCGAAAAATGGGTATCAATTTCCATTTTGTTGCTAAATGGGCGATATCTGGGCGTTATACGTCATTTCAGCGGTAAAATGGACGTTACGCATGCAAAGAAAGTGCAAAATCTAGTCCCAGGTAACTCCCCACCTCCCGTCATTGAGTCCAGGAAACACCCACCTCTCATCACTAGTGTCCAGGTAACTCCCCACCTCCCGTCATTGAGTCCAGGAAACACCCACCTCTCATCACTAGTGTCCAGGTAACTCCCCACCTCCCATTACTAGTATCCAGGTAACTCCACACCTCCCATCACTAGTGTCCAGGTAACTCCCCACCTCCCATCACTAGTGTCCAGGTAACTCCCCACCTCCCGCCACTAGTGTCCAGGAAACACCCCACCTCCCATCACTAGTGTCCAGGTAACTCCACACCTCCCATCGTGGTATCATATAGACTGGCCAAACCAAATTAGTAATAATACTGTGGAAGATGAATTCCTGGAGTGTGTACGAGATGGTTTTTTTAGACCAGTATGTTGAGGAGCCTGCTAGGGAACAGGCTATCCGAGATTTGGTATTCTGTAATGAGGTTAAATAACTGTCTTGTTGTGCGGGGTCCTTTAGGGAAGAGTGACCATAACATGATTGAATTCTTTATTAAGATGGAAAGTGAAGTAGTCCAATCCGAAACTAGGGTCCTAAATCTAAACAAAGGAAACTACGAAGGTATGAGGAATGAATTGGCTATGATAGATTGGGAAGATTCATTAAAAGGCATGAAATAGGTAATGGCTAACATAAGGAACAAATGCATGAATTACAACAGTTATACATTCCTTTCTGGCGTAAAAACACAAAAGGAAAAGTGGCCCAACCATGGCTAGCAAAATAAATTAAGGGTAGCATTAGATCCAAAGAGGAATTATCCAAAGTTGCCAGAAAAAGTAGCAAGCCTGAGAATTGGGAGCAGTTTAGAATTCAGCAAAAAAGGACCAAGAGATTGATTAAGAGGGGAAAAATAGAGAATGAGAGTAAACTTGCAAGAAACATAAAAACCGACTACAAAAGTTTCTACAAGTACGTAAAAAGAAAAAGATTAATGAAGACAAATGTAGGTCCTTTACAGACAGAGATGGGAGAATTTATAATGTGGAACAAGGAAATGGCAGAACAATTAAATAAATACTTTGGTTCTGTCTTCACGGAAGAGGACACAAATAACGTCCCAGAAATGCTAGGGAACCAAGGGTCTAGTGAGCAAGAGGAATTAAAGGAAATGATTATTAGTAAGAAAATAGTGCTGGAGAAACTAAGGGGACTGAGGGCCGATAAATCCCCAGGGCCTGACGATCTGCATCCCAGAGTACTAACAGAGGTAGCCATGGAAATAGTGGATGCATTGGTTGTCATCTTCCAAAATTCTACAGATTATGGAACAGTTCCTGCAGATTGGAGGATGGCAAATGTAATCCCACTATTTAAAAAAGGAGGGAGAGAGAAAACAGGGCATTACAGACCGATTAGCCTGACATCAGAAGTCGGGAAAATGCTGGAGTCTATTATAAAGAATGTGATAATGGCACACTTAGATAATATCAACTGGATTAAACAAAGTCAACACGGATTTATGAAGGGAAAATCATGCTTGACAAACCTACTGGAGTTTTTTTGAGGATGTAACTGATAGAATAGATAAGGGAGAACCAGTGGATGTAGTGTATTTGGATTTTCAGAAGGCCTTTGATAAAGTCCCATATAAGAGGTTAGTGTGCAAAATGAAAGCACATAGGATTGGGAGTAATGTACTTGCATGGATTGAAAATTGGTTAACTGACAGGACACAGAGAGTAGGAATAAACAGGACTTTTTCGGGGTGGCTGGCAGTAACCAGTGGGGTACCACAGGGATCAGTGCTTGGGTCCCAGCTATTCACAATATATATAAATGATTTGGATGAAGGCACTAAATGCAATATTTCCAAGTTTGCTGATGACACAAAAATAGGTGGGATTGTGAACTGTGAGGAGGTTGCAAAGATGCTGTAATGCGATTTAGATAGGTTGAGTGAGTGGGCAAACACATGGCAGATGCAGTATAACATGGATAAATGTGAAGTTATCCACTTTGGTAGGAAAAACATAAGGACAAAGTATTATTTAAATGGTGATAACTCGGGAAGTGTCCATGTACAGAAGGACCTGGGTGTCCTTGTACATCAGCCATTGAAAGCAAACATGCAGGTGCAAGTAGTTAGGAAGGCAAATGGTATGATGGCCTTCATTGCGAGAGGATTTGAGTACAGGAGCAAGGATATCTTACTACAGTTATACAGGGCCTTTCTGAGACCGTACCTGGAATATTGTGTGCAGTTTTAGTCGTCTTACTTAAGAAAGGATATACTTGCCATAGTGGGAGTGCAGCGAAGGTTCACCAGACTGATTCCTGGGATGGCAGGACTGTCATATGAGGAGAGATTGGGTCGACTTGGCTTATTTCACTAGAGTTTAGAAGAATGACAGGAGATCTCATTGCAATGTATAAAATTCTGACGGGGTTGGGCAGACTGTATGCGGGGAGGATGTTTCCCCGGGCTGGGAAGTCTAGAACAAGGGGTCACAGTCTCAGGATACGGGGTAGGAAATTTAGAACCGAGATGAGGAGAAATGTTTTCACTCAGAGGGTGGTGAACCTGTGGAATTCTCCATCACAGAAGGTTGTGGAGGCCAAGTCACTGAATATATTTAAGAAGGAGATAGATTGATTTCTAGACACAAAAGGCATCAAGGGGTATGGGGAAAAAGCGAGAATATGGTGTTGAGATAGAGGATCAGCCATGATTAAACTGAATGACGGTGTAGACTCGAAGGGCCGAATGACCTACTACTGCTTCTAGTTTCTATGTTTCTATGTGTCCAGGTAACTCCCCACTTCCCGTCACTAGTGTCCAAGTAACTCCCCAACTCCTATCACGAGTGTCCAGGTAACTCCCCACCTCCCGTCACTAGTGTCCAGGTAACTCCCCACCTCCCATCACTAGTGTCCAGGTAACTCCCCACCTCCCGTCACTAGTGTCCAGGTAACTCCCCACCTCCCGTCACTAGTCTCCCAGTAACTCCCCACCTCCCATCACGAGTGTCCAGGTAACTCCCCACCTCCCGTCACTAGTGTCAAAGTAACTCCCCACCTCCCATCACTAGTGTCCAGGTAACTCCCCACCTCCCGTCACTAGTGTCCAGGTAACTCCCCACCTCCCATCACTAGTGTTCAAGTAACTCCCCACCTCGCGTCACGAGTGTCCAGGTAACTCCCCACCTCCCATCACTCGTGTCCAAGTAACTCCCCACCTCCCGTCACTAGTGTCCAAGTAACTCCCTACCTCCCATCACTAGTGTCCAGGTAACTCCCCACCTCCCATCACTAGTGTCCCAGTAACTCCCCACCTCCCGTCACTAGTGTCCAAGTAACTCCCCACCTCCAGTCACTAGTGTCCAAGTAACTCCCCACCTCCCGTCACTAGTGTCCAGGTAACTCCCCACCTCCCATCACGAGTGTCCAGGTAACTCCCCAGCTCCCATCACTAGTGTCCAAGTAACTCCGCACCTCCCATCACTAGTGTCCAGGCAACTCCCCACCTCCCATCACTAGTGTCCCAGTAACTCCCACCTCCCGTCACTACTGTCCAGGTAACTCCCCGCAGCCCGTCACTAGTGTCCAAGTAACTCCCCACCTCCCATCACTACTGTCCAGGCAACTCCCCACCTCCCATCACTAGTGTCCCAGTAACTCCCCACCTCCCGTCACTTGTGTCCAGGTAAATCCCCACCTCCCGTCACGAGTGTCCAGGTAACTCCCCACCTCCCATCATTAGTGTCCAGGTAACTCCCCACCTCCCATCATTAGTGTCCAAGTAACTCCCCACCTCCCGTCACTAGTGTCCAGGTAACTCCCCATCTCCCACCACTAGTGTCCAGTTAACTCCCCACCTCACATCACCAGTGTCCAAGTAACTCCCCATCTCCCATCACCAGTGTCCAAGTAACTCCCCACCTCCCGGCTCGAGTGTCCAGGTAAATCCCCACCTCCCAGCACTAGTGTCCAAGTAACTCCCCACCTCCCGTCACGAGTGTCCGAGTAACTCCCCACCTCGTATCACTCGTGTCCCAGTAACTCCCCACCTCCCGTGACTAGTGTCCAAGTAACTCCCCACCTCCCGTCACGAGTGTCCAGGTAACTCCCCACCTCCCGTCACTAGTGTCCAGGTAACTCCCCACCTCCCGTCACTCGTGTCCAAGTAACTCCCCACCTCCCGTCACTAGTGTCCAGGTAACTCCACACAGCCCGTCACGAGTGGCCAAGTAACTCCCCACCTCCCGTCACTAGTGTCCAGGTGTCTCCCCACAGCCCGTCACTAGTGTCCAGGTATCTCCCCACCTCCCATCACTAGTGTCCAGGTAACTCCCCACCTCCCATCACCAGTGTCCCAGTAACTCCCCACCTCCCGTCACTAGTGTCCAGGTAACTCCCCACCTCACGTCACTAGTGTCTAGGTAACTCCACACAGCCCGTCACGAGTGTCCAAGTAACTCCCCACCTCCCGTCACTACTGTCCAGGTAAATCCCCACCTCCCGTCACTAGTGTCCAAGTAACTCCCCACCTCCCGTCACCAGTGTCCAGGTAACTCCCCACGTCCCATCAATAGTGTCCAAGTAACTCCCCACCTCCCATCACTATTGTCCCGGTAACTCCCCACCTCCCGTCACTAGTGTCCAGGTAACTCCCCACCTCCAATCACTAGTGTCCAGGTAACTCTCCACCTCCCGTCACTAGTGTCCAAGTAACTCCCCACCTCCCGTCACTAGTGTCCAGGTAACTCTCCACCTCCCGTCACTAGTGTCCCAGTGACTCCCCACCTCCTGTCACTAGTGTCCAGGTACCTCCCCACCTCCCGTCACGAGTGTCCCAGTAACTCCCCACCTCCCGTCACTAGTGTCGAGGTAACTCCCCACCTCCCATCACTAGTGTCCAGGTAACTCCCCACCTCCCATCACTAGTGTCCAGGTAACTCCCCACCTCCCGTCACTAGTGTCCCAGTAACTCCACACCTCCCGTCACTAGTGTCCAGGTAACTCCCCACCTCCTATCACTAGTGTCCCAGTAACGCCCCACCTCCCATCACGAGTGTCCCAGTAACTCCCCACCTCCCATCACTAGTGTCCAGGTAACTCCCCACCTCCCATCACTAGTGTCCCAGTAACTCCCCACCTCCCATCACTAGTGTCCAGGTAACTCCCCATCTCCCGTCACTATTGTCTAATTAACTCCCCACCTCCCGTCACTAGTGTCCAGGTAACTCCCCACCTCCTGACCTCCTATCACTAGTCTCCAGGTTACTCCCCACCTCCCATCACTAGTGTCCAGGTAACTCCCCATCTCCCGTAACTAGTGACCAAGTAACTCCCCAACTCCCGTCACTAGTGTCCAAGTAACTCCCCACCTCCCGTCACTAGTGTCCAGGTAACGCCCCACCTCCCGTCACTAGTGTCCAAGTAACTCCCCACCTCCCATCACGAGTGTCCCAGTAACTCCCCACCTCCCATCACTAGTGTCCCAGTAACTCCCCACCTCCCATCACTAGTGTCCCAGTAACTCCCCACCTCCCATCACTCGTGTCCAGGTAACTCCGCACCTCCCGTCACTAGTGTCCAAGTAACTCCCCACAGCCCGTCACTAGTGTCCCAGTAACTACCCACCTCCCGACACTTGTGTCCAGGTAATTCCCCACCACCCGTCACTAGTGTCCAATTAACTCCCCACCTCCCGTCACTAGTGTCCAGGTAACTCCCCACCTCCTGTCACGAGTGTCCAGATAACACCCCACCTCCCGTCACGAGTGTCCAAGTAACTCCCCAACTCCCGTCACTAGTGTCCAGGTAACTCCCCACCTCCCGTCACGAGTGTCCAGATAACTCCCCACCTCCCGTCACTAGTGTCCAAGTAACTCCCCACCTCCCGTCACTAGTGTCCAAGTAACTCCCCACCTCCCGTCACTAGTGTCCAGGTAACTCCCCACCTCCCGTCACGAGTGTCCAGATAACTCCCCACCTCCCGTCACGAGTGTCCAGATAACTCCCCACCTCCCGTCACGAGTGTCCAGATAACTCCCCACCTCCCGTCACTAGTGTCCAAGTAACTCCCCACCTCACGTCACTAGTGTCCAAGTAACTCCCCACCTCCCGTCACTAGTGTCCAGGTAACTCCCCACCTCCCGTCACGAGTGTCCAGATAACTCCCCACCTCCCGTCACTAGTGTCCAAGTAACTCCCCACCTCCCGTCACTAGTGTCCAGGTAACTCCCCACCTCCCGTCACGAGTGTCCAGATAACTCCCCACCTCCCGTCACTAGTGTCCAAGTAACTCCCCACCTCCCGTCACTAGTGTCCAAGTAACTCCCCACCTCCCGTCACTAGTGTCCAGGTAACTCCCCACCTCCCGTCACGAGTGTCCAGATAACTCCCCACCTCCCGTCACGAGTGTCCAGGTAACTCCCCACCTCCCGTCACGAGTGTCCAGATAACTCCCCACCTCCCGTCACTAGTGTCCAAGTAACTCCCCACCTCCCGTCACTAGTGTCCAAGTAACTCCCCACCTCCCATCACTAGTGTCCAGGTAACTCCCCACCTCCCGTCACGAGTGTCCAGATAACTCCCCACCTCCCGTCACTAGTGTCCAAGTAACTCCCCACCTCCCGTCACGAGTGTCCAGATAACTCCCCACCTCCCGTCACTAGTGTCCAAGTAACTCCCCACCTCCCGTCACTAGTGTCCATGTAATTCCCACCTCCCGTCACTAGTGTCCAGGTAACACCCCACCTCCTGTCACTAGTGTCCAAGTAACTCCGCACCTCCCGTCACTAGTGTCCAAGTAACTCCCCACCACCTGTCACTAGTGTCCAGTTAACTCCCCACCTCCCATCACTAGTGTTCAAGTAACTCCCCACCTCCCATCTCTAGTGTCCAAGTAAATCCCCACCTCCCGTCACTAGTGTCCAAGTAACTCCGCACCTCCCGTCACTAGTGTCCAAGTAACTCCCCACCACCTGTCACTAGTGTCCAGTTAACTTCCCACCTCCCATCACTAGTGTTCAAGTAACTCCCCACCTCCCGTCACTCATGTCCCAGTAACTCCCCACCTCCCGTCACTAGTGTCCAATTAACTCCCCACCTCCCGTCCCTAGTGTCCAAGTAACTCCCCACCTCCCGTCACTAGTGTCCAATAACTCCCCACCTCCCGTCACTAGTGTCCAAGTAACTCCCCACCGCCCGTCACTAGTGTCCAGTTAACTCCGCACCTCCCGTCACTGGTGTCCAATTAACTCCCCACCTCCCGTCACTAGTGTCCAGGAACCTCCCCACCTCCCGTCACTAGTGTCCCAGTACTTCCCACCTCCGGTCACTAGTGTCCAAGTAACTCACCACCTCCTGTCACTAGTGTCCAGGTACCTCCCCACCTCCCGTCACCAGTGTCCCAGTAACTTCCCACCTCCCGTCACTACTGTCCCAGTAACTCCCCACCTCCCGTCACCAGTGTCCAGGTAACTCCCCACCTCGTATCACTAGTGTCCAGGTAACTCCCCACCTCCCATCACTAGTGTCCAGGTAACTCCCCACCTCCTGTCACTAGTGTCCCAGTAACTCCCCACCTCCCGTCACTAGTGTCCAAGTAACTCCCCACCACCTGTCACTAGTGTCCAGTTAACTTCCCACCTCCCATCACTAGTGTTCAAGTAACTCCCCACCTCCCGTCACTCATGTCCCAGTAACTCCCCACCTCCCGTCACTAGTGTCCAATTAACTCCCCACCTCCCGTCCCTAGTGTCCAAGTAACTCCCCACCTCCCGTCACTAGTGTCCAATAACTCCCCACCTCCCGTCACGAGTGTCCAGATAACTCCCCACCTCCCGTCACTAGTGTCCAAGTAACTCCCCACCTCCCGTCACTAGTGTCCAATAACTCCCCACCTCCCGTCACTAGTGTCCAGGTAACTCCCCACCTCCTGTCACGAGTGTCCAGATAACACCCCACCTCCCGTCACGAGTGTCCAAGTAACTCCCCAACTCCCGTCACTAGTGTCCAGGTAACTCCCCACCTCCCGTCACGAGTGTCCAGATAACTCCCCACCTCCCGTCACTAGTGTCCAAGTAACTCCCCACCTCCCGTCACTAGTGTCCAAGTAACTCCCCACCTCCCGTCACTAGTGTCCAGGTAACTCCCCACCTCCCGTCACGAGTGTCCAGATAACTCCCCACCTCCCGTCACGAGTGTCCAGATAACTCCCCACCTCCCGTCACGAGTGTCCAGATAACTCCCCACCTCCCGTCACTAGTGTCCAAGTAACTCCCCACCTCACGTCACTAGTGTCCAAGTAACTCCCCACCTCCCGTCACTAGTGTCCAGGTAACTCCCCACCTCCCGTCACGAGTGTCCAGATAACTCCCCACCTCCCGTCACTAGTGTCCAAGTAACTCCCCACCTCCCGTCACTAGTGTCCAGGTAACTCCCCACCTCCCGTCACGAGTGTCCAGATAACTCCCCACCTCCCGTCACTAGTGTCCAAGTAACTCCCCACCTCCCGTCACTAGTGTCCAAGTAACTCCCCACCTCCCGTCACTAGTGTCCAGGTAACTCCCCACCTCCCGTCACGAGTGTCCAGATAACTCCCCACCTCCCGTCACGAGTGTCCAGGTAACTCCCCACCTCCCGTCACGAGTGTCCAGATAACTCCCCACCTCCCGTCACTAGTGTCCAAGTAACTCCCCACCTCCCGTCACTAGTGTCCAAGTAACTCCCCACCTCCCATCACTAGTGTCCAGGTAACTCCCCACCTCCCGTCACGAGTGTCCAGATAACTCCCCACCTCCCGTCACTAGTGTCCAAGTAACTCCCCACCTCCCGTCACGAGTGTCCAGATAACTCCCCACCTCCCGTCACTAGTGTCCAAGTAACTCCCCACCTCCCGTCACTAGTGTCCATGTAATTCCCACCTCCCGTCACTAGTGTCCAGGTAACACCCCACCTCCTGTCACTAGTGTCCAAGTAACTCCGCACCTCCCGTCACTAGTGTCCAAGTAACTCCCCACCACCTGTCACTAGTGTCCAGTTAACTCCCCACCTCCCATCACTAGTGTTCAAGTAACTCCCCACCTCCCATCTCTAGTGTCCAAGTAAATCCCCACCTCCCGTCACTAGTGTCCAAGTAACTCCGCACCTCCCGTCACTAGTGTCCAAGTAACTCCCCACCACCTGTCACTAGTGTCCAGTTAACTTCCCACCTCCCATCACTAGTGTTCAAGTAACTCCCCACCTCCCGTCACTCATGTCCCAGTAACTCCCCACCTCCCGTCACTAGTGTCCAATTAACTCCCCACCTCCCGTCCCTAGTGTCCAAGTAACTCCCCACCTCCCGTCACTAGTGTCCAATAACTCCCCACCTCCCGTCACTAGTGTCCAAGTAACTCCCCACCGCCCGTCACTAGTGTCCAGTTAACTCCGCACCTCCCGTCACTGGTGTCCAATTAACTCCCCACCTCCCGTCACTAGTGTCCAGGAACCTCCCCACCTCCCGTCACTAGTGTCCCAGTACTTCCCACCTCCGGTCACTAGTGTCCAAGTAACTCACCACCTCCTGTCACTAGTGTCCAGGTACCTCCCCACCTCCCGTCACCAGTGTCCCAGTAACTTCCCACCTCCCGTCACTACTGTCCCAGTAACTCCCCACCTCCCGTCACCAGTGTCCAGGTAACTCCCCACCTCGTATCACTAGTGTCCAGGTAACTCCCCACCTCCCATCACTAGTGTCCAGGTAACTCCCCACCTCCTGTCACTAGTGTCCCAGTAACTCCCCACCTCCCGTCACTAGTGTCCAAGTAACTCCCCACCACCTGTCACTAGTGTCCAGTTAACTTCCCACCTCCCATCACTAGTGTTCAAGTAACTCCCCACCTCCCGTCACTCATGTCCCAGTAACTCCCCACCTCCCGTCACTAGTGTCCAATTAACTCCCCACCTCCCGTCCCTAGTGTCCAAGTAACTCCCCACCTCCCGTCACTAGTGTCCAATAACTCCCCACCTCCCGTCACTAGTGTCCAAGTAACTCCCCACCTCCCGTCACTAGTGTCCAGGTAACTCCCCACCTCCCATCACTCGTGTCCAAGTAACTCCCCACCTCCCGTCAGTAGTGTCCAGGTAACTCCCCATCTCCCGTCACTAGTGTCCAGGTAACTCCCCACCTCCCGTCACGAGTGTCCCAGTAACTCCCCACCTCCCGTCACTAGTGTCCCAGTAACTCCCCACCTCCCATCACTAGTGTCCAAGTAACTCCCCACCTCCCGTCACTTGTGTCCCAGTAACTCCCCACCTCCCGTCACGAGTGTCCAAGTAACTCCCCACCTCCTATCACTAGTGTCCCAGTAACTCCCCACCTCCCGTCACTATTGTCTAATTAACTCCACACCTCCCGTCACTATTGTCCAGGTAACTCCCCACCTCCCGTCACTAGTGTCCCAGTAACTCCCCACCTCCGGTCTCTAGTGTCCAAGTAACTCCCCACCTCCTGTCACTAGTGTCCAGGTACCTCCCCACCTCCCGTCACTAGTGTCCCATTAACTCCCCACCTCCCGTCACTAGTGTCCAGGTAACTCCCCACCTCCTATCACTAGTGTCCAGGTAACTCCCCACCTCCCATCACTAGTGTCCAGGTAACTCCCCATCTCCCGTAACTAGTGTCCAAGTAACTCCCCAACTCCCATCACTAGTGTCCAGGTAATTCCCCACCACACGTCACTAGTGTCCAATTAACTCCCCACCTCCCGTCACTACTGTCCAGGTAACTCCCCGCAGCCCGTCACTAGTGTCCAAGTAACTCCCCACCTCCCATCACTACTGTCCAGGCAACTCCCCACCTCCCATCATTAGTGTCCCAGTAACTCCCCACCTCCCGTCACTTGTGTCCAGGTAAATCCCCACCTCCCGTCACGAGTGTCCAGGTAACTCCCCACCTCCCATCACTAGTGTCCAGGTAACTCCCCACCTCCCATCTCTAGTGTCCAAGTAACTCCCCACCTCCCGTCACTAGTGTCCAGGTAACTCCCCATCTCCCATCACTAGTGTCCAGTTAACTCCCCACCTCACATCACCAGTGTCCAAGTAACTCCCCATCTCCCATCACCAGTGTCCAAGTAACTCCCCACCTCCCGTCACTAGTGTCCAGGTAACTCCCCACCTCCCAGCACTAGTGTCCAAGTAACTCCCCACCTCCCGTCACGAGTGTCCGAGTAACTCCCCACCTCATATCACTCGTGTCCCAGTAACTCCCCACCTCCCGTGACTAGTGTCCAAGTAACTCCCCACCTCCCGTCACGAGTGTCCAGGTAACTCCCCACCTCCCGTCACTCGTGTCCAGGTAACTCCCCACCTCCCGTCACTCGTGTCCAAGTAACTCCCCACCTCCCGTCACTAGTGTCCAGGTAACTCCACACAGCCCGTCCACGAGTGGCCAAGTAACTCCCCACCTCCCGTCACTAGTGTCCAGGTAACTCCCCACAGCCCATCACTAGTGTCCAGGTATCTCCCCACCTCCCATCACTAGTGTCCAGGTAACTCCCCACCTCCCATCACCAGTGTCCCAGTAACTCCCCACCTCCCGTCACTAGTGTCCAGGTAACTCCCCACCTCACGTCACTAGTGTCCAAGTAACTCCACACAGCCCGTCACGAGTGTCCAAGTAACTCCCCACCTCCCGTCACTACTGTCCAGGTAAATCCCCACCTCCCGTCACTAGTGTCCAAGTAACTCCCCACCTCCCGTCACCAGTGTCCAGGTAACTCCCCACCTCCCGTCAATAGTGTCCAAGTAACTCCCCACCTCCCATCACTATTGTCCCGGTAACTCCCCACCTCCCGTCACTAGTGTCCAGGTAACTCCCCACCTCCAATCACTAGTGTCCAGGTAACTCTCCACCTCCCGTCACTAGTGTCCAAGTAACTCCCCACCTCCCGTCACTAGTGTCCAGGTAACTCTCCACCTCCCGTCACTAGTGTCCCAGTGACTCCCCACCTCCTGTCACTAGTGTCCAGGTACCTCCCCACCTCCCGTCACGAGTGTCCCAGTAACTCCCGACCTCCCGTCACTAGTGTCGAGGTAACTCCCCACCTCCCATCACTAGTGTCCAGGTAACTCCCCACCTCCCGTCACTAGTGTCCCAGTAACTCCACACCTCCCGTCACTAGTGTCCAGGTAACTCCCCACCTCCTATCACTAGTGTCCCAGTAACGCCCCACCTCCCATCACGAGTGTCCCAGTAACTCCCCACCTCCCATCACGAGTGTCCAGGTAACTCCCCACCTCCCATCACTAGTGTCCCAGTAACTCCCCACCTCCCATCACTAGTGTCCAGGTAACTCCCCACCTCCCGTCACTATTGTCTAATTAACTCCCCACCTCCCGTCACTAGTGTCCAGGTAACTCCCCACCTCCCGTCACTAGTGTCCCAGTAACTCCCCACCTCCGGTCTCTAGTGTCCAAGTAACTCCCCACCTCCTGTCACTAGTGTCCAGGTACCTCCCCACCTCCCGTCACTAGTGTCCCAGTAACTCCCCACCTCCCGTCACTAGTGTCCAGGTAACTCCCCACCTCCTATCACTAGTGTCCAGGTAACTCCCCACCTCCCATCACTAGTGTCCAGGTAACTCCCCATCTCCCGTAACTAGTGTCCAAGTAACTCCCCAACTCCCGTCACTAGTGTCCAAGTAACTCCCCACCTCCCGTCACTAGTGTCCAGGTAACGCCCCACCTCCCGTCACTAGTGTCCAAGTAACTCCCCACCTCCCATCACGAGTGTCCCAGTAACTCCCCACCTCCCATCACGAGTGTCCAGGTAACTCCCCACCTCCCATCACTAGTGTCCAAGTAACTCCCCACCTCCTGTCACTTGTGTCCAGGTAACTCCCCACCTCCCGTCACTAGTGTCCAAGTAACTCCCCACTTCCCATCACTAGTGTCCCAGTAACTCCCCACCTCCCATCACTAGTGTCCCAGTAACTCCCCACCTCCCATCACTCGTGTCCAGGTAACTCCGCACCTCCCGTCACTAGTGTCCAAGTAACTCCCCACCTCCCGTCACTAGTGTCCGAGTAACTCACCACCTCCCGTCACTAGTGTCCAGGTAACTCCCCACCTCCCGTCACTAGTGTCCCAGTAACTCCCCACCTCCCGTCACTTGTGTCCAGGTAATTCCCCACCACCCGTCACTACTTTCCAATTAACTCCCCACCTCCCATCACTAGTGTCCAGGTAACTCCCCACCTCCCGTCACGAGTGTCCAGATAACTCCCCACCTCCCGTCACTAGTGTCCAAGTAACTCCCCACCTCCCGTCACTAGTGTCCAGGTAACTCCCCACCTCCCGTCACTCGTGTCCAAGTAACTCCCCACCTCTCGTCACTCGTGTCCATGTAATTCCCACCTCCCGTCACTTGTGTCCAGGTAACACCCCACCTCCTGTCACTAGTGTCCAAGTAACTCCGCACCTCCCGTCACTAGTGTCCAAGTAACTCCCCACCACCTGTCACTAGTGTCCAGTTAACTCCCCACCTCCCATCACTAGTGTTCAAGTAACTCCCCACCTCCCATCACTAGTGTCCAAGTAACTCCGCACCTCCCGTCACTCGTGTCCAAGTAACTCCCCACCACCTGTCACTAGTGTCCAGTTAACTTCCCACCTCCCATCACTAGTGTTCAAGTAACTCCCCACCTCCCATCACTCGTGTCCCAGTAACTCCCCACCTCCCGTCACTGGTGTCCCAGTAACTCCCCACCTCCCGTCACGAGTGTCCAAGTAACTCCCCACCTCCCGTCACGAGTGTCCAAGTAACTCCCCATCTCTCGTCACTGGTGTGCCAATAACTCCCCACCTCCCGTCACTCGTGTCCCAGTAACTCCCCACCTCCCGTCACTAGTGTCCAATAACTCCCCACCTCCCATCACTAGTGTCCATGTAACTCCCCACCTCCCGTCACTGGTGTCCCAGTAACTCCCCACCTCCCGTCACGAGTGTCCAAGTAACTCCCCACCTCCCGTCACGAGTGTCCAAGTAACTCCCCATCTCTCGTCACTGGTGTGCCAATAACTCCCCACCTCCCGTCACTCGTGTCCCAGTAACTCCCCACCTCCCGTCACTAGTGTCCAATAACTCCCCACCTCCCATCACTCGTGTCCATGTAACTCCCCACCGCCCGTCACTAGTGTCCAATTAACTCCCCACCTCCCGTCCCGAGTGTCCAAGTAACTCCCCACCTCCCGTCACTAGTGTCCAATAACTCCCCACCTCCCGTCACTAGTGTCCAAGTAACTCCCCACCGCCCGTCACTAGTGTCCAGTTAACTCCGCACCTCCCGTCACTGGTGTCCAATTAACTCCCCACCTCCCGTCACTAGTGTCCAGGAACCTCCCCACCTCCCGTCACTAGTGTCCCAGTACTTCCCACCTCCGGTCACTAGTGTCCAAGTAACTCACCACCTCCTGTCACTAGTGTCCAGGTACCTCCCCACCTCCCGTCACTAGTGTCCCAGTAACTCCCCACCTCCCGTCACTAGTGTCCAAGTAACTCCCCACCTCCCGTCACTAGTGTCCCAGTAACGCCCCACCTCCCATCACTAGTGTCCCAGTAACTCCCCACCTCCCATCAGTAGTGTCCAGGTAACTCCCCACCTCCCGTCACTAGTGTCCAAGTAACTCCCCACCTTCCATCACTAGTGTCCAAGTAACTCCCCACCTCCCGTCACTAGTGTCCCAGTAACTCCCCACCTCCCGTCACTAGTGTCCAAGTAACTCCCCACCTCCCGTCACTAGTGTCCCAGTAACGCCCCACCTCCCATCACTAGTGTCCCAGTAACTCCCCACCTCCCATCAGTAGTGTCCAGGTAACTCCTCACCTCCCGTCACTAGTGTCCAAGTAACTCCCCACCTTCCGTCACTAGTGTCCAAGTAACTCCCCACCTCCCGTCACTAGTGCCCAGGTAACTCCCCACCTCCCATCACTCGTGTCCAAGTAACTCCCCACCTCCCGTCAGTAGTGTCCAGGTAACTCCCCATCTCCCGTCACGAGTGTCCAGGTAACTCCCCACCTCCCGTCACGAGTGTCCCAGTAACTCCCCACCTCCCATCACTAGTGTCCCAGTAACTCCCCACCTCCCGTCACTAGTGTCCAAGTAACTGCCCACCTCCCGTTACTCGTGTCCAAGTAACTCCCCACCTCCCGTCACTAGTGTCCAGGTAACTCCCCACCTCCCGGCACTAGTGTCCAAGTAACTCCCCACCTCCCGTCACTAGTGTCCAGGTAACTCCACACAGCCCGTCACTCGTGTCCAAGTAACTACCCACCTCCCGTCACTAGTGTCCAGATAACTCCCCACCTCCCATCACTAGTGTCCAGGTAACTCCCCAGCTCCCATCACTAGTGTCCAAGTAACTCCCCACCACCCATCACTAGTGTCCAGGTAACTCCCCACCTCCCATCACTAGTGTCCCAGTAACTCCCCACCTCCCGTCACTAGTGCCCAGGTAAATCCCCGCATCCAGTCACTCGTGTCCAAGTAACTCCCACCTCCCATCACTACTGTCCAGGTTATTCCCCACCTCCCGTCACGAGTGTCCAGGTAACTCCCCACCTCCCATCACTCGTGTCCAAGTAACTCCCCACCTCCTATCACTAGTGTCCAGGTAACTCCCCACCTCGCATCACTAGTGTCCAAGTAACTCCCCACATCCCGTCACGAGTGTCCAAGTAACTCCCCACCTCCCGTCACTAGTGTCCAGGTAACTCACCACCTCCCATCACTTGTGTCCAAGTAACTCCCCACCACCCGTCACTAGTGTCCAAGTAACTCCCCACCTCCCATCACTATTGTCCCGGTAACTCCCCACCTCCCGTCACGAGTGTCCAGGTAACTCCCCACCTCCCATCACTCGTGTCCAAGTAACTCACCACCTCCCGTCACTAGTGTCCAGGTAACTCCCCATCTCCCGTCACTAGTGTCCCAGTAACTCGCAACCTCCTGTCACTAATGTCCCAGTAACTCGCAACCTCCTGTCACTAATGTCCAAGTAACTCCCTACCTCCCGTCACTAGTGTCCAATAACTCCCCACCTCCCATCACTCGTGTCCATGTAACTCCCCACCGCCCGTCACTAGTGTCCAGTTAACTCCTCACCTCCCGTCACTAGTGTCCAAGTATCTCCCCACCTCTCGTCACTGGTGTCCCAGTAACTCCTCACCTCCCGTCACTAGTGTCCAAGTAACTCCCCACCTCCCGTCACTCCTGTCCCAGTAACTACCCACCTCCCGTCACTAGTGTCCAATTAACTCCCCACCTCCCGTCCCCAGTGTCCAAGTAACTCCCCACCTCCCGTCACTAGTGTCCAACAACTCCCCACCTCCCGTCACTAGTGTCCCAGTAACTCCCCACCTCCCGTCACTAGTGTCCAAGTAACTCCCCACCTCCCGTCACTCGTGTCCAAGTAACTCCCCACCTCCCGTCACTAGTGTCCAGGTAACTCCCCACCTCCCGGCACTAGTGTCCAAGTAACTCCCCACCTCCCGTCACTAGTGTCCAGGTAACTCCACACAGCCCGTCACTCGTGTCCAAGTAACTCCCCACCTCCCATCACGAGTGTCCAGGTAACTCCCCAGCTCCCATCACTAGTGTCCAAGTAACTCCGCACCTCCCATCACTAGTGTCCAGGTAACTCCCCACCTCCCATCACTAGTGTCCCAGTAACTCCCCACCTCCCGTCACTACTGTCCAGGTAACTCCCCGCAGCCCGTCACTAGTGTCCAAGTAACTCCCCACCTCCCATCACTACTGTCCAGGCAACTCCCCACCTCCCATCACTAGTGTCCCAGTAACTCCCCACCTCCCGTCACTTGTGTCCAGGTAAATCCCCACCTCCCGTCACGAGTGTCCAGGTAACTCCCCACCTCCCATCATTAGTGTCCAGGTAACTCCCCACCTCCCATCTCTAGTGTCCAAGTAACTCCCCACCTCCCGTCACTAGTGTCCAGGTAACTCCCCATCTCCCATCACTAGTGTCCAGTTAACTCCCCACCTCACATCACCAGTGTCCAAGTAACTCCCCATCTCCCATCACCAGTGTCCAAGTAACTCCCCACCTCCCGTCACTAGTGTCCAGGTAACTCCACACAGCCCGTCACGAGTGGCCAAGTAACTCCCCACCTCCCGTCACTAGTGTCCAGGTGTCTCCCCACAGCCCGTCACTAGTGTCCAGGTATCTCCCCACCTCCCATCACTAGTGTCCAGGTAACTCCCCACCTCCCATCACCAGTGTCCCAGTAACTCCCCACCTCCCGTCACTAGTGTCCAGGTAACTCCCCACCTCCAATCACTAGTGTCCAGGTAACTCTCCACCTCCCGTCACTAGTGTCCAAGTAACTCCCCACCTCCCGTCACTAGTGTCCAGGTAACTCTCCACCTCCCGTCACTAGTGTCCCAGTGACTCCCCACCTCCTGTCACTAGTGTCCAGGTACCTCCCCACCTCCCGTCACGAGTGTCCCAGTAACTCCCCACCTCCCGTCACTAGTGTCGAGGTAACTCCCCACCTCCCATCACTAGTGTCCAGGTAACTCCCCACCTCCCATCACTAGTGTCCAGGTAACTCCCCACCTCCCGTCACTAGTGTCCCAGTAACTCCACACCTCCCGTCACTAGTGTCCAGGTAACTCCCCACCTCCTATCACTAGTGTCCCAGTAACGCCCCACCTCCCATCACGAGTGTCCCAGTAACTCCCCACCTCCCATCACTAGTGTCCAGGTAACTCCCCACCTCCCATCACTAGTGTCCCAGTAACTCCCCACCTCCCATCACTAGTGTCCAGGTAACTCCCCATCTCCCGTCACTATTGTCTAATTAACTCCCCACCTCCCGTCACTAGTGTCCAGGTAACTCCCCACCTCCTGACCTCCTATCACTAGTGTCCAGGTTACTCCCCACCTCCCATCACTAGTGTCCAGGTAACTCCCCATCTCCCGTAACTAGTGACCAAGTAACTCCCCAACTCCCGTCACTAGTGTCCAAGTAACTCCCCACCTCCCGTCACTAGTGTCCAGGTAACGCCCCACCTCCCGTCACTAGTGTCCAAGTAACTCCCCACCTCCCATCACGAGTGTCCCAGTAAATCCCCACCTCCCGACACTTGTGTCCAGGTAATTCCCCACCACCCGTCACTAGTGTCCAATTAACTCCCCACCTCCCGTCACTAGTGTCCAGGTAACTCCCCACCTCCTGTCACGAGTGTCCAGATAACTCCCCACCTCCCGTCACTAGTGTCCAAGTAACTCCCCACCTCCCGTCACTAGTGTCCAGGTAACTCCCCACCTCCCGTCACGAGTGTCCAGATAACTCCCCACCTCCCGTCACTAGTGTCCAAGTAACTCCCCACCTCCCGTCACTAGTGTCCAAGTAACTCCCCACCTCCCGTCACTAGTGTCCAGGTAACTCCAAACCTCCCGTCACGAGTGTCCAGATAACTCCCCACCTCCCGTCACGAGTGTCCAGGTAACTCCCCACCTCCCGTCACGAGTGTCCAGATAACTCCCCACCTCCCGTCACTAGTGTCCAAGTAACTCCCCACCTCACGTCACTAGTGTCCAAGTAACTCCCCACCTCCCGTCACTAGTGTCCAGGTAACTCCCCACCTCCCGTCACGAGTGTCCAGATAACTCCCCACCTCCCGTCACTAGTGTCCAAGTAACTCCCCACCTCCCGTCACTAGTGTCCAGGTAACTCCCCACCTCCCGTCACGAGTGTCCAGATAACTCCCCACCTCCCGTCACTAGTGTCCAAGTAACTCCCCACCTCCCGTCACTAGTGTCCAAGTAACTCCCCACCTCCCGTCACTAGTGTCCAGGTAACTCCCCACCTCCCGTCACGAGTGTCCAGATAACTCCCCACCTCCCGTCACGAGTGTCCAGGTAACTCCCCACCTCCCGTCACGAGTGTCCAGATAACTCCCCACCTCCCGTCACTAGTGTCCAAGTAACTCCCCACCTCCCATCACTAGTGTCCAGGTAACTCCCCACCTCCCGTCACGAGTGTCCAGATAACTCCCCACCTCCCGTCACTAGTGTCCAAGTAACTCCCCACCTCCCGTCACGAGTGTCCAGATAACTCCCCACCTCCCGTCACTAGTGTCCAAGTAACTCCCCACCTCCCGTCACTAGTGTCCATGTAATTCCCACCTCCCGTCACTAGTGTCCAGGTAACACCCCACCTCCTGTCACTAGTGTCCAAGTAACTCCGCACCTCCCGTCACTAGTGTCCAAGTAACTCCCCACCACCTGTCACTAGTGTCCAGTTAACTCCCCACCTCCCATCACTAGTGTTCAAGTAACTCCCCACCTCCCATCTCTAGTGTCCAAGTAACTCCCCACCTCCCGTCACTAGTGTCCAAGTAACTCCGCACCTCCCGTCACTAGTGTCCAAGTAACTCCCCACCACCTGTCACTAGTGTCCAGTTAACTTCCCACCTCCCATCACTAGTGTTCAAGTAACTCCCCACCTCCCATCACTCGTGTCCAGGTAATTCCCTACCTCCCGTCACTAGTGTCCAAGTAACTCCCCACCTCCCATCACTGGTGTCCCAGTAACTCCCCACCTCCCGTCACTGGTGTCCCAGTAACTCCCCACCTCCCGTCACGAGTGTCCAAGTAACTCCCCACCTCCCGTCACTAGTGTCCAAGTAACTCCACACCTCTCGTCACTGGTGTGCCAATAACTCCCCACCTCCCGTCACTAGTGTCCAAGTAACTCCCCACCTCCCGTCACTCGTGTCCCAGTAACTCCCCACCTCCCGTCACTAGTGTCCATGTAACTCCCCACCGCCCGTCACTAGTGTCTAGTTAACTCCTCACCTCCCGTCACTAGTGTCCAAGTACCTCCCCACCTCCCGTCACTCATGTCCCAGTAACTCCCCACCTCCCGTCACTAGTGTCCAATTAACTCCCCACCTCCCGTCCCTAGTGTCCAAGTAACTCCTCACCTCCCGTCACTAGTGTCCAATAACTCCCCACCTCCCGTCACTAGTGTCCAAGTAACTCCCCACCGCCCGTCACTAGTGTCCAGTTAACTCCGCACCTCCCGTCACTGGTGTCCAATTAACTCCCCACCTCCCGTCACTAGTGTCCAGGAACCTCCCCACCTCCCGTCACTAGTGTCCCAGTACTTCCCACCTCCGGTCACTAGTGTCCAAGTAACTCACCACCTCCTGTCACTAGTGTCCAGGTACCTCCCCACCTCCCGTCACCAGTGTCCCAGTAACTTCCCACCTCCCGTCACTAGTGTCCCAGTAACTCCCCACCTCCCGTCACCAGTGTCCAGGTAACTCCCCACCTCGTATCACTAGTGTCCAGGTAACTCCCCACCTCCCATCACTAGTGTCCAGGTAACTCCCCACCTCCTGTCACTAGTGTCCCAGTAACTCCCCACCTCCCGTCACTAGTGTCCCAGTAACGCCCCACCTCCCATCACTAGTGTCCCAGTAACTCCCCACCTCCCATCACTTGTGTCCAGGTAACTCCCCACCTCCCGTCACTAGTGTCCAAGTAACTCCCCACCTTCTGTCACTAGTGTCCAAGTAACTCCCCACCTCCCGTCACTAGTGTCCAGGTAACTCCCCACCTCCCATCACTCGTGTCCAAGTAACTCCCCACCTCCCGTCAGTAGTGTCCAGGTAACTCCCCATCTCCCGTCACTAGTGTCCAGGTAACTCCCCACCTCCCGTCACGAGTGTCCCAGTAACTCCCCACCTCCCGTCACTAGTGTCCCAGTAACTCCCCACCTCCCATCACTAGTGTCCAAGTAACTCCCCACCTCCCGTCACTTGTGTCCCAGTAACTCCCCACCTCCCGTCACGAGTGTCCAAGTAACTCCCCACCTCCTATCACTAGTGTCCCAGTAACTCCCCACCTCCCGTCACTATTGTCTAATTAACTCCCCACCTCCCGTCACTATTGTCCAGGTAACTCCCCACCTCCCGTCACTAGTGTCCAGTTAACTCCGCACCTCCCGTCACTAGTGTCCAGGAACCTCCCCACCTCCCGTCACTAGTGTCCCAGTACTTCCCACCTCCGGTCACTAGTGTCCAAGTAACTCACCACCTCCTGTCACTAGTGTCCAGGTACCTCCCCACCTCCCGTCACTAGTGTCCCAGTAACTCCCCACCTCCGGTCACTAGTATCCAATTAACTCCCCACCTCCCGTCACTAGTGTCCAGGAACCTCCCCACCTCCCGTCACTAGTGTCCCAGTACTTCCCACCTCCGGTCACTAGTGTCCAAGTAACTCACCACCTCCTGTCACGAGTGTCCAGGTACCTCCCCACCTCCCGTCACTAGTGTCCCAGTAACTCCCCACCTCCCGTCACTAGTGTCCAAGTAACTCCCCACCTCCCGTCACTAGTGTCCCAGTAACGCCCCACCTCCCATCACTAGTGTCCCAGTAACTCCCCACCTCCCATCAGTAGTGTCCAGGTAACTCCTCACCTCCCGTCAATAGTGTCCAAGTAACTCCCCACCTTCCGTCACTAGTGTCCAAATAACTCCCCACCTCCCGTCACTAGTGTCCAGGTAACTCCCCACCTCCCATCACTCGTGTCCAAGTAACTCCCCACCTCCCGTCAGTAGTGTCCAGGTAACTCCCCATCTCCCGTCACGAGTGTCCAGGTAACTCCCCACCTCCCGTCACGAGTGTCCCAGTAACTCCCCACCTCCCATCACTAGTGTCCCAGTAACTCCCCACCTCCTGTCACTAGTGTCCAAGTAACTCCCCACCTCCCGTTACTCGTGTCCAAGTAACTCCCCACCTCCCGTCACTAGTGTCCAGGTAACTCCCCACCTCCCGGCACTAGTGTCCAAGTAACTCCCCACCTCCCGTCACTAGTGTCCAGGTAACTCCACACAGCCCGTCACTCGTGTCCAAGTAACTACCCACCTCCCGTCACTAGTGTCCAGATAACTCCCCAACTCCCATCACTAGTGTCCAGGTAACTCCCCAGTACCCATCACTAGTGTCCAAGTAACTCCCCACCACCCATCACTAGTGTCCAGGTAACTCCCCACCTCCCATCACTAGTGTCCCAGTAACTCCCCACCTCCCGTCACTAGTGCCCAGGTAAATCCCCGCATCCAGTCACTCGTGTCCAAGTAACTCCCACCTCCCATCACTACTGTCCAGGTTATTCCCCACCTCCCGTCACGAGTGTCCAGGTAACTCCCCACCTCCCATCACTAGTGTCCAAGTAACTCCCCACCTCCTATCACTAGTGTCCAGGTAACTCCCCACCTCGCATCACTAGTGTCCAAGTAACTCCCCACCTCCCGTCACGAGTGTCCAAGTAACTCCCCACCTCCCGTCACTAGTGTCCAGGTAACTCACCACCTCCCATCACTTGTGTCCAAGTAACTCCCCACCACCCGTCACTAGTGTCCAAGTAACTCCCCACCTCCCATCACTATTGTCCCGGTAACTCCCCACCTCCCGTCACGAGTGTCCAGGTAACTCCCCACCTCCCATCACTCGTGTCCAAGTAACTCACCACCTCCCGTCACTAGTATCCAGGTAACTCCCCATCTCCCGTCACTAGTGTCCAGGTAACTCCCCAGCTCCCGTCACTAGTGTCCCAGTAACTCGCAACCTCCTGTCACTAGTGTCCAAGTAACTCCCCACCTCCCGTCACTCCTGTCCCAGTAACTACCCACCTCCCGTCACTAGTGTCCAATTAACTCCCCACCTCCCGTCCCCAGTGTCCAAGTAACTCCCCACCTCCCGTCACTAGTGTCCAACAACTCCCCACCTCCCGTCACTAGTGTCCCAGTAACTCCCCATCTCCCGTCACTAGTGTCCAAGTAACTCCCCACCTCCCGTCACTCGTGTCCAAGTAACTCCCCACCTCCCGTCACTAGTGTCCAGGTAACTCCCCACCTCCCGGCACTAGTGTCCAAGTAACTCCCCACCTCCCGTCACTAGTGTCCAGGTAACTCCACACAGCCCGTCACTCGTGTCCAAGTAACTACCCACCTCCCGTCACTAGTGTCCAAGTAACTCCCCACCTCCTATCACTAGTGTCCAGATAACTCCCCACCTCCCATCACTAGTGTCCAGGTAACTCCCCACCTCCCATCACTAGTGTCCAAGTAACTCCCCACCTCCCGTCACTAGTGTCCAGGTAACTCCACACAGCCCGTCACTCGTGTCCAAGTAACTCCCCACCTCCCGTCACTAGTGTCCAGATAACTCCCCACCTCCCATCACTAGTGTCCAGGTAACTCCCCAGCTCCCATCACTAGTGTCCAAGTCACTCCCCACCTCCCATCACTAGTGTCCAGGTAACTCCCCACCTCCCATCACTAGTGTCCCAGTAACTCCCCACCTCCCGTCACTAGTGCCCAGGTAACTCCCCGCATCCCGTCACTCGTGTCCAAGTAACTCCCCACCTCCCGTTACTAGTGTCCAAGTAACTCCCCACCTCCCATCACTACTGTCCCGGTAACTCCGCACCTCCCGTCACTAGTGTCCAGGTAACTCCCCACCTCCTATCACTCGTGTCCAAGTAACTCCCCACCTCCCGTCACCAGTGTCCAGGTAACTCCCCATCTCCCGTCACTAGTGTCCAAGTAACTCCCCACCTCCCATCACGAGTGTCCAAGTAACTCCCCACCTCCCGTCACTTGTGTCGAGGTAACTCCCCACCTCCCGTCACTTGTGTCCCAGTAACTCCCCACCTCCCATCACTAGTGTCCCACTAACTCCCCACCTCCCGTCACTAGTGTCCAAGTAACTCCCCACCTCCCGTCACTAGTGTCCAGGTAACTCCCCACCTCCCATCACTAGTGTCCAAGTAACTTCCCACCTCCCGTCACTAGTGTCCAAGTAACTCTCCACCTCCGGTCACTAGTGTCCAGGTAACTCCCCACCTCCCATCACTAGTGTCCAAGTAACTCCCCACCTCCCGTCACTAGTGTCCAGGTAACTCCCCACAACCCGTCACTAGTGTCCAAGTAACTCCCCACCTCCCGTCACGACTGTCCAGGTAACTCCCCACCTCCCGTCACTAGTGTCCCAGTAACTCCCCACCTCCCGTCACTTGTGTCCAGGTAAATCCCCACCACCCGTCACTAGTGTCCAGGTATCTCCCTACCTCCCGTCACTAGTGTCCAATTAACTCCCCACCTCCCATCACTAGTGTCCAGGTAACTCCCCACCTCCCGTCACTAGTGTTAAGTAACTCCCCACCTCCCATCACTATTGTCCCGGTAACTCCCCACCTCCTATCACTAGTGTCCCAGTAACGCCCCACCTCCCGTCAGTAGTGTCCAGGTAACTCCCCATCTCCCGTCACGAGTGTCCAGGTAACTCCCCACCTCCCGTCACGAGTGTCCCAGTAACTCCCCACCTCCCGTCACTAGTGTCCCAGTAACTCCCCACCTCCCATCACTAGTGTCCAAGTAACTCCCCACCTCCCGTCACTTGTGTCCCAGTAACTCCCCACCTCCCGTCACGAGTGTCCAAGTAACTCCCCACCTCCTATCACTAGTGTCCCAGTAACTCCCCACCTCCCATCACTAGTGTCCCAGTAACTCCCCACCTCCCGTCACTAGTGTCCAAGTAACTCCCCACCTCCCGTCACTCGTGTCCAAGTAACTCCCCACCTCCCGTCACTAGTGTCCAGGTAACTCCCCACCTCCCGGCACTAGTGTCCAAGTAACTCCCCACCTCCCGTCACTAGTGTCCAGGTAACTCCACACAGCCCGTCACTCGTGTCCAAGTAACTACCCACCTCCCGTCACTAGTGTCCAGATAACTCCCCACCTCCCATCACTAGTGTCCAGGTAACTCCCCAGCTCCCATCACTAGTGTCCCAGTAACTCCCCACCTCCCATCAGTAGTGTCCAGGTAACTCCCCACCTCCCGTCACTAGTGTCCAAGTAACTCCCCACCTTCCGTCACTAGTGTCCAAGTAACTCCCCACCTCCCGTCACTAGTGTCCAGGTAACTCCCCACCTCCCATCACTCGTGTCCAAGTAACTCCCCACCTCCCGTCAGTAGTGTCCAGGTAACTCCCCATCTCCCGTCACGAGTGTCCAGGTAACTCCCCACCTCCCGTCACGAGTGTCCCAGTAACTCCCCACCTCCCGTCACTAGTGTCCCAGTAACTCCCCACCTCCCATCACTAGTGTCCAAGTAACTCCCCACCTCCCGTCACTTGTGTCCCAGTAACTCCCCACCTCCCGTCACGAGTGTCCAAGTAACTCCCCACCTCCTATCACTAGTGTCCCAGTAACTCCCCACCTCCCATCACTAGTGTCCCAGTAACTCCCCACCTCCCGTCACTAGTGTCCAAGTAACTCCCCACCTCCCGTTACTCGTGTCCAAGTAACTCCCCACCTCCCGTCACTAGTGTCCAGGTAACTCCCCACCTCCCGGCACTAGTGTCCAAGTAACTCCCCACCTCCCGTCACTAGTGTCCAGGTAACTCCACACAGCCCGTCACTCGTGTCCAAGTAACTACCCACCTCCCGTCACTAGTGTCCAGATAACTCCCCACCTCCCATCACTAGTGTCCAGGTAACTCCCCAGCTCCCATCACTAGTGTCCAAGTAACTCCCCACCACCCATCACTAGTGTCCAGGTAACTCCCCACCTCCCATCACTAGTGTCCCAGTAACTCCCCACCTCCCGTCACTAGTGCCCAGGTAAATCCCCGCATCCAGTCACTCGTGTCCAAGTAACTCCCACCTCCCATCACTACTGTCCAGGTTATTCCCCACCTCCCGTCACGAGTGTCCAGGTAACTCCCCACCTCCCATCACTAGTGTCCAGGTAACTCCCCACCTCGCATCACTAGTGTCCAGGTAACTCCCCACCTCCCGTCACGAGTGTCCAAGTAACTCCCCACCTCCCTTCACTAGTGTCCAGGTAACTCTCCACCTCCCGTCAATAGTGTCCCAGTGACTCCCCAACTCCTGTCACTAGTGTCCAGGTACCTCCCCACCTCCCGTCACGAGTGTCCCAGTAACTCCCCACCTCCCGTCACTAGTGTCGAGGTAACTCCCCACCTCCCATCACTAGTGTCCAGGTAACTCCCCACCTCCCATCACTAGTGTCCAGGTAACTCCCCACCTCCCGTCACGAGTGTCCAGATAACTCCCCACCTCCCGTCACTAGTGTCCAAGTAACTCCCCACCTCCCGTCACTAGTGTCCAAGTAACTCCCCACCTCCCGTCACTAGTGTCCAGGTAACTCCCCACCTCCCGTCACGAGTGTCCAGATAACTCCCCACCTCCCGTCACGAGTGTCCAGATAACTCCCCACCTCCCGTCACTCGTGTCCAAGTAACTCCCCACCTCCCGTCACTAGTGTCCAAGTAACTCCCCACCTCCCGTCACTAGTGTCCAAGTAACTCCCCACCTCCCATCACTAGTGTCCAGGTAACTCCCCACCTCCCGTCACGAGTGTCCAGATAACTCCCCACCTCCCGTCACTAGTGTCCAAGTAACTCCCCACCTCCCGTCACGAGTGTCCAGATAACTCCCCACCTCCCGTCACTAGTGTCCAAGTAACTCCCCACCTCCCGTCACTAGTGTCCATGTAATTCCCACCTCCCGTCACTAGTGTCCAGGTAACACCCCACCTCCTGTCACTAGTGTCCAAGTAACTCCGCACCTCCCGTCACTAGTGTCCAAGTAACTCCCCACCACCTGTCACTAGTGTCCAGTTAACTCCCCACCTCCCATCACTAGTGTTCAAGTAACTCCCCACCTCCCATCTCTAGTGTCCAAGTAACTCCCCACCTCCCGTCACTAGTGTCCAAGTAACTCCGCACCTCCCGTCACTAGTGTCCAAGTAACTCCCCACCACCTGTCACTAGTGTCCAGTTAACTTCCCACCTCCCATCACTAGTGTTCAAGTAACTCCCCACCTCCCATCACTCGTGTCCAGGTAATTCCCTACCTCCCGTCACTAGTGTCCAAGTAACTCCCCACCTCCCATCACTAGTGTCCCAGTAACTCCCCACCTCCCGTCACTGGTGTCCCAGTAACTCCCCACCTCCCGTCATGAGTGTCCAAGTAACTCCCCACCTCCCGTCACTCGTGTCCAAGTAACTCCACACCTCTCGTCACTGGTGTGCCAATAACTCCCCACCTCCCGTCACTAGTGTCCAAGTAACGCTCCACCTCCCGTCACTCGTGTCCCAGTAACTCCCCACCTCCCGTCACTAGTGTCCAAGTAACTCCCCACCGCCCGTCACTAGTGTCCAGTTAACTCCGCACCTCCCGTCACTGGTGTCCAATTAACTCCCCACCTCCCGTCACTAGTGTCCAGGAACCTCCCCACCTCCCGTCACTAGTGTCCCAGTACTTCCCAACTCCGGTCACTAGTGTCCAAGTAACTCACCACCTCCTGTCACTAGTGTCCAGGTACCTCCCCACCTCCCGTCACCAGTGTCCCAGTAACTTCCCACCTCCCGTCACTGGTGTCCCAGTAACTCCCCACCTCCCGTCACCAGTGTCCAGGTAACTCCCCACCTCGTATCACTAGTGTCCAGGTAACTCCCCACCTCGCATCACTAGTGTCCAGGTAACTCCCCACCTCCTGTCACTAGTGTCCCAGTAACTCCCCACCTCCCGTCACTAGTGTCCAAGTAACTCCCCACCTCCCGACACTAGTGTCCCAGTAACGCCCCACCTCCCATCACTAGTGTCCCAGTAACTCCCCACCTCCCATCACTGGTGTCCAGGTAACTCCCCACCTCCCGTCACTAGTGTCCAAGTAACTCCCCACCTTCTGTCACTAGTGTCCAAGTAACTCCCCACCTCCCGTCACTAGTGTCCAGGTTACTCCCCACCTCCCATCACTCGTGTCCAAGTAACTCCCCACCTCCCGTCAGTAGTGTCCAGGTAACTCCCCATCTCCCGTCACTAGTGTCCAGGTAACTCCCCACCTCCCGTCACGAGTGTCCCAGTAACTCCCCACCTCCCGTCACTAGTGTCCCAGTAACTCCCCACCTCCCATCACTAGTGTCCAAGTAACTCCCCACCTCCCGTCACTTGTGTCCCAGTAACTCCCCACCTCCCGTCACGAGTGTCCAAGTAACTCCCCACCTCCTATCACTAGTGTCCCAGTAACTCCCCACCTCCCGTCACTATTGTCTAATTAACTCCCCACCTCCCGTCACTATTGTCCAGGTAACTCCCCACCTCCCGTCACTAGTGTCCCAGTCACTCCCCACCTCCGGTCTCTAGTGTCCAAGTAACTCCCCACCTCCTGTCACTAGTGTCCAGGTACCTCCCCACCTCCCGTCACTAGTGTCCCAGTAACTCCCCACCTCCCGTCACTAGTGTCCAGGTAACTCCCCACCTTCTATCACTAGTGTCCAGGTAACTCCCCACCTCCCATCACTTGTGTCCAGGTAACTCCCCATCTCCCGTAACTAGTGTCCAAGTAACTCCCCAACTCCCGTCACTAGTGTCCAAGTAACTCCCCACCTCCCGTCACTAGTGTCCAGGTAACGCCCCACCTCCCGTCACTAGTGTCCAAGTAACTCCCCACCTCCCATCACGAGTGTCCCAGTAACTCCCCACCTCCCATCACGAGTGTCCAGGTAACTCCCCACCTCCCATCACCAGTGTCCAAGTAACTCCCCACCTCCCGTCACTTGTGTCCAGGTAACTCCCCACCTCCCGTCACTAGTGTCCAAGTAACTCCCCACCTCCCATCACGAGTGTCCCAGTAACTCCCCACCTCCCATCACTAGTGTCCCAGTAACACCCCACCTCCCATCACTCGTGTCCAGGTAACTCCGCACCTCCCGTCACTAGTGTCCAAGTAACTCCCCACCTCCCGTCACTAGTGTCCAAGTAACTCACCACCTCCCGTCACTAGTGTCCAGGTAACTCCCCACCTCCCGTCACTAGTTTCCAAGTAACTCCCCACCTCCCGTCACTAGTGTCCAGGTAACTCCACACAGCCCGTCACTAGTGTCCCAGTAACTCCCCACCTCCCATCACTACTGTCCAGGCAACTCCCCACCTCCCATCATTAGTGTCCCAGTAACTCCCCACCTCCCGTCACTTGTGTCCAGGTAAATCCCCACCTCCCGTCACGAGTGTCCAGGTAACTCCCCACCTCCCATCACTAGTGTCCAGGTAACTCCCCACCTCCCATCTCTAGTGTCCAAGTAACTCCCCACCTCCCGTCACTAGTGTCCAGGTAACTCCCCATCTCCCATCACTAGTGTCCAGTTAACTCCCCACCTCACATCACCAGTGTCCAAGTAACTCCCCATCTCCCATCACCAGTGTCCAAGTAACTCCCCACCTCCCGTCACTAGTGTCCAGGTAACTCCCCACCTCCCAGCACTAGTGTCCAAGTAACTCCCCACCTCCTGTCACTAGTGTCCAGGTACCTCCCCACCTCCCGTCACTCGTGTCCCAGTAACTTCCCACCTCCGGTCACTAGTGTCCAAGTAACTCCCCACCTCCTGTCACTAGTGTCCAGGTACCTCCCCACCTCCCGTCACTAGTGTCCCAGTAACTCCCCACCTCCCGTCACTAGTGACCAGGTAACTCCCCACCTCCTATCACTAGTGTCCAGGTAACTCCCCACCTCCCATCACTAGTGTCCAGGTAACTCCCCACCTCCCGTCACTAGTGTCCCAGTAACTCCCCACCTCCCGTCACTAGTGTCCAGGTAACTCCCCACCTCCCATCACTAGTGTCCAAGTAACTCCCCACCTCCCATCACTAGTGTCCAAGTAACTCCCCACCTCCCGTCACTAGTGTCCAGGTAACTCACCACCTCCCATCACTAGTGTCCAAGTAACTCCCCACCTCCCGTCACTAGTGTTAAGTAACTCCCCACCTCCCATCACTATTGTCCCGGTAACTCCCCACCTCCCGTCACTAGTGTCCAGGTAACTCCCCACCTCCCATCACTCGTGTCCAAGTAACTCCCCACCACCCGTCACTAGTGTCCAGGTAACTCCCCATCTCCCGTCACTAATGTCCAAGTAACTCCCCACCTTCCATCACGAGTGTCCAAGTAACTCCCCACCTCCCGTCACCTGTGTCCAGGTAACTCCCCACCTCCTGTCACTAGTGTCCCAGTAACTCCCCACCTCCGGTCACTAGTGTACAGGTAACTCCCCACCTTCCATCACTAGTGTCCAAGTAATTCCCCACCTCCCGTCACTAGTGTCCAGGTAACTCCACACAGCCCGTCACTAGTGTCCAGGTAACTCCCCACCTCCCATCACTAGTGTCCAAATAACTCCCCACCTCCCATCACAAGTGTCCAGGTAACTTCCCACCTGCCATCACTAGTGTCCCAGTAACTCCCCACCTCCCGTCACTTGTGTCCCAGTAACTCCCCACCCCCCGTCACTTGTGTCCCAGTAACTCCCCACCCCCCGTCACTTGTATCCAAGTAACTCCCCATCTCCCGTCACGAGTGTCCAGGTAACTCCCCACAACCCGTCACCAGTGTCCAAGTAACTCACCACCTCCCGTCACTACTGTCCAGGTAACTCCCCACCTCCCGTCACGATGTCCCAGTAACTCCCCACCTCCCGTCACTTGTGTCCAGGTAAATCCCCACCACCCGTCACTAGTGTCCAGGTAACTCCCCACCTCCCATCACTAGTGTCCAGGTAACTCCCCACCTCCCGTCACTAGTGTCCAGATAACTCCCCACCTCCCGTCACTAGTGTCCAAGTAACTCCCCACCTTCCGTCACTCGTGTCCAGGTAACTCCCCACCTCCCGTCACTCGTGTCCATGTAATTCCCACCTCCCGTCACTAGTGTCCAAGTAACTCCCCACCACCCGTCACTAGTGTCAAAGTAACTCCCCACCTCCCATCACTTGTGTCCACGTAATTCCCCACCTCCCGTCACTAGTGTCCAAGTAACTCCCCACCTCCCATCACTTGTGTCCACGTAATTCCCCACCTCGTGTCACTAGTGTCCAAGTAACTCCCCACCTCCCATCACTCGTGTCCAAGTAATTCCCCACCTCCCGTCACTAGTGTCCAAGTAATTCCCCACCTCCCGTCACTCGTGTCCCAGTAACTCCCCACCTCCAGTCACTGGTGTCCCAGTAACTCCCCACCTCCCGTCACTAGTGTCCAAGTAACTCCCCACCTCCCGTCACTAGTGTCCAAGTAACTCCCTACCTCCCGTCACTAGTGTCCAATAACACCCCACCTCCCATCACTCGTGTCCATGTAACACCCCTCCGCCCGTCACTAGTGTCCAGTTAACTCCTCACCTCCCGTCACTAGTGTCCAAGTATCTCCCCACCTCTCGTCACTGGTGTCCCAGTAACTCCCCACCTCCCGTCACTAGTGTCCAAGTAACTCCCCACCTCCCGTCACTCATGTCCCAGTAACTCCCCACCTCCCGTCACTAGTGTCCAATTAACTCCCCACATCCCGTCCCTAGTGTCCAAGTAACTCCCCACCTCCCGTCACTAGTGTCCAACAACTCCCCACCTCCCGTCACTAGTGTCCAAGTAACTCCCTACCTCCCGTCACTAGTGTCCAATAACACCCCACCTCCCATCACTAGTGTCCAGGTAACTCCCCACCTCCCGTCACTGGTGTCCCAGTAACTCCCCACCTCCCGTCACTAGTGTCCAAGTAACTCCCCACCTCCCGTCACTAGTGTCCCAGTAACTCCCCACATCCCGTCACTGGTGTCCAATTAACTCCCCACATCCCGTCCCTAGTGTCCAAGTAACTCCCCACCTCACGTCACTAGTGTCCAATAACTCCCCACCTCCCGTCACTAGTGTCCAAGTAACTCCCCACCGCCCGTCACTAGTGTCCAGTTAACTCCCCACCTCCCGTCACTAGTGTCCAAGTAACTCCCCACCGCCCGTCACTAGTGTCCAGTTAACTCCCCACCTCCCGTCACTAGTGTCCAGTTAACTCCCCATCTCCCGTCACTGGTGTCGAATTAACTCCCCACCTCCCGTCACGAGTGTCCAAGTAACTCCCTACCTCCTGTCACTAGTGTCCAGGTACCTCCCCACCTCCCGTCACTAGTGTCCCAGTAACTCCCCACCTCCCGTCACTAGTGTCCAGGTAATTGCCCACCTCCTATCACCAGTGTCCAGGTAACTCCCCACCTCCCATCACTAGTGTCCAGGTAACGCCCCACCTCCCGTCACTAGTGTCCCAGTAACTCCCCACCTCCCGTCACTAGTGTCCAAGTAACTCCCCACCTCCCGTCACTAGTGTCCCAGTAACGCCCCACCTCCCATCACGAGTGTCCCAGTAACTCCCCACCTCCCATCACTAGTGTCCAGGTAACTCCCCATCTCCCGTCACTAGTGTCCAAGTAACTCCCCACCTCCCGTCACTAGTGTCCAAATAACTCCCCACCTCCCGTCACTAGTGTCCAGGTAACTCCCCACCTCCCGTCACTCGTGTCCAAGTAACTCCCCACCTCCCGTCACTAGTGTCCAGGTAACTCCCCACCTCCCATCACTAGTGTCCCAGTAACTCCCCACCTCCCATCACTAGTGTCCCAGTAACTCCCCACCTCCCATCACTAGTGTCCAGGTAACTCCCCACCTCCCGTCACTAGTGTCCAAGTAACTCCCCACCTCCCGTCACCAGTGTCCAAGTAACTCCCCACCTCCCGTCACGAGTGTCCAGGTAACTCCCCACATCCCGTCACTCCTGTCCCAGTAACTCCCCACCTCCCGTCACGAGTGTCCAATTAACTCCCCACCTCCCGTCCCTAGTGTCCAAGTAACTCCCCACCTCCCGTCACTAGTGTCCAATAACTCCCCACCTCCCGTCACTAGTGTCCAAGTAACTCCCCACCGCCCGTCACTAGTGTCCAGTTAACTCCGCACCTCCCGTCACTCGTGTCCAAGTAACTCCCCACCTCCCGTCACTCGTGTCCAGGAAACTCCCCACCTCCCGTCACTAGTGTCCCTGTAACTTCCCACCTCCGGTCACTAGTGTCCAAGTAACTCCCCACCTCCTGTCACTAGTGTCCAGGTACCTCCCCACCTCCCGTCACTAGTGTCCCAGTAACTCCCCACCTCCCGTCACTAGTGTCCAAGTAACTCCCCACCTCCCATCACTAGTGTCCCAGTAACGCCCCACCTCCCATCACTAGTGTCCAGGTAACTCCCCATCTCCCGTCACTAGTGTCCAAGTAACTCCCCACCTCCCGTCACTCGTGTCCAAGTAACTCCCCACCTCCCGTCACTAGTGTCCAGGTAACTCCCCACCTCCCGTCACTCGTGTACAAGTAACTCCCCATCTCCCGTCACTAGTGTCCAGGTAACTCCCCATCTCCCGTCACTAGTGTCCAAGTAACTCCCCACCTCCCGTCACTAGTGTCCAAGTAACTCCCCACCTCCCGTCACTAGTGTCCCAGTAACTCCCCACCTCCCATCACTAGTGTCCAAGTAACTCCCCACCTCCCATCACTAGTGTCCCAGTAACTCCCCACCTCCCGTCACTAGTGTCCAGGTAACTCCCCGCATCCCGTCACTCGTGTCCAAGTAACTCCCACCTCCCATCACTACTGTCCAGGTTATTCCCCACCTCCCGTCACTAGTGTCCAGGTAACTCCCCACCTCCCGTCACGAGTGTCCCAGTAACTCCCCACCTCCTATCACTCGTGTCCCAGTAACTCCCCACCTCCCATCACCAGTGTCCAGGTAACTCCCCACCTCCCGTCACTAGTGTCCAAGTAACTCCCCACCTCCCGTCACTAGTGTCCAGGTAACTCCCCACCTCCCGTCACTAGTGTCCAAGTAACTCCCCACCTCCGGTCACTAGTGTCCAGGTAACTCCCCACCTCCCATCACTAGTGTCCAAGTAACTCCCCACCTCCCATCACTAGTGTCCAGGTAACTCCCCACAACCCGTCACTAGTGTCCAAGTAACTCCCCACCTCCCGTCACTACTGTCCAGGTAACTCCCCACCTCCCGTCACTCGTGTCCCAGTAACTCCCCACCTGCCGTCACTTGTGTCCAGGTAAATCCCCACCACCCGTCACTAGTGTCCAAGTAACTCCCCACCTCCCGTCACTCGTGTCCAGGTAACTCCCCACCTCCCATCACTAGTGTCCCAGTAACTCCCCACCTCTTGTCACTAGTGTCCAAGTAACTCCGCACCTCCCGTCACTAGTGTCCAAGTAACTCCCCACCACCCGTCACTAGTGTCCAGTTAACTCCCCACCTCCCATCACTAGTGTCCAGGTAACTCGCCACCTCGCGTGACTAGTGTCCAAGTAACTACCCACCTCCCATCGCTTGTGTCCACGTAATTCCCTACCTCCCGTCACTAGTGTCCAAGTAACTCACCACCACACGTCACTCGTGTCCAAGTAACTCCCCACCTCCCGTCACTCGTGTCCCAGTAACTCCCCACCTCCAGTCACTGGTGTCCCAGTAACTCCCCACCTCCCGTCACTAGTGTCCAAGTAACTCCCCACCTCTCGTCACTGGTGTGCCAGTAACTCCCCACCTCCCATCACTTGTGTCCACGTAATTCCCTACCTCCCGTCACTAGTGTCCAAGTAACTCACCACCTCACGTCACTCGTGTCCAAGTAACTCCCCACCTCCCGTCACTCGTGTCCAAGTGACACCCCACCTCCCGTCACTCGTGTCCCAGTAACTCCCCACCTCCCGTCACTAGTGTCCAAGTTACTCCCCACCTCCCATCACTAGTGTCCAGCTAACTCCCCACCTCCCATCACTAGTGTCCCAGTAACTCCCCACCTCCCGTCACTAGTGCCCAGGTAACTCCCCGCATCCCGTCACTCGTGTCCAAGTAACTCCCCACCTCCCGTCACTAGTGTCCAAGTAACTCCCCACCTCCCATCACTACTGTCCTGGTAACTCCCCACCTCCCGTCACTAGTGTCCAGGTAACTCCCCACCTCCTATCACTCGTGCTCAAGTAACTCCCCACCTCCCGTCACCAGTGTCCAGGTAACTCCCCATCTCCCGTCACTAGTGTCCAAGTAACTCCCCACCTCCCATCACGAGTGTCCAAGTAACTCCCCACCTCCCGTCACTTGTGTCGTGGTAACTCCCCACCTCCCGTCACTAGTGTCCCAGTAACTCCCCACCTCCCGTCACTAGTGTCCCAGTAACTCCCCACCTCCCGTCACTAGTGTCCAAGTAACTCCCCACCTCCCATCACTAGTGTCCAAGTAACTTCCCACCTCCCGTCACTAGTGTCCAAGTAACTCCCCACCTCCGGTCACTAGTGTCCAGGTAACTCCCCACCTCCCATCACTAGTGTCCAAGTAACTCCCCACCTCCCGTCACTAGTGTCCAGGTAACTCCCCACAACCCGTCACTAGTGTCCAAGTAACTCCCCACCTCCCGTCACTACTGTCCAGGTAACTCCCCACCTCCCGTCACTCGTGTCCCAGTAACTCCCCACCTCCCGTCACTTGTGTCCAGGTAAATCCCCACCACCCGTCACTAGTGTCCAGGTAACTCCCTACCTCCCGTCACTAGTGTCCAATTAACTCCCCACCTCCCATCACTAGTGTCCAGGTAACTCCCCACCTCCCGTCACTAGTGTCCAGATAACTCCCCACCTCCCGTCACTAGTGTCCAAGTAACTCCCCACCTCCCGTCACTTGTGTCCAGGTAACTCCCCACCTCCCATCACTAGTGTCCCAGTAACTCCCCACCTCTTGTCACTAGTGTCCAAGTAACTCCGCACCTCCCGTCACTAGTGTCCAAGTAACTCCCCACCACCCGTCACTAGTGTCCAGTTAACTCCCCACCTCCCATCACTAGTGTCCAGGTAACTCGCCACCTCGCGTCACTAGTGTCCAAGTAACTCCCCACCTCCCATCACTTGTGTCCACGTAATTCCCTACCTCCCGTCACTAGTACCAAGTAACTCACCACCTCACGTCACTCGTGTCCAAGTAACTCCCCACCTCCCGTCACTCGTGTCCCAGTAACTCCCCACCTCCAGTCACTGGTGTCCCAGTAACTCCCCATCTCCCGTCACTAGTGTCCAAGTAACTCCCCACCTCCCGTCACTAGTGTCCAAGTAACTCCCCACCTCTCGTCACTGGTGTGCCAGTAACTCCCCACCTCCCATCACTTGTGTCCACGTAATTCCCTACCTCCCGTCACTAGTGTCCAAGTAACTCACCACCTCACGTCACTCGTGTCCAAGTAACTCCCCACCTCCCGTCACTCGTGTCCAAGTGACACCCCACCTCCCGTCACTCGTGTCCCAGTAACTCCCCACCTCCCGTCACTAGTGTCCAAGTAACTCCCCACCTCCCATCACTAGTGTCCAAGTAACTCCCTACCTCCCGTCACTAGTGTCCAATAACACCTCACCTCCCATCACTCGTGGTCCATGTAACTCCCCACCGCCCGTCCCTAGTGTCCAGTTAACTCCTCACCTCCCGTCACTAGTGTCCAAGTAACTCCCCACCTCCCGTCACTCATGTCCCAGTAAATCCCCACCTCCCGTCACTAGTGTCCAATTAACTCCCCACCACCCGTCCCTAGTGTCCAAGTAACTCCCCACCTCCCGTCACTAGTGTCCAATAACTCCCCACCTCCCGTCACTAGTGTCCAAGTAACTCCCCACCGCCCGTCACTAGTGTCCAATTAACTCCCCACCTCCCGTCACGAGTGTCCAAGTAACTCCCCACCTCCTGTCACTAGTGTCCAGTTAACTCCCCATCTCCCGTCACTGGTGTCGAATTAACTCCCCACCTCCCGTCACGAGTGTCCAAGTAACTCCCTACCTCCTGTCACTAGTGTCCAGGTACCTCCCCACCTCCCGTCACTAGTGTCCCAGTAACTCCCCACCTCCCGTCACTAGTGTCCAGGTAATTGCCCACCTCCTATCACCAGTGTCCAGGTAACTCCCCACCTCCCATCACTAGTGTCCAGGTAACGCCCCACCTCCCGTCACTAGTGTCCCAGTAACTCCCCACCTCCCGTCACTAGTGTCCAAGTAACTCCCCACCTCCCGTCACTAGTGTCCCAGTAACGCCCCACCTCCCATCACGAGTGTCCCAGTAACTCCCCACCTCCCATCACTAGTGTCCAGGTAACTCCCCATCTCCCGTCACTAGTGTCCAAGTAACTCCCCACCTCCCGTCACTAGTGTCCAAATAACTCCCCACCTCCCGTCACTAGTGTCCAGGTAACTCCCCACCTCCCGTCACTCGTGTCCAAGTAACTCCCCACCTCCCGTCACTAGTGTCCAGGTAACTCCCCACCTCCCATCACTAGTGTCCCAGTAACTCCCCACCTCCCATCACTAGTGTCCCAGTAACTCCCCACCTCCCATCACTAGTGTCCAGGTAACTCCCCACCTCCCGTCACTAGTGTCCAAGTAACTCCCCACCTCCCGTCACCAGTGTCCAAGTAACTCCCCACCTCCCGTCACGAGTGTCCAGGTAACTCCCCACATCCCGTCACTCCTGTCCCAGTAACTCCCCACCTCCCGTCACGAGTGTCCAATTAACTCCCCACCTCCCGTCCCTAGTGTCCAAGTAACTCCCCACCTCCCGTCACTAGTGTCCAATAACTCCCCACCTCCCGTCACTAGTGTCCAAGTAACTCCCCACCGCCCGTCACTAGTGTCCAGTTAACTCCGCACCTCCCGTCACTCGTGTCCAAGTAACTCCCCACCTCCCGTCACTCGTGTCCAGGAAACTCCCCACCTCCCGTCACTAGTGTCCCTGTAACTTCCCACCTCCGGTCACTAGTGTCCAAGTAACTCCCCACCTCCTGTCACTAGTGTCCAGGTACCTCCCCACCTCCCGTCACTAGTGTCCCAGTAACTCCCCACCTCCCGTCACTAGTGTCCAAGTAACTCCCCACCTCCCATCACTAGTGTCCCAGTAACGCCCCACCTCCCATCACTAGTGTCCAGGTAACTCCCCATCTCCCGTCACTAGTGTCCAAGTAACTCCCCACCTCCCGTCACTCGTGTCCAAGTAACTCCCCACCTCCCGTCACTAGTGTCCAGGTAACTCCCCACCTCCCGTCACTCGTGTACAAGTAACTCCCCATCTCCCGTCACTAGTGTCCAGGTAACTCCCCATCTCCCGTCACTAGTGTCCAAGTAACTCCCCACCTCCCGTCACTAGTGTCCAAGTAACTCCCCACCTCCCGTCACTAGTGTCCCAGTAACTCCCCACCTCCCATCACTAGTGTCCAAGTAACTCCCCACCTCCCATCACTAGTGTCCCAGTAACTCCCCATCTCCCGTCACTAGTGTCCAGGTAACTCCCCGCATCCCGTCACTCGTGTCCAAGTAACTCCCACCTCCCATCACTACTGTCCAGGTTATTCCCCACCTCCCGTCACTAGTGTCCAGGTAACTCCCCACCTCCCGTCACGAGTGTCCCAGTAACTCCCCACCTCCTATCACTCGTGTCCCAGTAACTCCCCACCTCCCATCACCAGTGTCCAGGTAACTCCCCACCTCCCGTCACTAGTGTCCAAGTAACTCCCCACCTCCCGTCACTAGTGTCCAGGTAACTCCCCACCTCCCGTCACTAGTGTCCAAGTAACTCCCCACCTCCGGTCACTAGTGTCCAGGTAACTCCCCACCTCCCATCACTAGTGTCCAAGTAACTCCCCACCTCCCATCACTAGTGTCCAGGTAACTCCCCACAACCCGTCACTAGTGTCCAAGTAACTCCCCACCTCCCGTCACTACTGTCCAGGTAACTCCCCACCTCCCGTCACTCGTGTCCCAGTAACTCCCCACCTGCCGTCACTTGTGTCCAGGTAAATCCCCACCACCCGTCACTAGTGTCCAAGTAACTCCCCACCTCCCGTCACTCGTGTCCAGGTAACTCCCCACCTCCCATCACTAGTGTCCCAGTAACTCCCCACCTCTTGTCACTAGTGTCCAAGTAACTCCGCACCTCCCGTCACTAGTGTCCAAGTAACTCCCCACCACCCGTCACTAGTGTCCAGTTAACTCCCCACCTCCCATCACTAGTGTCCAGGTAACTCGCCACCTCGCGTGACTAGTGTCCAAGTAACTACCCACCTCCCATCGCTTGTGTCCACGTAATTCCCTACCTCCCGTCACTAGTGTCCAAGTAACTCACCACCACACGTCACTCGTGTCCAAGTAACTCCCCACCTCCCGTCACTCGTGTCCCAGTAACTCCCCACCTCCAGTCACTGGTGTCCCAGTAACTCCCCACCTCCCGTCACTAGTGTCCAAGTAACTCCCCACCTCCCGTCACTAGTGTCCAAGTAACTCCCCACCTCTCGTCACTGGTGTGCCAGTAACTCCCCACCTCCCATCACTTGTGTCCACGTAATTCCCTACCTCCCGTCACTAGTGTCCAAGTAACTCACCACCTCACGTCACTCGTGTCCAAGTAACTCCCCACCTCCCGTCACTCGTGTCCAAGTGACACCCCACCTCCCGTCACTCGTGTCCCAGTAACTCCCCACCTCCCGTCACTAGTGTCCAAGTTACTCCCCACCTCCCATCACTAGTGTCCAGCTAACTCCCCACCTCCCATCACTAGTGTCCCAGTAACTCCCCACCTCCCGTCACTAGTGCCCAGGTAACTCCCCGCATCCCGTCACTCGTGTCCAAGTAACTCCCCACCTCCCGTCACTAGTGTCCAAGTAACTCCCCACCTCCCATCACTACTGTCCTGGTAACTCCCCACCTCCCGTCACTAGTGTCCAGGTAACTCCCCACCTCCTATCACTCGTGCTCAAGTAACTCCCCACCTCCCGTCACCAGTGTCCAGGTAACTCCCCATCTCCCGTCACTAGTGTCCAAGTAACTCCCCACCTCCCATCACGAGTGTCCAAGTAACTCCCCACCTCCCGTCACTTGTGTCGTGGTAACTCCCCACCTCCCGTCACTAGTGTCCCAGTAACTCCCCACCTCCCGTCACTAGTGTCCCAGTAACTCCCCACCTCCCGTCACTAGTGTCCAAGTAACTCCCCACCTCCCATCACTAGTGTCCAAGTAACTTCCCACCTCCCGTCACTAGTGTCCAAGTAACTCCCCACCTCCGGTCACTAGTGTCCAGGTAACTCCCCACCTCCCATCACTAGTGTCCAAGTAACTCCCCACCTCCCGTCACTAGTGTCCAGGTAACTCCCCACAACCCGTCACTAGTGTCCAAGTAACTCCCCACCTCCCGTCACTACTGTCCAGGTAACTCCCCACCTCCCGTCACTCGTGTCCCAGTAACTCCCCACCTCCCGTCACTTGTGTCCAGGTAAATCCCCACCACCCGTCACTAGTGTCCAGGTAACTCCCTACCTCCCGTCACTAGTGTCCAATTAACTCCCCACCTCCCATCACTAGTGTCCAGGTAACTCCCCACCTCCCGTCACTAGTGTCCAGATAACTCCCCACCTCCCGTCACTAGTGTCCAAGTAACTCCCCACCTCCCGTCACTTGTGTCCAGGTAACTCCCCACCTCCCATCACTAGTGTCCCAGTAACTCCCCACCTCTTGTCACTAGTGTCCAAGTAACTCCGCACCTCCCGTCACTAGTGTCCAAGTAACTCCCCACCACCCGTCACTAGTGTCCAGTTAACTCCCCACCTCCCATCACTAGTGTCCAGGTAACTCGCCACCTCGCGTCACTAGTGTCCAAGTAACTCCCCACCTCCCATCACTTGTGTCCACGTAATTCCCTACCTCCCGTCACTAGTACCAAGTAACTCACCACCTCACGTCACTCGTGTCCAAGTAACTCCCCACCTCCCGTCACTCGTGTCCCAGTAACTCCCCACCTCCAGTCACTGGTGTCCCAGTAACTCCCCACCTCCCGTCACTAGTGTCCAAGTAACTCCCCACCTCCCGTCACTAGTGTCCAAGTAACTCCCCACCTCTCGTCACTGGTGTGCCAGTAACTCCCCACCTCCCATCACTTGTGTCCACGTAATTCCCTACCTCCCGTCACTAGTGTCCAAGTAACTCACCACCTCACGTCACTCGTGTCCAAGTAACTCCCCACCTCCCGTCACTCGTGTCCAAGTGACACCCCACCTCCCGTCACTCGTGTCCCAGTAACTCCCCACCTCCCGTCACTAGTGTCCAAGTAACTCCCCACCTCCCATCACTAGTGTCCAAGTAACTCCCTACCTCCCGTCACTAGTGTCCAATAACACCTCACCTCCCATCACTCGTGGTCCATGTAACTCCCCACCGCCCGTCCCTAGTGTCCAGTTAACTCCTCACCTCCCGTCACTAGTGTCCAAGTAACTCCCCACCTCCCGTCACTCATGTCCCAGTAAATCCCCACCTCCCGTCACTAGTGTCCAATTAACTCCCCACCACCCGTCCCTAGTGTCCAAGTAACTCCCCACCTCCCGTCACTAGTGTCCAATAACTCCCCACCTCCCGTCACTAGTGTCCAAGTAACTCCCCACCGCCCGTCACTAGTGTCCAATTAACTCCCCACCTCCCGTCACGAGTGTCCAAGTAACTCCCCACCTCCTGTCACTAGTGTCCAGGTACCTCCCCACCTCCCGTCACTAATGTCCCAGTAACTCCCCACCTCCCGTCACTTGTGTCCCAGTAACTCCCCACCTCCCGTCACTCGTGTCCAAGTAACTCCCCACCTCCCGTCACTAGTGTCCAGGTAACTCCCCACCTCCCATCACTAGTGTCCAAGTAACTTCCCACCTCCCGTCACTAGTGTCCAAGTAACTCCCCACCTCCGGTCACTAGTGTCCAGGTAACTCCCCACCTCCCATCACTAGTGTCCAAGTAACTCCCCACCTCCCGTCACTAGTGTCCAGGTAACTCCCCACAACCCGTCACTAGTGTCCAAGTAACTCCCCACCTCCCGTCACTACTGTCCAGGTAACTCCCCACCTCCCATCACTAGTGTCCCAGTAACTCCCCACCTCCCATCACTAGTGTCCAGGTAACTCCCCACCTCCCGTCACGAGTGTCCAAGTAACTTCCCACCTCCCGTCACTAGTGTCAAAGTAACTCCCCACCTCCCGTCACGAGTGTCCAGGTAACTCCCCACATCCCGTCACTACTGTCCAATTAACTCCCCACCTCCCGTCACTTGTGTCCAGGTAACTCCACACAGCCCGTCACTAGTGTCCAAGTAACTCCCCACCTCCCGTCAATAGTGTCCAGGTAACTCACCACCTCCCATCACTCGTGTCCAAGTAACTCCCCACCTCCCGTCACTAGTGTCCAAGTAACTCCCCACCTCCCATCACTATTGTCCCGGTAACTCCCCACCTCTTGTCACTAGTGTCCAGGTAACTCCCCACCTCCCATCACTCGTGTCCAAGTAACTCCCCACCTCCCGTCACCAGTGTCCAGGTAACTCCCCATCTCCCGTCACGAGTGTCCAAGTAACTCCCCACCTCCCATCACTAGTGTCCAAGTAACTCCCCACCTCCCGTCACTTGTGTCCAGGTAACTCCCCACCTCCCGTCACGAGTGTCCCAGTAACTCCCCACCTCCCGTCACTAGTGTCCAAGAAACTCCCCACCTCCCGTCACTAGTGTCCAGGTAACTCCCCACCTCCCATCACTAGTGTCCAAGTAACTTCCCACCTCCGGTCACTAGTGTCCAAGTAACTCCCCACCTCCGGTCACTAGTGTCCAGGTAACTCCCCACCTCCCATCACTCGTGCCCAAGTAACTCCCCACCTCCCATCACTAGTGTCCAGGTAACTCCCCACCTCCCGTCACTAGTGTCCAGGTAACTCCCCACCCCCCGTCACTTGTATCCAAGTAACTCCCCACCTCCCGTCACTAGTGTCCAAGTAACTCCCCACCTCCCGTCACTACTGTCCAGGTAACTCCCCACCTCCCGTCACTAGTGTCCCAGTAACTCCCCACCTCCCGTCACTTGTGTCCAGGTAAATCCCAACCACCCGTCACTTGTGTCCAGGTAACTCCCTACCTCCCGTCACTAGTGTCCAATTAACTCCCCACCTCCCATCACTAGTGTCCAGGTAACTCCCCACCTCCCGTCACTAGTGTCCAGATAACTCCCCACCTCCCGTCACTAGTGTCCAAGTAACTCCCCAACTCCCGTCACTCGTGTCCAAGTAACTCCCCACCTCCCATCACTAGTGTCCCAGTAACTCCCCACCTCTTGTCACTCGTGTCCAAGTAACTCCGCACCTCCCGTCACAAGTGTCCAAGTAACTCCCCACCACCCGTCACTAGTGTCCAGTTAACTCCTCACCTCCCATCACTAGTGTCCAGGTAACTCGCCACCTCGCGTCACTAGTGTCCAAGTAACTCCCCACCTCCCATCACTTGTGTCCACGTAATTCCCCACCTCCCGTCACTTGTGTCCAAGTAACTCCCCACCTCCCATCACTCGTGTCCAGGTAATTCCCTACCTCCCGTCACTAGTGTCCAAGTAACTCCCCACCTCACGTCACTCGTGTCCAAGTAACTCCCCACCTCCCGTCACTCGTGTCCCAGTAACTCCCCACCTCCAGTCACTGGTGTCCCAGTAACTCCCCACCTCCCGTCACGAGTGTCCAAGTAACTCCCCACCTCCCGTCACTCGTGTCCCAGTAACTCCCCACCTCCAGTCACTGGTGTCCCAGTAACTCCCCACCTCCCGTCACGAGTGTCCAAGTAACTCCCCACCTCCAGTCACTCGTGTCCCAGGAACTCCCCACCTCCAGTCACTGGTGTCCCAGTAACTCCCCACCTCACGTCACTCGTGTCCAAGTAACTCCCCACCTCCCGTCACTCGTGTCCCAGTAACTCCCCACCTCCTGTCACTGGTGTCCCAGTAACACCCCACCTCCAGTCACTGGTGTCCCAGTAACTCCCCACCTCCCGTCACGAGTGTCCAAGTAACTCCCCACCTCCCGTCACTCGTGTCCAAGTAACTCCCCACCTCCAGTCACTGGTGTCCAAGTAACTCCCCACCTCCCGTCACTAGTGTCCAAGTAACTCCCCACCTCCCGTCACTAGTGTCCAAGTAACACACCACCTCCCGTCACTCGTGTCCCAGCAACTCCCCACCTCCCATCACTCGTGTCCATGTAACACCCCACCTCCCGTCACTAGTGTCCAAGTAACTCCCCACCTCCCATCACTCGTGTCCCAGTAACTCCCCACCTCCCATCACTCGTGTCCCAGTAACTCCCCACCTCCCATCACTCGTGTCCATGTAACACCCCACCGCCCGTCACTAGTGTCCAATTAACTCCCCACCTCCCGTCACGTGTGTCCAAGTAACTCCCCACCTCCTGTCACTAGTGTCCAGGTACCTCCCCACCTCCCGTCACTCGTGTCCCAGTACCTCCCCACCTCCCGTCACTAGTGTCCAGGTAACTCCCCACCTCCTATCACTAGTGTCCAGGTAACTCCCCACCTCCCATCACTAGTGTCCAGGTAACTCCCCACCTCCCGTCACTGGTGTCCCAGTAACTCCCCACCTCCCGTCACTAGTGTCCAAGTAACTCCCCACCTGCCATCACTAGTGTCCCAGTAATGCCCCACCTCCCATCACTAGTGTCCCAGTAACTCCCCACCTCCCATCACTAGTGTCCAGGTAACTCCCCACCTCCCGTCACTCGTGTCCAAGTAACTCCCCACCTCCCATCACTCGTGTCCCAGTAACTCCCCACCTCCCGTCACCAGTGTCCAGGTAACTCCCCACCTCGTATCACTAGTGTCCAGGTAACTCCCCACCTCGCATCACTAGTGTCCAGGTAACTCCCCACCTCCTGTCACTAGTGTCCCAGTAACTCCCCACCTCCCGTCACTAGTGTCCAAGTAACTCCCCACCTCCCGACACTAGTGTCCCAGTAACGCCCCACCTCCCATCACTAGTGTCCCAGTAACTCCCCACCTCCCATCACTGGTGTCCAGGTAACTCCCCACCTCCCGTCACTAGTGTCCAAGTAACTCCCCACCTTCTGTCACTAGTGTCCAAGTAACTCCCCACCTCCCGTCACTAGTGTCCAGGTTACTCCCCACCTCCCATCACTCGTGTCCAAGTAACTCCCCACCTCCCGTCAGTAGTGTCCAGGTAACTCCCCATCTCCCGTCACTAGTGTCCAGGTAACTCCCCACCTCCCGTCACGAGTGTCCCAGTAACTCCCCACCTCCCGTCACTAGTGTCCCAGTAACTCCCCACCTCCCATCACTAGTGTCCAAGTAACTCCCCACCTCCCGTCACTTGTGTCCCAGTAACTCCCCACCTCCCGTCACGAGTGTCCAAGTAACTCCCCACCTCCTATCACTAGTGTCTCAGTAACTCCCCACCTCCCGTCACTATTGTCTAATTAACTCCCCACCTCCCGTCACTATTGTCCAGGTAACTCCCCACCTCCCGTCACTAGTGTCCCAGTCACTCCCCACCTCCGGTCTCTAGTGTCCAAGTAACTCCCCACCTCCTGTCACTAGTGTCCAGGTACCTCCCCACCTCCCGTCACTAGTGTCCCAGTAACTCCCCACCTCCCGTCACTAGTGTCCAGGTAACTCCCCACCTTCTATCACTAGTGTCCAGGTAACTCCCCACCTCCCATCACTAGTGTCCAGGTAACTCCCCATCTCCCGTAACTAGTGTCCAAGTAACTCCCCAACTCCCGTCACTAGTGTCCAAGTAACTCCCCACCTCCCGTCACTAGTGTCCAGGTAACGCCCCACCTCCCGTCACTAGTGTCCAAGTAACTCCCCACCTCCCGTCACTAGTGTCCAAGTAACTCACCACCTCCCGTCACTAGTGTCCAGGTAACTCCCCACCTCCCGTCACTAGTTTCCAAGTAACTCCCCACCTCCCGTCACTAGTGTCCAGGTAACTCCACACAGCCCGTCACTAGTGTCCCAGTAACTCCCCACCTCCCATCACTACTGTCCAGGCAACTCCCCACCTCCCATCATTAGTGTCCCAGTAACTCCCCACCTCCCGTCACTTGTGTCCAGGTAAATCACCACCTCCCGTCACGAGTGTCCAGGTAACTCCCCACCTCCCATCACTAGTGTCCAGGTAACTCCCCACCTCCCATCTCTAGTGTCCAAGTAACTCCCCACCTCCCGTCACTAGTGTCCAGGTAACTCCCCATCTCCCATCACTAGTGTCCAGTTAACTCCCCACCTCACATCACCAGTGTCCAAGTAACTCCCCATCTCCCATCACCAGTGTCCAAGTAACTCCCCACCTCCCGTCACTAGTGTCCAGGTAACTCCCCACCTCCCAGCACTAGTGTCCAAGTAACTCCCCACCTCCTGTCACTAGTGTCCAGGTACCTCCCCACATCCCGTCACTCGTGTCCCAGTAACTTCCCACCTCCGGTCACTAGTGTCCAAGTAACTCCCCACCTCCTGTCACTAGTGTCCAGGTACCTCCCCACCTCCCGTCACTAGTGTCCCAGTAACTCCCCACCTCCCGTCACTAGTGACCAGGTAACTCCCCACCTCCTATCACTAGTGTCCAGGTAACTCCCCACCTCCCATCACTAGTGTCCAGGTAACTCCCCACCTCCCGTCACTAGTGTCCCAGTAACTCCCCACCTCCCGTCACTAGTGTCCAGGTAACTCCCCACCTCCCATCACTAGTGTCCAAGTAACTCCCCACCTCCCATCACTAGTGTCCAATTAACTCCCCACCTCCCGTCACTAGTGTCCAGGTAACTCACCACCTCCCATCACTAGTGTCCAAGTAACTCCCCACCTCCCGTCACTAGTGTTAAGTAACTCCCCACCTCCCATCACTATTGTCCCGGTAACTCCCCACCTCCCGTCACTAGTGTCCAGGTAACTCCCCACCTCCCATCACTCGTGTCCAAGTAACTCCCCACCACCCGTCACTAGTGTCCAGGTAACTCCCCATCTCCCGTCACTAATGTCCAAGTAACTCCCCACCTTCCATCACGAGTGTCCAAGTAACTCCCCACCTCCCGTCACCTGTGTCCAGGTAACTCCCCACCTCCTGTCACTAGTGTCCCAGTAACTCCCCACCTCCGGTCACTAGTGTACAGGTAACTCCCCACCTTCCATCACTAGTGTCCAAGTAATTCCCCACCTCCCGTCACTAGTGTCCAGGTAACTCCACACAGCCCGTCACTAGTGTCCAGGTAACTCCCCACCTCCCATCACTAGTGTCCAAATAACTCCCCACCTCCCATCACAAGTGTCCAGGTAACTTCCCACCTGCCATCACTAGTGTCCCAGTAACTCCCCACCTCCCGTCACTTGTGTCCCAGTAACTCCCCACCCCCCGTCACTTGTGTCCCAGTAACTCCCCACCCCCCGTCACTTGTATCCAAGTAACTCCCCATCTCCCGTCACGAGTGTCCAGGTAACTCCCCACAACCCGTCACTAGTGTCCAAGTAACTCCCCACCTCCCGTCACTACTGTCCAGGTAACTCCCCACCTCCCGTCACGATGTCCCAGTAACTCCCCACCTCCCGTCACTTGTGTCCAGGTAAATCCCCACCACCCGTCACTAGTGTCCAGGTAACTCCCCACCTCCCATCACTAGTGTCCAGGTAACTCCCCACCTCCCGTCACTAGTGTCCAGATAACTCCCCACCTCCCGTCACTAGTGTCCAAGTAACTCCCCACCTTCCGTCACTCGTGTCCAGGTAACTCCCCACCTCCCGTCACTCGTGTCCATGTAATTCCCACCTCCCGTCACTAGTGTCCAAGTAACTCCCCACCACCCGTCACTAGTGTCAAAGTAACTCCCCACCTCCCATCACTTGTGTCCACGTAATTCCCCACCTCCCGTCACTAGTGTCCAAGTAACTCCCCACCTCCCATCACTTGTGTCCACGTAATTCCCCACCTCGCGTCACTAGTGTCCAGTTAACTCCTCACCTCCCGTCACTAGTGTCCATGTAACACCCCTCCGCCCGTCACTAGTGTCCAGTTAACTCCTCACCTCCCGTCACTAGTGTCCAAGTATCTCCCCACCTCTCGTCACTGGTGTCCCAGTAACTCCCCACCTCCCGTCACTAGTGTCCAAGTAACTCCCCACCTCCCGTCACTCATGTCCCAGTAACTCCCCACCTCCCGTCACTAGTGTCCAATTAACTCCCCACATCCCGTCCCTAGTGTCCAAGTAACTCCCCACCTCCCGTCACTAGTGTCCAACAACTCCCCACCTCCCGTCACTAGTGTCCAAGTAACTCCCTACCTCCCGTCACTAGTGTCCAATAACACCCCACCTCCCATCACTAGTGTCCAGGTAACTCCCCACCTCCCGTCACTGGTGTCCCAGTAACTCCCCACCTCCCGTCACTAGTGTCCAAGTAACTCCCCACCTCCCGTCACTAGTGTCCCAGTAACTCCCCACATCCCGTCACTGGTGTCCAATTAACTCCCCACATCCCGTCCCTAGTGTCCAAGTAACTCCCCACCTCACGTCACTAGTGTCCAATAACTCCCCACCTCCCGTCACTAGTGTCCAAGTAACTCCCCACCGCCCGTCACTAGTGTCCAGTTAACTCCCCACCTCCCGTCACTAGTGTCCAAGTAACTCCCCACCGCCCGTCACTAGTGTCCAGTTAACTCCCCACCTCCCGTCACTAGTGTCCAGTTAACTCCCCATCTCCCGTCACTGGTGTCGAATTAACTCCCCACCTCCCGTCACGAGTGTCCAAGTAACTCCCTACCTCCTGTCACTAGTGTCCAGGTACCTCCCCACCTCCCGTCACTAGTGTCCCAGTAACTCCCCACCTCCCGTCACTAGTGTCCAGGTAATTGCCCACCTCCTATCACCAGTGTCCAGGTAACTCCCCACCTCCCATCACTAGTGTCCAGGTAACGCCCCACCTCCCGTCACTAGTGTCCCAGTAACTCCCCACCTCCCGTCACTAGTGTCCAAGTAACTCCCCACCTCCCGTCACTAGTGTCCCAGTAACGCCCCACCTCCCATCACGAGTGTCCCAGTAACTCCCCACCTCCCATCACTAGTGTCCAGGTAACTCCCCATCTCCCGTCACTAGTGTCCAAGTAACTCCCCACCTCCCGTCACTAGTGTCCAAATAACTCCCCACCTCCCGTCACTAGTGTCCAGGTAACTCCCCACCTCCCGTCACTCGTGTCCAAGTAACTCCCCACCTCCCGTCACTAGTGTCCAGGTAACTCCCCACCTCCCATCACTAGTGTCCCAGTAACTCCCCACCTCCCATCACTTGTGTCCCAGTAACTCCCCACCTCCCATCACTAGTGTCCAGGTAACTCCCCACCTCCCGTCACTAGTGTCCAAGTAACTCCCCACCTCCCGTCACCAGTGTCCAAGTAACTCCCCACCTCCCGTCACGAGTGTCCAGGTAACTCCCCACATCCCGTCACTCCTGTCCCAGTAACTCCCCACCTCCCGTCACGAGTGTCCAATTAACTCCCCACCTCCCGTCCCTAGTGTCCAAGTAACTCCCCACCTCCCGTCACTAGTTTCCAATAACTCCCCACCTCCCGTCACTAGTGTCCAAGTAACTCCCCACCGCCCGTCACTAGTGTCCAGTTAACTCCGCACCTCCCGTCACTCGTGTCCAAGTAACTCCCCACCTCCCGTCACTCGTGTCCAGGAAACTCCCCACCTCCCGTCACTAGTGTCCCTGTAACTTCCCACCTCCGGTCACTAGTGTCCAAGTAACTCCCCACCTCCTGTCACTAGTGTCCAGGTACCTCCCCACCTCCCGTCACTAGTGTCCCAGTAACTCCCCACCTCCCGTCACTAGTGTCCAAGTAACTCCCCACCTCCCATCACTAGTGTCCCAGTAACGCCCCACCTCCCATCACTAGTGTCCAGGTAACTCCCCATCTCCCGTCACTAGTGTCCAAGTAACTCCCCACCTCCCGTCACTCGTGTCCAAGTAACTCCCCACCTCCCGTCACTAGTGTCCAGGTAACTCCCCACCTCCCGTCACTCGTGTACAAGTAACTCCCCATCTCCCGTCACTAGTGTCCAGGTAACTCCCCATCTCCCGTCACTAGTGTGCAAGTAACTCCCCACCTCCCGTCACTAGTGTCCAAGTAACTCCCCACCTCCCGTCACTAGTGTCCCAGTAACTCCCCACCTCCCGTCACTAGTGTCCAAGTAACTCCCCACCTCCCATCACTAGTGTCCCAGTAACTCCCCACCTCCCGTCACTAGTGTCCAGGTAACTCCCCGCATCCCGTCACTCGTGTCCAAGTAACTCCCACCTCCCATCACTACTGTCCAGGTTATTCCCCACCTCCCGTCACTAGTGTCCAGGTAACTCCCCACCTCCCGTCACGAGTGTCCCAGTAACTCCCCACCTCCTATCACTCGTGTCCCAGTAACTCCCCACCTCCCATCACCAGTGTCCAGGTAACTCCCCACCTCCCGTCACTAGTGTCCAAGTAACTCCCCACCTCCCGTCACTAGTGTCCAGGTAACTCCCCACCTCCCGTCACGAGTGTCCCAGTAACTCCCCACCTCCCGTCACTAGTGTCCAATTAACTCCCCACCTCCCATCACTAGTGTCCAGGTAACTCCCCACCTCCCATCACTAGTGTCCAGGTAACTCCCCACCTTCCGTCACTAGTGTCCAAGTAACTCCCCACCTCCCGTCACTAGTGTCCAAGTAACTCCCCACCTCCCGTCACGAGTGTCCAAGTAACTCCCCACCTCCCGTCACTAGTGTCCAGGTAACTCACCACCTCCCATCACTCGTGTCCAAGTAACTCCCCACCTCCCGTCACTAGTGTCCAGGTAACTCCCCACCTCCCATCACTCGTGTCCAAGTAACTCCCCACCTTCCGTCACTAGTGTCCAAGTAACTCCCCACCTCCCATCACTAGTGTCCCAGTAACGCCCCACCTCCCATCACTAGTGTCCCAGTAACTCCCCACCTCCCATCACTAGTGTCCAGGTAACTCCCCACCTCCCGTCATTAGTGTCCAAGTAACTCCCCACCTCCCGTCACGAGTGTCCAGATAACTCCCCACCTCCCGTCACTAGTGTCCAAGTAACTCCCCACCTCCCGTCACTAGTGTCCAGGTAACTCCACACAGCCCGTCACTCGTGTCCAAGTAACTCCCCACCTCCCATCACTAGTGTCCAGATAACTCCCCACCTCACATCACTCGTGTCCAGGTAACTACCCAGCTCCCATCACTAGTGTCCAAGTCACTCCCCACCTCCCATCACTAGTGTCCAGCTAACTCCCCACCTCCCATCACTAGTGTCCCAGTAACTCCCCACCTCCCGTCACTAGTGCCCAGGTAACTCCCCGCATCCCGTCACTCGTGTCCAAGTAACTCCCCACCTCCCGTCACTAGTGTCCAAGTAACTCCCCACCTCCCATCACTACTGTTCCGGTAACTCCCCACCTCCCGTCACTAGTGTCCAGGTAACTCCCCACCTCCTATCACTCGTGCTCAAGTAACTCCCCACCTCCCGTCACCAGTGTCCAGGTAACTCCCCATCTCCCGTCACTAGTGTCCAAGTAACTCCCCACCTCCCATCACGAGTGTCCAAGTAACTCCCCACCTCCCGTCACTTGTGTCGAGGTAACTCCCCACCTCCCGTCACTAGGGTCCCAGTAACTCCCCACCTCCCGTCACTAGTGTCCCAGTAACTCCCCACCTCCCGTCACTAGTGTCCAAGTAACTCCCCACCTCCCGTCACTAGTGTCCAGGTAACTCCCCACCTCCCATCACTAGTGTCCAAGTAACTTCCCACCTCCCGTCACTAGTGTCCAAGTAACTCCCCACCTCCGGTCACTAGTGTCCAGGTAACTCCCCACCTCCCATCACTTGTGTCCACGTAATTCCCCACCTCCCGTCACTTGTGTCCATGTAACTCCCCACCTCCCATCACTCGTGTCCAGGTAATTCCCTACCTCCCGTCACTAGTGTCCAAGTAACTCCCCACCTCACGTCACTCGTGTCCAAGTAACTCCCCACCTCCCGTCACTCGTGTCCCAGTAACTCCCCACCTCCAGTCACTGGTGTCCCAGTAACTCCCCACCTCCCGTCACGAGTGTCCAAGTAACTCCCCACCTCCCGTCACTCGTGTCCCAGTAACTCCCCACCTCCAGTCACTGGTGTCCCAGTAACTCCCCACCTCCCGTCACGAGTGTCCAAGTAACTCCCCACCTCCAGTCACTCGTGTCCCAGGAACTCCCCACCTCCAGTCACTGGTGTCCCAGTAACTCCCCACCTCACGTCACTCGTGTCCAAGTAACTCCCCACCTCCCGTCACTCGTGTCCCAGTAACTCCCCACCTCCAGTCACTGGTGTCCCAGTAACACCCCACCTCCAGTCACTGGTGTCCCAGTAACTCCCCACCTCCCGTCACGAGTGTCCAAGTAACTCCCCACCTCCCGTCACTCGTGTCCAAGTAACTCCCCACCTCCAGTCACTGGTGTCCAAGTAACTCCCCACCTCCCGTCACTAGTGTCCAAGTAACTCCCCACCTCCCGTCACTAGTGTCCAAGTAACACACCACCTCCCGTCACTCGTGTCCCAGCAACTCCCCACCTCCCATCACTCGTGTCCATGTAACACCCCACCGCCCGTCACTAGTGTCCAATTAACTCCCCACCTCCCGTCACGTGTGTCCAAGTAACTCCCCACCTCCTGTCACTAGTGTCCAGGTACCTCCCCACCTCCCGTCACTCGTGTCCCAGTACCTCCCCACCTCCCGTCACTAGTGTCCAGGTAACTCCCCACCTCCTATCACTAGTGTCCAGGTAACTCCCCACCTCCCATCACTAGTGTCCAGGTAACTCCCCACCTCCCGTCACTGGTGTCCCAGTAACTCCCCACCTCCCGTCACTAGTGTCCAAGTAACTCCCCACCTGCCATCACTAGTGTCCCAGTAATGCCCCACCTCCCATCACTAGTGTCCCAGTAACTCCCCACCTCCCATCACTAGTGTCCAGGTAACTCCCCACCTCCCGTCACTCGTGTCCAAGTAACTCCCCACCTCCCATCACTCGTGTCCCAGTAACTCCCCACCTCCCGTCACCAGTGTCCAGGTAACTCCCCACCTCGTATCACTAGTGTCCAGGTAACTCCCCACCTCGCATCACTAGTGTCCAGGTAACTCCCCACCTCCTGTCACTAGTGTCCCAGTAACTCCCCACCTCCCGTCACTAGTGTCCAAGTAACTCCCCACCTCCCGACACTAGTGTCCCAGTAACGCCCCACCTCCCATCACTAGTGTCCCAGTAACTCCCCACCTCCCATCACTGGTGTCCAGGTAACTCCCCACCTCCCGTCACTAGTGTCCAAGTAACTCCCCACCTTCTGTCACTAGTGTCCAAGTAACTCCCCACCTCCCGTCACTAGTGTCCAGGTTACTCCCCACCTCCCATCACTCGTGTCCAAGTAACTCCCCACCTCCCGTCAGTAGTGTCCAGGTAACTCCCCATCTCCCGTCACTAGTGTCCAGGTAACTCCCCACCTCCCGTCACGAGTGTCCCAGTAACTCCCCACCTCCCGTCACTAGTGTCCCAGTAACTCCCCACCTCCCATCACTAGTGTCCAAGTAACTCCCCACCTCCCGTCACTTGTGTCCCAGTAACTCCCCACCTCCCGTCACTAGTGTCCAAGTAACTCCCCACCTCTCGTCACTGGTGTCCCAGTAACTCCCCACCTCCCGTCACTAGTGTCCAAGTAACTCCCCACCTCCCGTCACTCATGTCCCAGTAACTCCCCACCTCCCGTCACTAGTGTCCAATTAACTCCCCACATCCCGTCCCTAGTGTCCAAGTAACTCCCCACCTCCCGTCACTAGTGTCCAACAACTCCCCACCTCCCGTCACTAGTGTCCAAGTAACTCCCTACCTCCCGTCACTAGTGTCCAATAACACCCCACCTCCCATCACTAGTGTCCAGGTAACTCCCCACCTCCCGTCACTGGTGTCCCAGTAACTCCCCACCTCCCGTCACTAGTGTCCAAGTAACTCCCCACCTCCCGTCACTAGTGTCCCAGTAACTCCCCACATCCCGTCACTGGTGTCCAATTAACTCCCCACATCCCGTCCCTAGTGTCCAAGTAACTCCCCACCTCACGTCACTAGTGTCCAATAACTCCCCACCTCCCGTCACTAGTGTCCAAGTAACTCCCCACCGCCCGTCACTAGTGTCCAGTTAACTCCCCACCTCCCGTCACTAGTGTCCAAGTAACTCCCCACCGCCCGTCACTAGTGTCCAGTTAACTCCCCACCTCCCGTCACTAGTGTCCAGTTAACTCCCCATCTCCCGTCACTGGTGTCGAATTAACTCCCCACCTCCCGTCACGAGTGTCCAAGTAACTCCCTACCTCCTGTCACTAGTGTCCAGGTACCTCCCCACCTCCCGTCACTAGTGTCCCAGTAACTCCCCACCTCCCGTCACTAGTGTCCAGGTAATTGCCCACCTCCTATCACCAGTGTCCAGGTAACTCCCCACCTCCCATCACTAGTGTCCAGGTAACGCCCCACCTCCCGTCACTAGTGTCCCAGTAACTCCCCACCTCCCGTCACTAGTGTCCAAGTAACTCCCCACCTCCCGTCACTAGTGTCCCAGTAACGCCCCACCTCCCATCACGAGTGTCCCAGTAACTCCCCACCTCCCATCACTAGTGTCCAGGTAACTCCCCATCTCCCGTCACTAGTGTCCAAGTAACTCCCCACCTCCCGTCACTAGTGTCCAAATAACTCCCCACCTCCCGTCACTAGTGTCCAGGTAACTCCCCACCTCCCGTCACTCGTGTCCAAGTAACTCCCCACCTCCCGTCACTAGTGTCCAGGTAACTCCCCACCTCCCATCACTAGTGTCCCAGTAACTCCCCACCTCCCATCACTTGTGTCCCAGTAACTCCCCACCTCCCATCACTAGTGTCCAGGTAACTCCCCACCTCCCGTCACTAGTGTCCAAGTAACTCCCCACCTCCCGTCACCAGTGTCCAAGTAACTCCCCACCTCCCGTCACGAGTGTCCAGGTAACTCCCCACATCCCGTCACTCCTGTCCCAGTAACTCCCCACCTCCCGTCACGAGTGTCCAATTAACTCCCCACCTCCCGTCCCTAGTGTCCAAGTAACTCCCCACCTCCCGTCACTAGTTTCCAATAACTCCCCACCTCCCGTCACTAGTGTCCAAGTAACTCCCCACCGCCCGTCACTAGTGTCCAGTTAACTCCGCACCTCCCGTCACTCGTGTCCAAGTAACTCCCCACCTCCCGTCACTCGTGTCCAGGAAACTCCCCACCTCCCGTCACTAGTGTCCCTGTAACTTCCCACCTCCGGTCACTAGTGTCCAAGTAACTCCCCACCTCCTGTCACTAGTGTCCAGGTACCTCCCCACCTCCCGTCACTAGTGTCCCAGTAACTCCCCACCTCCCGTCACTAGTGTCCAAGTAACTCCCCACCTCCCATCACTAGTGTCCCAGTAACGCCCCACCTCCCATCACTAGTGTCCAGGTAACTCCCCATCTCCCGTCACTAGTGTCCAAGTAACTCCCCACCTCCCGTCACTCGTGTCCAAGTAACTCCCCACCTCCCGTCACTAGTGTCCAGGTAACTCCCCACCTCCCGTCACTCGTGTACAAGTAACTCCCCATCTCCCGTCACTAGTGTCCAGGTAACTCCCCATCTCCCGTCACTAGTGTGCAAGTAACTCCCCACCTCCCGTCACTAGTGTCCAAGTAACTCCCCACCTCCCGTCACTAGTGTCCCAGTAACTCCCCACCTCCCGTCACTAGTGTCCAAGTAACTCCCCACCTCCCATCACTAGTGTCCCAGTAACTCCCCACCTCCCGTCACTAGTGTCCAGGTAACTCCCCGCATCCCGTCACTCGTGTCCAAGTAACTCCCACCTCCCATCACTACTGTCCAGGTTATTCCCCACCTCCCGTCACTAGTGTCCAGGTAACTCCCCACCTCCCGTCACGAGTGTCCCAGTAACTCCCCACCTCCTATCACTCGTGTCCCAGTAACTCCCCACCTCCCATCACCAGTGTCCAGGTAACTCCCCACCTCCCGTCACTAGTGTCCAAGTAACTCCCCACCTCCCGTCACTAGTGTCCAGGTAACTCCCCACCTCCCGTCACGAGTGTCCCAGTAACTCCCCACCTCCCGTCACTAGTGTCCAATTAACTCCCCACCTCCCATCACTAGTGTCCAGGTAACTCCCCACCTCCCATCACTAGTGTCCAGGTAACTCCCCACCTTCCGTCACTAGTGTCCAAGTAACTCCCCACCTCCCGTCACTAGTGTCCAAGTAACTCCCCACCTCCCGTCACGAGTGTCCAAGTAACTCCCCACCTCCCGTCACTAGTGTCCAGGTAACTCACCACCTCCCATCACTCGTGTCCAAGTAACTCCCCACCTCCCGTCACTAGTGTCCAGGTAACTCCCCACCTCCCATCACTCGTGTCCAAGTAACTCCCCACCTTCCGTCACTAGTGTCCAAGTAACTCCCCACCTCCCATCACTAGTGTCCCAGTAACGCCCCACCTCCCATCACTAGTGTCCCAGTAACTCCCCACCTCCCATCACTAGTGTCCAGGTAACTCCCCACCTCCCGTCATTAGTGTCCAAGTAACTCCCCACCTCCCGTCACGAGTGTCCAGATAACTCCCCACCTCCCGTCACTAGTGTCCAAGTAACTCCCCACCTCCCGTCACTAGTGTCCAGGTAACTCCACACAGCCCGTCACTCGTGTCCAAGTAACTCCCCACCTCCCATCACTAGTGTCCAGATAACTCCCCACCTCACATCACTCGTGTCCAGGTAACTACCCAGCTCCCATCACTAGTGTCCAAGTCACTCCCCACCTCCCATCACTAGTGTCCAGCTAACTCCCCACCTCCCATCACTAGTGTCCCAGTAACTCCCCACCTCCCGTCACTAGTGCCCAGGTAACTCCCCGCATCCCGTCACTCGTGTCCAAGTAACTCCCCACCTCCCGTCACTAGTGTCCAAGTAACTCCCCACCTCCCATCACTACTGTTCCGGTAACTCCCCACCTCCCGTCACTAGTGTCCAGGTAACTCCCCACCTCCTATCACTCGTGCTCAAGTAACTCCCCACCTCCCGTCACCAGTGTCCAGGTAACTCCCCATCTCCCGTCACTAGTGTCCAAGTAACTCCCCACCTCCCATCACGAGTGTCCAAGTAACTCCCCACCTCCCGTCACTTGTGTCGAGGTAACTCCCCACCTCCCGTCACTAGGGTCCCAGTAACTCCCCACCTCCCGTCACTAGTGTCCCAGTAACTCCCCACCTCCCGTCACTAGTGTCCAAGTAACTCCCCACCTCCCGTCACTAGTGTCCAGGTAACTCCCCACCTCCCATCACTAGTGTCCAAGTAACTTCCCACCTCCCGTCACTAGTGTCCAAGTAACTCCCCACCTCCGGTCACTAGTGTCCAGGTAACTCCCCACCTCCCATCACTTGTGTCCACGTAATTCCCCACCTCCCGTCACTTGTGTCCATGTAACTCCCCACCTCCCATCACTCGTGTCCAGGTAATTCCCTACCTCCCGTCACTAGTGTCCAAGTAACTCCCCACCTCACGTCACTCGTGTCCAAGTAACTCCCCACCTCCCGTCACTCGTGTCCCAGTAACTCCCCACCTCCAGTCACTGGTGTCCCAGTAACTCCCCACCTCCCGTCACGAGTGTCCAAGTAACTCCCCACCTCCCGTCACTCGTGTCCCAGTAACTCCCCACCTCCAGTCACTGGTGTCCCAGTAACTCCCCACCTCCCGTCACGAGTGTCCAAGTAACTCCCCACCTCCAGTCACTCGTGTCCCAGGAACTCCCCACCTCCAGTCACTGGTGTCCCAGTAACTCCCCACCTCACGTCACTCGTGTCCAAGTAACTCCCCACCTCCCGTCACTCGTGTCCCAGTAACTCCCCACCTCCAGTCACTGGTGTCCCAGTAACACCCCACCTCCAGTCACTGGTGTCCCAGTAACTCCCCACCTCCCGTCACGAGTGTCCAAGTAACTCCCCACCTCCCGTCACTCGTGTCCAAGTAACTCCCCACCTCCAGTCACTGGTGTCCAAGTAACTCCCCACCTCCCGTCACTAGTGTCCAAGTAACTCCCCACCTCCCGTCACTAGTGTCCAAGTAACACACCACCTCCCGTCACTCGTGTCCCAGCAACTCCCCACCTCCCATCACTCGTGTCCATGTAACACCCCACCGCCCGTCACTAGTGTCCAATTAACTCCCCACCTCCCGTCACGTGTGTCCAAGTAACTCCCCACCTCCTGTCACTAGTGTCCAGGTACCTCCCCACCTCCCGTCACTCGTGTCCCAGTACCTCCCCACCTCCCGTCACTAGTGTCCAGGTAACTCCCCACCTCCTATCACTAGTGTCCAGGTAACTCCCCACCTCCCATCACTAGTGTCCAGGTAACTCCCCACCTCCCGTCACTGGTGTCCCAGTAACTCCCCACCTCCCGTCACTAGTGTCCAAGTAACTCCCCACCTGCCATCACTAGTGTCCCAGTAATGCCCCACCTCCCATCACTAGTGTCCCAGTAACTCCCCACCTCCCATCACTAGTGTCCAGGTAACTCCCCACCTCCCGTCACTCGTGTCCAAGTAACTCCCCACCTCCCATCACTCGTGTCCCAGTAACTCCCCACCTCCCGTCACCAGTGTCCAGGTAACTCCCCACCTCGTATCACTAGTGTCCAGGTAACTCCCCACCTCGCATCACTAGTGTCCAGGTAACTCCCCACCTCCTGTCACTAGTGTCCCAGTAACTCCCCACCTCCCGTCACTAGTGTCCAAGTAACTCCCCACCTCCCGACACTAGTGTCCCAGTAACGCCCCACCTCCCATCACTAGTGTCCCAGTAACTCCCCACCTCCCATCACTGGTGTCCAGGTAACTCCCCACCTCCCGTCACTAGTGTCCAAGTAACTCCCCACCTTCTGTCACTAGTGTCCAAGTAACTCCCCACCTCCCGTCACTAGTGTCCAGGTTACTCCCCACCTCCCATCACTCGTGTCCAAGTAACTCCCCACCTCCCGTCAGTAGTGTCCAGGTAACTCCCCATCTCCCGTCACTAGTGTCCAGGTAACTCCCCACCTCCCGTCACGAGTGTCCCAGTAACTCCCCACCTCCCGTCACTAGTGTCCCAGTAACTCCCCACCTCCCATCACTAGTGTCCAAGTAACTCCCCACCTCCCGTCACTTGTGTCCCAGTAACTCCCCACCTCCCGTCACGAGTGTCCAAGTAACTCCCCACCTCCTATCACTAGTGTCTCAGTAACTCCCCACCTCCCGTCACTATTGTCTAATTAACTCCCCACCTCCCGTCACTATTGTCCAGGTAACTCCCCACCTCCCGTCACTAGTGTCCCAGTCACTCCCCACCTCCGGTCTCTAGTGTCCAAGTAACTCCCCACCTCCTGTCACTAGTGTCCAGGTACCTCCCCACCTCCCGTCACTAGTGTCCCAGTAACTCCCCACCTCCCGTCACTAGTGTCCAGGTAACTCCCCACCTTCTATCACTAGTGTCCAGGTAACTCCCCACCTCCCATCACTAGTGTCCAGGTAACTCCCCATCTCCCGTAACTAGTGTCCAAGTAACTCCCCAACTCCCGTCACTAGTGTCCAAGTAACTCCCCACCTCCCGTCACTAGTGTCCAGGTAACGCCCCACCTCCCGTCACTAGTGTCCAAGTAACTCCCCACCTCCCGTCACTAGTGTCCAAGTAACTCACCACCTCCCGTCACTAGTGTCCAGGTAACTCCCCACCTCCCGTCACTAGTTTCCAAGTAACTCCCCACCTCCCGTCACTAGTGTCCAGGTAACTCCACACAGCCCGTCACTAGTGTCCCAGTAACTCCCCACCTCCCATCACTACTGTCCAGGCAACTCCCCACCTCCCATCATTAGTGTCCCAGTAACTCCCCACCTCCCGTCACTTGTGTCCAGGTAAATCACCACCTCCCGTCACGAGTGTCCAGGTAACTCCCCACCTCCCATCACTAGTGTCCAGGTAACTCCCCACCTCCCATCTCTAGTGTCCAAGTAACTCCCCACCTCCCGTCACTAGTGTCCAGGTAACTCCCCATCTCCCATCACTAGTGTCCAGTTAACTCCCCACCTCACATCACCAGTGTCCAAGTAACTCCCCATCTCCCATCACCAGTGTCCAAGTAACTCCCCACCTCCCGTCACTAGTGTCCAGGTAACTCCCCACCTCCCAGCACTAGTGTCCAAGTAACTCCCCACCTCCTGTCACTAGTGTCCAGGTACCTCCCCACCTCCCGTCACTCGTGTCCCAGTAACTTCCCACCTCCGGTCACTAGTGTCCAAGTAACTCCCCACCTCCTGTCACTAGTGTCCAGGTACCTCCCCACCTCCCGTCACTAGTGTCCCAGTAACTCCCCACCTCCCGTCACTAGTGACCAGGTAACTCCCCACCTCCTATCACTAGTGTCCAGGTAACTCCCCACCTCCCATCACTAGTGTCCAGGTAACTCCCCACCTCCCGTCACTAGTGTCCCAGTAACTCCCCACCTCCCGTCACTAGTGTCCAGGTAACTCCCCACCTCCCATCACTAGTGTCCAAGTAACTCCCCACCTCCCATCACTAGTGTCCAATTAACTCCCCACCTCCCGTCACTAGTGTCCAGGTAACTCACCACCTCCCATCACTAGTGTCCAAGTAACTCCCCACCTCCCGTCACTAGTGTTAAGTAACTCCCCACCTCCCATCACTATTGTCCCGGTAACTCCCCACCTCCCGTCACTAGTGTCCAGGTAACTCCCCACCTCCCATCACTCGTGTCCAAGTAACTCCCCACCACCCGTCACTAGTGTCCAGGTAACTCCCCATCTCCCGTCACTAATGTCCAAGTAACTCCCCACCTTCCATCACGAGTGTCCAAGTAACTCCCCACCTCCCGTCACCTGTGTCCAGGTAACTCCCCACCTCCTGTCACTAGTGTCCCAGTAACTCCCCACCTCCGGTCACTAGTGTACAGGTAACTCCCCACCTTCCATCACTAGTGTCCAAGTAATTCCCCACCTCCCGTCACTAGTGTCCAGGTAACTCCACACAGCCCGTCACTAGTGTCCAGGTAACTCCCCACCTCCCATCACTAGTGTCCAAATAACTCCCCACCTCCCATCACAAGTGTCCAGGTAACTTCCCACCTGCCATCACTAGTGTCCCAGTAACTCCCCACCTCCCGTCACTTGTGTCCCAGTAACTCCCCACCCCCCGTCACTTGTGTCCCAGTAACTCCCCACCCCCCGTCACTTGTATCCAAGTAACTCCCCATCTCCCGTCACGAGTGTCCAGGTAACTCCCCACAACCCGTCACTAGTGTCCAAGTAACTCCCCACCTCCCGTCACTACTGTCCAGGTAACTCCCCACCTCCCGTCACGATGTCCCAGTAACTCCCCACCTCCCGTCACTTGTGTCCAGGTAAATCCCCACCACCCGTCACTAGTGTCCAGGTAACTCCCCACCTCCCATCACTAGTGTCCAGGTAACTCCCCACCTCCCGTCACTAGTGTCCAGATAACTCCCCACCTCCCGTCACTAGTGTCCAAGTAACTCCCCACCTTCCGTCACTCGTGTCCAGGTAACTCCCCACCTCCCGTCACTCGTGTCCATGTAATTCCCACCTCCCGTCACTAGTGTCCAAGTAACTCCCCACCACCCGTCACTAGTGTCAAAGTAACTCCCCACCTCCCATCACTTGTGTCCACGTAATTCCCCACCTCCCGTCACTAGTGTCCAAGTAACTCCCCACCTCCCATCACTTGTGTCCACGTAATTCCCCACCTCGCGTCACTAGTGTCCAAGTAACTCCCCACCTCCCATCACTCGTGTCCAAGTAATTCCCCACCTCCCGTCACTAGTGTCCAAGTAATTCCCCACCTCCCGTCACTCGTGTCCCAGTAACTCCCCACCTCCAGTCACTGGTGTCCCAGTAACTCCCCACCTCCCGTCACTAGTGTCCAAGTAACTCCCCACCTCCCGTCACTAGTGTCCAAGTAACTCCCTACCTCCCGTCACTAGTGTCCAATAACACCCCACCTCCCATCACTCGTGTCCATGTAACACCCCTCCGCCCGTCACTAGTGTCCAGTTAACTCCTCACCTCCCGTCACTAGTGTCCAAGTATCTCCCCACCTCTCGTCACTGGTGTCCCAGTAACTCCCCACCTCCCATCACTAGTGTCCAAGTAACTCCCCACCTCCCGTCACTCATGTCCCAGTAACTCCCCACCTCCCGTCACTAGTGTCCAATTAACTCCCCACATCCCGTCCCTAGTGTCCAAGTAACTCCCCACCTCCCGTCACTTGTGTCCAATAACTCCCCACCTCCCGTCACTAGTGTCCAAGTAACTCCCTACCTCCCGTCACTAGTGTCCAATAACACCCCACCTCCCATCACTAGTGTCCAGGTAACTCCCCACCTCCCGTCACTGGTGTCCCAGTAACTCCCCACCTCCCGTCACTAGTGTCCAAGTAACTCCCCACCTCCCGTCACTAGTGTCCCAGTAACTCCCCACATCCCGTCACTGGTGTCCAATTAACTCCCCACATCCCGTCACTAGTGTCCAAGTAACTCCCCACCGCCCGTCACTAGTGTCCAGTTAACTCCCCACCTCCCGTCACTAGTGTCCAAGTAACTCCCCACCGCCCGTCACTAGTGTCCAGTTAACTCCCCACCTCCCGTCACTAGTGTCCAGTTAACTCCCCATCTCCCGTCACTGGTGTCGAATTAACTCCCCACCTCCCGTCACGAGTGTCCAAGTAACTCCCTACCTCCTGTCACTAGTGTCCAGGTACCTCCCCACCTCCCGTCACTAGTGTCCCAGTAACTCCCCACCTCCCGTCACTAGTGTCCAGGTAATTGCCCACCTCCTATCACCAGTGTCCAGGTAACTCCCCACCTCCCATCACTAGTGTCCAGGTAACGCCCCACCTCCCGTCACTAGTGTCCCAGTAACTCCCCACCTCCCGTCACTAGTGTCCAAGTAACTCCCCACCTCCCGTCACTAGTGTCCCAGTAACGCCCCACCTCCCATCACGAGTGTCCCAGTAACTCCCCACCTCCCATCACTAGTGTCCAGGTAACTCCCCATCTCCCGTCACTAGTGTCCAAGTAACTCCCCACCTCCCGTCACTAGTGTCCAAATAACTCCCCACCTCCCGTCACTAGTGTCCAGGTAACTCCCCACCTCCCGTCACTCGTGTCCAAGTAACTCCCCACCTCCCGTCACTAGTGTCCAGGTAACTCCCCACCTCCCATCACTAGTGTCCCAGTAACTCCCCACCTCCCATCACTTGTGTCCCAGTAACTCCCCACCTCCCATCACTAGTGTCCAGGTAACTCCCCACCTCCCGTCACTAGTGTCCAAGTAACTCCCCACCTCCCGTCACCAGTGTCCAAGTAACTCCCCACCTCCCGTCACGAGTGTCCAGGTAACTCCCCACATCCCGTCACTCCTGTCCCAGTAACTCCCCACCTCCCGTCACGAGTGTCCAATTAACTCCCCACCTCCCGTCCCTAGTGTCCAAGTAACTCCCCACCTCCCGTCACTAGTTTCCAATAACTCCCCACCTCCCGTCACTAGTGTCCAAGTAACTCCCCACCGCCCGTCACTAGTGTCCAGTTAACTCCGCACCTCCCGTCACTCGTGTCCAAGTAACTCCCCACCTCCCGTCACTCGTGTCCAGGAAACTCCCCACCTCCCGTCACTAGTGTCCCTGTAACTTCCCACCTCCGGTCACTAGTGTCCAAGTAACTCCCCACCTCCTGTCACTAGTGTCCAGGTACCTCCCCACCTCCCGTCACTAGTGTCCCAGTAACTCCCCACCTCCCGTCACTAGTGTCCAAGTAACTCCCCACCTCCCATCACTAGTGTCCCAGTAACGCCCCACCTCCCATCACTAGTGTCCAGGTAACTCCCCATCTCCCGTCACTAGTGTCCAAGTAACTCCCCACCTCCCGTCACTCGTGTCCAAGTAACTCCCCACCTCCCGTCACTAGTGTCCAGGTAACTCCCCACCTCCCGTCACTCGTGTACAAGTAACTCCCCATCTCCCGTCACTAGTGTCCAGGTAACTCCCCATCTCCCGTCACTAGTGTGCAAGTAACTCCCCACCTCCCGTCACTAGTGTCCAAGTAACTCCCCACCTCCCGTCACTAGTGTCCCAGTAACTCCCCACCTCCCGTCACTAGTGTCCAAGTAACTCCCCACCTCCCATCACTAGTGTCCCAGTAACTCCCCACCTCCCGTCACTAGTGTCCAGGTAACTCCCCGCATCCCGTCACTCGTGTCCAAGTAAGTCCCACCTCCCATCACTACTGTCCAGGTTATTCCCCACCTCCCGTCACTAGTGTCCAGGTAACTCCCCACCTCCCGTCACGAGTGTCCCAGTAACTCCCCACCTCCTATCACTCGTGTCCCAGTAACTCCCCACCTCCCATCACCAGTGTCCAGGTAACTCCCCACCTCCCGTCACTAGTGTCCAAGTAACTCCCCACCTCCCGTCACTAGTGTCCAGGTAACTCCCCACCTCCCGTCACGAGTGTCCCAGTAACTCCCCACCTCCCGTCACTAGTGTCCAATTAACTCCCCACCTCCCATCACTAGTGTCCAGGTAACTCCCCACCTCCCATCACTAGTGTCCAGGTAACTCCCCACCTTCCGTCACTAGTGTCCAAGTAACTCCCCACCTCCCGTCACTAGTGTCCAAGTAACTCCCCACCTCCCGTCACGAGTGTCCAAGTAACTCCCCACCTCCCGTCACTAGTGTCCAGGTAACTCACCACCTCCCATCACTCGTGTCCAAGTAACTCCCCACCTCCCGTCACTAGTGTCCAGGTAACTCCCCACCTCCCATCACTCGTGTCCAAGTAACTCCCCACCTTCCGTCACTAGTGTCCAAGTAACTCCCCACCTCCCATCACTAGTGTCCCAGTAACGCCCCACCTCCCATCACTAGTGTCCCAGTAACTCCCCACCTCCCATCACTAGTGTCCAGGTAACTCCCCACCTCCCGTCATTAGTGTCCAAGTAACTCCCCACCTCCCGTCACGAGTGTCCAGATAACTCCCCACCTCCCGTCACTAGTGTCCAAGTAACTCCCCACCTCCCGTCACTAGTGTCCAGGTAACTCCACACAGCCCGTCACTCGTGTCCAAGTAACTCCCCACCTCCCATCACTAGTGTCCAGATAACTCCCCACCTCACATCACTCGTGTCCAGGTAACTACCCAGCTCCCATCACTAGTGTCCAAGTCACTCCCCACCTCCCATCACTAGTGTCCAGCTAACTCCCCACCTCCCATCACTAGTGTCCCAGTAACTCCCCACCTCCCGTCACTAGTGCCCAGGTAACTCCCCGCATCCCGTCACTCGTGTCCAAGTAACTCCCCACCTCCCGTCACTAGTGTCCAAGTAACTCCCCACCTCCCATCACTACTGTTCCGGTAACTCCCCACCTCCCGTCACTAGTGTCCAGGTAACTCCCCACCTCCTATCACTCGTGTCCAAGTAACTCCCCACCTCCCGTCACCAGTGTCCAGGTAACTCCCCATCTCCCGTCACTAGTGTCCAAGTAACTCCCCACCTCCCATCACGAGTGTCCAAGTAACTCCCCACCTCCCGTCACTTGTGTCGAGGTAACTCCCCACCTCCCGTCACTAGGGTCCCAGTAACTCCCCACCTCCCGTCACTAGTGTCCCAGTAACTCCCCACCTCCCGTCACTAGTGTCCAAGTAACTCCCCACCTCCCGTCACTAGTGTCCAGGTAACTCCCCACCTCCCATCACTAGTGTCCAAGTAACTTCCCACCTCCCGTCACTAGTGTCCAAGTAACTCCCCACCTCCGGTCACTAGTGTCCAGGTAACTCCCCACCTCCCATCACTAGTGTCCAAGTAACTCCCCACCTCCCATCACTAGTGTCCAGGTAACTCCCCACAACCCGTCACTAGTGTCCAAGTAACTCCCCACCTCCCGTCACTACTGTCCAGGTAACTCCCCACCTCCCGTCACTCGTGTCCCAGTAACTCCCCACCTGCCGTCACTTGTGTCCAGGTAAATCCCCACCACCCGTCACTAGTGTCCAAGTAACTCCCCACCTCCCGTCACTCGTGTCCAGGTAACTCCCCACCTCCCATCACTAGTGTCCCAGTAACTCCCCACCTCTTGTCACTAGTGTCCAAGTAACTCCGCACCTCCCGTCACTAGTGTCCAAGTAACTCCCCACCACCCGTCACTAGTGTCCAGTTAACTCCCCACCTCCCATCACTAGTGTCCAGGTAACTCGCCACCTCGCGTCACTAGTGTCCAAGTAACTACCCACCTCCCATCGCTTGTGTCCACGTAATTCCCTACCTCCCGTCACTAGTGTCCAAGTAACTCACCACCACACGTCACTCGTGTCCAAGTAACTCCCCACCTCCCGTCACTCGTGTCCCAGTAACTCCCCACCTCCAGTCACTGGTGTCCCAGTAACTCCCCACCTCCCGTCACTAGTGTCCAAGTAACTCCCCACCTCCCGTCACTAGTGTCCAAGTAACTCCCCACCTCTCGTCACTGGTGTGCCAGTAACTCCCCACCTCCCATCACTTGTGTCCACGTAATTCCCTACCTCCCGTCACTAGTGTCCAAGTAACTCACCACCTCACGTCACTCGTGTCCAAGTAACTCCCCACCTCCCGTCACTCGTGTCCAAGTGACACCCCACCTCCCGTCACTCGTGTCCCAGTAACTCCCCACCTCCCGTCACTAGTGTCCAAGTTACTCCCCACCTCCCATCACTAGTGTCCAGCTAACTCCGAACCTCCCATCACTAGTGTCCCAGTAACTCCCCACCTCCCGTCACTAGTGCCCAGGTAACTCCCCGCATCCCGTCACTCGTGTCCAAGTAACTCCCCACCTCCCGTCACTAGTGTCCAAGTAACTCCCCACCTCCCATCACTACTGTCCCGGTAACTCCCCACCTCCCGTCACTAGTGTCCAGGTAACTCCCCACCTCCTATCACTCGTGCTCAAGTAACTCCCCACCTCCCGTCACCAGTGTCCAGGTAACTCCCCATCTCCCGTCACTAGTGTCCAAGTAACTCCCCACCTCCCATCACGAGTGTCCAAGTAACTCCCCACCTCCCGTCACTTGTGTCGTGGTAACTCCCCACCTCCCGTCACTAGTGTCCCAGTAACTCCCCACCTCCCGTCACTAGTGTCCCAGTAACTCCCCACCTCCCGTCACTAGTGTCCAAGTAACTCCCCACCTCCCATCACTAGTGTCCAAGTAACTTCCCACCTCCCGTCACTAGTGTCCAAGTAACTCCCCACCTCCGGTCACTAGTGTCCAGGTAACTCCCCACAACCCGTCACTAGTGTCCAAGTAACTCCCCACCTCCCGTCACTACTGTCCAGGTAACTCCCCACCTCCCGTCACTCGTGTCCCAGTAACTCCCCACCTCCCGTCACTTGTGTCCAGGTAAATCCCCACCACCCGTCACTAGTGTCCAGGTAACTCCCTACCTCCCGTCACTAGTGTCCAATTAACTCCCCACCTCCCATCACTAGTGTCCAGGTAACTCCCCACCTCCCGTCACTAGTGTCCAGATAACTCCCCACCTCCCGTCACTAGTGTCCAAGTAACTCCCCACCTCCCGTCACTTGTGTCCAGGTAACTCCCCACCTCCCATCACTAGTGTCCCAGTAACTCCCCACCTCTTGTCACTAGTGTCCAAGTAACTCTGCACCTCCCGTCACTAGTGTCCAAGTAACTCCCCACCACCCGTCACTAGAGTCCAGTTAACTCCCCACCTCCCATCACTAGTGTCCAGGTAACTCGCCACCTCGCGTCACTAGTGTCCAAGTAACTCCCCACCTCCCATCACTTGTGTCCACGTAATTCCCTACCTCCCGTCACTAGTACCAAGTAACTCACCACCTCACGTCACTCGTGTCCAAGTAACTCCCCACCTCCCGTCACTCGTGTCCCAGTAACTCCCCACCTCCAGTCACTGGTGTCCAAGTAACTCCCCACCTCCCGTCACTAGTGTCCAAGTAACTCCCCACCTCTCGTCACTGGTGTGCCAGTAACTCCCCACCTCCCATCACTTGTGTCCACGTAATTCCCTACCTCCCGTCACTAGTGTCCAAGTAACTCACCACCTCACGTCACTCGTGTCCAAGTAACTCCCCACCTCCCGTCACTCGTGTCCAAGTGACACCCCACCTCCCGTCACCCGTGTCCCAGTAACTCCCCACCTCCCGTCACTAGTGTCCAAGTAACTCCCCACCTCCCATCACTAGTGTCCAAGTAACTCCCTACCTCCCGTCACTAGTGTCCAATAACACCTCACCTCCCATCACTCGTGGTCCATGTAACTCCCCACCGCCCGTCCCTAGTGTCCAGTTAACTCCTCACCTCCCGTCACTAGTGTCCAAGTAACTCCCCACCTCCCGTCACTCATGTCCCAGTAAATCCCCACCTCCCGTCACTAGTGTCCAATTAACTCCCCACCACCCGTCCCTAGTGTCCAAGTAACTCCCCACCTCCCGTCACTAGTGTCCAATAACTCCCCACCTCCCGTCACTAGTGTCCAAGTAACTCCCCACCGCCCGTCACTAGTGTCCAATTAACTCCCCACCTCCCGTCACGAGTGTCCAAGTAACTCCCCACCTCCTGTCACTAGTGTCCAGGTACCTCCCCACCTCCCGTCACTAATGTCCCAGTAACTCCCCACCTCCCGTCACTTGTGTCCCAGTAACTCCCCACCTCCCGTCACTCGTGTCCAAGTAACTCCCCACCTCCCGTCACTAGTGTCCAGGTAACTCCCCACCTCCCATCACTAGTGTCCAAGTAACTTCCCACCTCCCGTCACTAGTGTCCAAGTAACTCCCCACCTCCGGTCACTAGTGTCCAGGTAACTCCCCACCTCCCATCACTAGTGTCCAAGTAACTCCCCACCTCCCGTCACTAGTGTCCAGGTAACTCCCCACAACCCGTCACTAGTGTCCAAGTAACTCCCCACCTCCCGTCACTACTGTCCAGGTAACTCCCCACCTCCCATCACTAGTGTCCCAGTAACTCCCCACCTCCCATCACTAGTGTCCAGGTAACTCCCCACCTCCCGTCACGAGTGTCCAAGTAACTTCCCACCTCCCGTCACTAGTGTCAAAGTAACTCCCCACCTCCCGTCACGAGTGTCCAGGTAACTCCCCACATCCCGTCACTACTGTCCAATTAACTCCCCACCTCCCGTCACTTGTGTCCAGGTAACTCCACACAGCCCGTCACTAGTGTCCAAGTAACTCCCCACCTCCCGTCAATAGTGTCCAGGTAACTCACCACCTCCCATCACTCGTGTCCAAGTAACTCCCCACCTCCCGTCACTAGTGTCCAAGTAACTCCCCACCTCCCATCACTATTGTCCCGGTAACTCCCCACCTCTTGTCACTAGTGTCCAGGTAACTCCCCACCTCCCATCACTCGTGTCCAAGTAACTCCCCACCTCCCGTCACCAGTGTCCAGGTAACTCCCCATCTCCCGTCACGAGTGTCCAAGTAACTCCCCACCTCCCATCACTAGTGTCCAAGTAACTCCCCACCTCCCGTCACTTGTGTCCAGGTAACTCCCCACCTCCCGTCACGAGTGTCCCAGTAACTCCCCACCTCCCGTCACTAGTGTCCAAGAAACTCCCCACCTCCCGTCACTAGTGTCCAGGTAACTCCCCACCTCCCATCACTAGTGTCCAAGTAACTTCCCACCTCCGGTCACTAGTGTCCAAGTAACTCCCCACCTCCGGTCACTAGTGTCCAGGTAACTCCCCACCTCCCATCACTCGTGCCCAAGTAACTCCCCACCTCCCATCACTAGTGTCCAGGTAACTCCCCACCTCCCGTCACTAGTGTCCAGGTAACTCCCCACCCCCCGTCACTTGTATCCAAGTAACTCCCCACCTCCCGTCACTAGTGTCCAAGTAACTCCCCACCTCCCGTCACTACTGTCCAGGTAACTCCCCACCTCCCGTCACTAGTGTCCCAGTAACTCCCCACCTCCCGTCACTTGTGTCCAGGTAAATCCCAACCACCCGTCACTTGTGTCCAGGTAACTCCCTACCTCCCGTCACTAGTGTCCAATTAACTCCCCACCTCCCATCACTAGTGTCCAGGTAACTCCCCACCTCCCGTCACTAGTGTCCAGATAACTCCCCACCTCCCGTCACTAGTGTCCAAGTAACTCCCCAACTCCCGTCACTCGTGTCCAAGTAACTCCCCACCTCCCATCACTAGTGTCCCAGTAACTCCCCACCTCTTGTCACTCGTGTCCAAGTAACTCCGCACCTCCCGTCACAAGTGTCCAAGTAACTCCCCACCACCCGTCACTAGTGTCCAGTTAACTCCTCACCTCCCATCACTAGTGTCCAGGTAACTCGCCACCTCGCGTCACTAGTGTCCAAGTAACTCCCCACCTCCCATCACTTGTGTCCACGTAATTCCCCACCTCCCGTCACTTGTGTCCAAGTAACTCCCCACCTCCCATCACTCGTGTCCAGGTAATTCCCTACCTCCCGTCACTAGTGTCCAAGTAACTCCCCACCTCACGTCACTCGTGTCCAAGTAACTCCCCACCTCCCGTCACTCGTGTCCCAGTAACTCCCCACCTCCAGTCACTGGTGTCCCAGTAACTCCCCACCTCCCGTCACGAGTGTCCAAGTAACTCCCCACCTCCCGTCACTCGTATCCCAGTAACTCCCCACCTCCAGTCACTGGTGTCCCAGTAACTCCCCACCTCCCGTCACGAGTGTCCAAGTAACTCCCCACCTCCAGTCACTCGTGTCCCAGGAACTCCCCACCTCCAGTCACTGGTGTCCCAGTAACTCCCCACCTCACGTCACTCGTGTCCAAGTAACTCCCCACCTCCCGTCACTCGTGTCCCAGTAACTCCCCACCTCCAGTCACTGGTGTCCCAGTAACACCCCACCTCCAGTCACTGGTGTCCCAGTAACTCCCCACCTCCCGTCACGAGTGTCCAAGTAACTCCCCACCTCCCGTCACTCGTGTCCAAGTAACTCCCCACCTCCAGTCACTGGTGTCCAAGTAACTCCCCACCTCCCGTCACTAGTGTCCAAGTAACTCCCCACCTCCCGTCACTAGTGTCCAAGTAACACACCACCTCCCGTCACTCGTGTCCCAGCAACTCCCCACCTCCCATCACTCGTGTCCATGTAACACCCCACCTCCCGTCACTAGTGTCCAAGTAACACCCCACCTCCCGTCACTCGTGTCCCAGTAACTCCCCACCTCCCATCACGTGTGTCCAAGTAACTCCCCACCTCCTGTCACTAGTGTCCAGGTACCTCCCCACCTCCCGTCACTCGTGTCCCAGTACCTCCCCACCTCCCGTCACTAGTGTCCAGGTAACTCCCCACCTCCCATCACTAGTGTCCAGGTAACTCCCCACCTCCCGTCACTGGTGTCCCAGTAACTCCCCACCTCCCGTCACTAGTGTCCAAGTAACTCCCCACCTCCTATCACTAGTGTCCAGGTAACTCCCCACCTCCTATCACTAGTGTCCAGGTAACTCCCCATCTCCCGTCACGAGTGTCCAAGTAACTCCCCACCTCCCATCACTAGTGTCCAAGTAACTCCCCACCTCCCGTCACTAGTGTCCAGGTAACTCCCCACCTCCCATCACTAGTGTCCAAGTAACTTCCCACCTCCCGTCACTAGTGTCCAAGTAACTCCCCACCTCCGGTCACTAGTGTCCAGGTAACTCCCCACCTCCCATCACTAGTGTCCAAGTAACTCCCCACCTCCCATCACTAGTGTCCAGGTAACTCCCCACAACCCGTCACTAGTGTCCAAGTAACTCCCCACCTCCCGTCACTACTGTCCAGGTAACTCCCCACCTCCCGTCACTCGTGTCCCAGTAACTCCCCACCTGCCGTCACTTGTGTCCAGGTAAATCCCCACCACCCGTCACTAGTGTCCAAGTAACTCCCCACCTCCCGTCACTCGTGTCCAGGTAACTCCCCACCTCCCATCACTAGTGTCCCAGTAACTCCCCACCTCTTGTCACTAGTGTCCAAGTAACTCCGCACCTCCCGTCACTAGTGTCCAAGTAACTCCCCACCACCCGTCACTAGTGTCCAGTTAACTCCCCACCTCCCATCACTAGTGTCCAGGTAACTCGCCACCTCGCGTCACTAGTGTCCAAGTAACTACCCACCTCCCATCGCTTGTGTCCACGTAATTCCCTACCTCCCGTCACTAGTGTCCAAGTAACTCACCACCACACGTCACTCGTGTCCAAGTAACTCCCCACCTCCCGTCACTCGTGTCCCAGTAACTCCCCACCTCCAGTCACTGGTGTCCCAGTAACTCCCCACCTCCCGTCACTAGTGTCCAAGTAACTCCCCACCTCCCGTCACTAGTGTCCAAGTAACTCCCCACCTCTCGTCACTGGTGTGCCAGTAACTCCCCACCTCCCATCACTTGTGTCCACGTAATTCCCTACCTCCCGTCACTTGTGTCCAAGTAACTCCCCACCTCCCATCACTCGTGTCCAGGTAATTCCCTACCTCCCGTCACTAGTGTCCAAGTAACTCCCCACCTCACGTCACTCGTGTCCAAGTAACTCCCCACCTCCCGTCACTCGTGTCCCAGTAACTCCCCACCTCCAGTCACTGGTGTCCCAGTAACTCCCCACCTCCCGTCACGAGTGTCCAAGTAACTCCCCACCTCCCGTCACTCGTGTCCCAGTAACTCCCCACCTCCAGTCACTGGTGTCCCAGTAACTCCCCACCTCCCGTCACGAGTGTCCAAGTAACTCCCCACCTCCAGTCACTCGTGTCCCAGGAACTCCCCACCTCCAGTCACTGGTGTCCCAGTAACTCCCCACCTCACGTCACTCGTGTCCAAGTAACTCCCCACCTCCCGTCACTCGTGTCCCAGTAACTCCCCACCTCCAGTCACTGGTGTCCCAGTAACACCCCACCTCCAGTCACTGGTGTCCCAGTAACTCCCCACCTCCCGTCACGAGTGTCCAAGTAACTCCCCACCTCCCGTCACTCGTGTCCAAGTAACTCCCCACCTCCAGTCACTGGTGTCCAAGTAACTCCCCACCTCCCGTCACTAGTGTCCAAGTAACTCCCCACCTCCCGTCACTAGTGTCCAAGTAACACACCACCTCCCGTCACTCGTGTCCCAGCAACTCCCCACCTCCCATCACTCGTGTCCATGTAACACCCCACCTCCCGTCACTAGTGTCCAAGTAACACCCCACCTCCCGTCACTCGTGTCCCAGTAACTCCCCACCTCCCATCACTCGTGTCCATGTAACACCCCACCGCCCGTCACTAGTGTCCAATTAACTCCCCACCTCCCGTCACGTGTGTCCAAGTAACTCCCCACCTCCTGTCACTAGTGTCCAGGTACCTCCCCACCTCCCGTCACTCGTGTCCCAGTACCTCCCCACCTCCCGTCACTAGTGTCCAGGTAACTCCCCACCTCCTATCACTAGTGTCCAGGTAACTCCCCACCTCCCATCACTAGTGTCCAGGTAACTCCCCACCTCCCGTCACTGGTGTCCCAGTAACTCCCCACCTCCCGTCACTAGTGTCCAAGTAACTCCCCACCTGCCATCACTAGTGTCCCAGTAATGCCCCACCTCCCATCACTAGTGTCCCAGTAACTCCCCACCTCCCATCACTAGTGTCCAGGTAACTCCCCACCTCCCGTCACTCGTGTCCAAGTAACTCCCCACCTCCCATCACTCGTGTCCCAGTAACTCCCCACCTCCCGTCACCAGTGTCCAGGTAACTCCCCACCTCGTATCACTAGTGTCCAGGTAACTCCCCACCTCGCATCACTAGTGTCCAGGTAACTCCCCACCTCCTGTCACTAGTGTCCCAGTAACTCCCCACCTCCCGTCACTAGTGTCCAAGTAACTCCCCACCTCCCGACACTAGTGTCCCAGTAACGCCCCACCTCCCATCACTAGTGTCCCAGTAACTCCCCACCTCCCATCACTGGTGTCCAGGTAACTCCCCACCTCCCGTCACTAGTGTCCAAGTAACTCCCCACCTTCTGTCACTAGTGTCCAAGTAACTCCCCACCTCCCGTCACTAGTGTCCAGGTTACTCCCCACCTCCCATCACTCGTGTCCAAGTAACTCCCCACCTCCCGTCAGTAGTGTCCAGGTAACTCCCCATCTCCCGTCACTAGTGTCCAGGTAACTCCCCACCTCCCGTCACGAGTGTCCCAGTAACTCCCCACCTCCCGTCACTAGTGTCCCAGTAACTCCCCACCTCCCATCACTAGTGTCCAAGTAACTCCCCACCTCCCGTCACTTGTGTCCCAGTAACTCCCCACCTCCCGTCACGAGTGTCCAAGTAACTCCCCACCTCCTATCACTAGTGTCCCAGTAACTCCCCACCTCCCGTCACTATTGTCTAATTAACTCCCCACCTCCCGTCACTATTGTCCAGGTAACTCCCCACCTCCCGTCACTAGTGTCCCAGTCACTCCCCACCTCCGGTCTCTAGTGTCCAAGTAACTCCCCACCTCCTGTCACTAGTGTCCAGGTACCTCCCCACCTCCCGTCACTAGTGTCCCAGTAACTCCCCACCTCCCGTCACTAGTGTCCAGGTAACTCCCCACCTTCTATCACTAGTGTCCAGGTAACTCCCCACCTCCCATCACTAGTGTCCAGGTAACTCCCCATCTCCCGTAACTAGTGTCCAAGTAACTCCCCAACTCCCGTCACTAGTGTCCAAGTAACTCCCCACCTCCCGTCACTAGTGTCCAGGTAACGCCCCACCTCCCGTCACTAGTGTCCAAGTAACTCCCCACCTCCCGTCACTAGTGTCCAAGTAACTCACCACCTCCCGTCACTAGTGTCCAGGTAACTCCCCACCTCCCGTCACTAGTTTCCAAGTAACTCCCCACCTCCCGTCACTAGTGTCCAGGTAACTCCACACAGCCCGTCACTAGTGTCCCAGTAACTCCCCACCTCCCATCACTACTGTCCAGGCAACTCCCCACCTCCCATCATTAGTGTCCCAGTAACTCCCCACCTCCCGTCACTTGTGTCCAGGTAAATCACCACCTCCCGTCACGAGTGTCCAGGTAACTCCCCACCTCCCATCACTAGCGTCCAGGTAACTCCCCACCTCCCATCTCTAGTGTCCAAGTAACTCCCCACCTCCCGTCACTAGTGTCCAGGTAACTCCCCATCTCCCATCACTAGTGTCCAGTTAACTCCCCACCTCACATCACCAGTGTCCAAGTAACTCCCCATCTCCCATCACCAGTGTCCAAGTAACTCCCCACCTCCCGTCACTAGTGTCCAGGTAACTCCCCACCTCCCAGCACTAGTGTCCAAGTAACTCCCCACCTCCTGTCACTAGTGTCCAGGTACCTCCCCACCTCCCGTCACTCGTGTCCCAGTAACTTCCCACCTCCGGTCACTAGTGTCCAGGTACCTCCCCACCTCCCGTCACTCGTGTCCCAGTAACTTCCCACCTCCGGTCACTAGTGTCCAAGTAACTCCCCACCTCCTGTCACTAGTGTCCAGGTACCTCCCCACCTCCCGTCACTAGTGTCCCAGTAACTCCCCACCTCCCGTCACTAGTGACCAGGTAACTCCCCACCTCCTATCACTAGTGTCCAGGTAACTCCCCACCTCCCATCACTAGTGTCCAGGTAACTCACCACCTCCCATCACTAGTGTCCAAGTAACTCCCCACCTCCCGTCACTAGTGTTAAGTAACTCCCCACCTCCCATCACTATTGTCCCGGTAACTCCCCACCTCCCGTCACTAGTGTCCAGGTAACTCCCCACCTCCCATCACTCGTGTCCAAGTAACTCCCCACCACCCGTCACTAGTGTCCAGGTAACTCCCCATCTCCCGTCACTAATGTCCAAGTAACTCCCCACCTTCCATCACGAGTGTCCAAGTAACTCCCCACCTCCCGTCACCTGTGTCCAGGTAACTCCCCACCTCCTGTCACTAGTGTCCCAGTAACTCCCCACCTCCGGTCACTAGTGTACAGGTAACTCCCCACCTTCCATCACTAGTGTCCAAGTAATTCCCCACCTCCCGTCACTAGTGTCCAGGTAACTCCACACAGCCCGTCACTAGTGTCCAGGTAACTCCCCACCTCCCATCACTAGTGTCCAAATAACTCCCCACCTCCCATCACAAGTGTCCAGGTAACTTCCCACCTGCCATCACTAGTGTCCCAGTAACTCCCCACCTCCCGTCACTTGTGTCCCAGTAACTCCCCACCCCCCGTCACTTGTGTCCCAGTAACTCCCCACCCCCCGTCACTTGTATCCAAGTAACTCCCCATCTCCCGTCACGAGTGTCCAGGTAACTCCCCACAACCCGTCACTAGTGTCCAAGTAACTCCCCACCTCCCGTCACTACTGTCCAGGTAACTCCCCACCTCCCGTCACGATGTCCCAGTAACTCCCCACCTCCCGTCACTTGTGTCCAGGTAAATCCCCACCACCCGTCACTAGTGTCCAGGTAACTCCCCACCTCCCATCACTAGTGTCCAGGTAACTCCCCACCTCCCGTCACTAGTGTCCAGATAACTCCCCACCTCCCGTCACTAGTGTCCAAGTAACTCCCCACCTTCCGTCACTCGTGTCCAGGTAACTCCCCACCTCCCGTCACTCGTGTCCATGTAATTCCCACCTCCCGTCACTAGTGTCCAAGTAACTCCCCACCACCCGTCACTAGTCTCAAAGTAACTCCCCACCTCCCATCACTTGTGTCCACGTAATTCCCCACCTCCCGTCACTAGTGTCCAAGTAACTCCCCACCTCCCATCACTTGTGTCCACGTAATTCCCCACCTCGCGTCACTAGTGTCCAAGTAACTCCCCACCTCCCATCACTCGTGTCCAAGTAATTCCCCACCTCCCGTCACTAGTGTCCAAGTAATTCCCCACCTCCCGTCACTCGTGTCCCAGTAACTCCCCACCTCCAGTCACTGGTGTCCCAGTAACTCCCCACCTCCCGTCACTAGTGTCCAAGTAACTCCCCACCTCCCGTCACTAGTGTCCAAGTAACTCCCTACCTCCCGTCACTAGTGTCCAATAACACCCCACCTCCCATCACTCGTGTCCATGTAACACCCCTCCGCCCGTCACTAGTGTCCAGTTAACTCCTCACCTCCCGTCACTAGTGTCCAAGTATCTCCCCACCTCTCGTCACTGGTGTCCCAGTAACTCCCCACCTCCCGTCACTAGTGTCCAAGTAACTCCCCACCTCCCGTCACTCATGTCCCAGTAACTCCCCACCTCCCGTCACTAGTGTCCAATTAACTCCCCACATCCCGTCCCTAGTGTCCAAGTAACTCCCCACCTCCCGTCACTAGTGTCCAACAACTCCCCACCTCCCGTCACTAGTGTCCAAGTAACTCCCTACCTCCCGTCACTAGTGTCCAATAACACCCCACCTCCCATCACTAGTGTCCAGGTAACTCCCCACCTCCCGTCACTGGTGTCCCAGTAACTCCCCACCTCCCGTCACTAGTGTCCAAGTAACTCCCCACCTCCCGTCACTAGTGTCCCAGTAACTCCCCACATCCCGTCACTGGTGTCCAATTAACTCCCCACATCCCGTCCCTAGTGTCCAAGTAACTCCCCACCTCACGTCACTAGTGTCCAATAACTCCCCACCTCCCGTCACTAGTGTCCAAGTAACTCCCCACCGCCCGTCACTAGTGTCCAGTTAACTCCCCACCTCCCGTCACTAGTGTCCAGTTAACTCCCCATCTCCCGTCACTGGTGTCGAATTAACTCCCCACCTCCCGTCACGAGTGTCCAAGTAACTCCCTACCTCCTGTCACTAGTGTCCAGGTACCTCCCCACCTCCCGTCACTAGTGTCCCAGTAACTCCCCACCTCCCGTCACTAGTGTCCAGGTAATTGCCCACCTCCTATCACCAGTGTCCAGGTAACTCCCCACCTCCCATCACTAGTGTCCAGGTAACGCCCCACCTCCCGTCACTAGTGTCCCAGTAACTCCCCACCTCCCGTCACTAGTGTCCAAGTAACTCCCCACCTCCCGTCACTAGTGTCCCAGTAACGCCCCACCTCCCATCACGAGTGTCCCAGTAACTCCCCACCTCCCATCACTAGTGTCCAGGTAACTCCCCATCTCCCGTCACTAGTGTCCAAGTAACTCCCCACCTCCCGTCACTAGTGTCCAAATAACTCCCCACCTCCCGTCACTAGTGTCCAGGTAACTCCCCACCTCCCGTCACTCGTGTCCAAGTAACTCCCCACCTCCCGTCACTAGTGTCCAGGTAACTCCCCACCTCCCATCACTAGTGTCCCAGTAACTCCCCACCTCCCATCACTTGTGTCCCAGTAACTCCCCACCTCCCATCACTAGTGTCCAGGTAACTCCCCACCTCCCGTCACTAGTGTCCAAGTAACTCCCCACCTCCCGTCACCAGTGTCCAAGTAACTCCCCACCTCCCGTCACGAGTGTCCAGGTAACTCCCCACATCCCGTCACTCCTGTCCCAGTAACTCCCCACCTCCCGTCACGAGTGTCCAATTAACTCCCCACCTCCCGTCCCTAGTGTCCAAGTAACTCCCCACCTCCCGTCACTAGTTTCCAATAACTCCCCACCTCCCGTCACTAGTGTCCAAGTAACTCCCCACCGCCCGTCACTAGTGTCCAGTTAACTCCGCACCTCCCGTCACTCGTGTCCAAGTAACTCCCCACCTCCCGTCACTCGTGTCCAGGAAACTCCCCACCTCCCGTCACTAGTGTCCCTGTAACTTCCCACCTCCGGTCACTAGTGTCCAAGTAACTCCCCACCTCCTGTCACTAGTGTCCAGGTACCTCCCCACCTCCCGTCACTAGTGTCCCAGTAACTCCCCACCTCCCGTCACTAGTGTCCAAGTAACTCCCCACCTCCCATCACTAGTGTCCCAGTAACGCCCCACCTCCCATCACTAGTGTCCAGGTAACTCCCCATCTCCCGTCACTAGTGTCCAAGTAACTCCCCACCTCCCGTCACTCGTGTCCAAGTAACTCCCCACCTCCCGTCACTAGTGTCCAGGTAACTCCCCACCTCCCGTCACTCGTGTACAAGTAACTCCCCATCTCCCGTCACTAGTGTCCAGGTAACTCCCCATCTCCCGTCACTAGTGTGCAAGTAACTCCCCACCTCCCGTCACTAGTGTCCAAGTAACTCCCCACCTCCCGTCACTAGTGTCCCAGTAACTCCCCACCTCCCGTCACTAGTGTCCAAGTAACTCCCCACCTCCCATCACTAGTGTCCCAGTAACTCCCCACCTCCCGTCACTAGTGTCCAGGTAACTCCCCGCATCCCGTCACTCGTGTCCAAGTAACTCCCACCTCCCATCACTACTGTCCAGGTTATTCCCCACCTCCCGTCACTAGTGTCCAGGTAACTCCCCACCTCCCGTCACGAGTGTCCCAGTAACTCCCCACCTCCTATCACTCGTGTCCCAGTAACTCCCCACCTCCCATCACCAGTGTCCAGGTAACTCCCCACCTCCCGTCACTAGTGTCCAAGTAACTCCCCACCTCCCGTCACTAGTGTCCAGGTAACTCCCCACCTCCCGTCACGAGTGTCCCAGTAACTCCCCACCTCCCGTCACTAGTGTCCAATTAACTCCCCACCTCCCATCACTAGTGTCCAGGTAACTCCCCACCTCCCATCACTAGTGTCCAGGTAACTCCCCACCTTCCGTCACTAGTGTCCAAGTAACTCCCCACCTCCCGTCACTAGTGTCCAAGTAACTCCCCACCTCCCGTCACGAGTGTCCAAGTAACTCCCCACCTCCCGTCACTAGTGTCCAGGTAACTCACCACCTCCCATCACTCGTGTCCAAGTAACTCCCCACCTCCCGTCACTAGTGTCCAGGTAACTCCCCACCTCCCATCACTCGTGTCCAAGTAACTCCCCACCTTCCGTCACTAGTGTCCAAGTAACTCCCCACCTCCCATCACTAGTGTCCCAGTAACGCCCCACCTCCCATCACTAGTGTCCCAGTAACTCCCCACCTCCCATCACTAGTGTCCAGGTAACTCCCCACCTCCCGTCATTAGTGTCCAAGTAACTCCCCACCTCCCGTCACGAGTGTCCAGATAACTTCCCACCTCCCGTCACTAGTGTCCAAGTAACTCCCCACCTCCCGTCACTAGTGTCCAGGTAACTCCACACAGCCCGTCACTCGTGTCCAAGTAACTCCCCACCTCCCATCACTAGTGTCCAGATAACTCCCCACCTCACATCACTCGTGTCCAGGTAACTACCCAGCTCCCATCACTAGTGTCCAAGTCACTCCCCACCTCCCATCACTAGTGTCCAGCTAACTCCCCACCTCCCATCACTAGTGTCCCAGTAACTCCCCACCTCCCGTCACTAGTGCCCAGGTAACTCCCCGCATCCCGTCACTCGTGTCCAAGTAACTCCCCACCTCCCGTCACTAGTGTCCAAGTAACTCCCCACCTCCCATCACTACTGTTCCGGTAACTCCCCACCTCCCGTCACTAGTGTCCAGGTAACTCCCCACCTCCTATCACTCGTGTCCAAGTAACTCCCCACCTCCCGTCACCAGTGTCCAGGTAACTCCCCATCTCCCGTCACTAGTGTCCAAGTAACTCCCCACCTCCCATCACGAGTGTCCAAGTAACTCCCCACCTCCCGTCACTTGTGTCGAGGTAACTCCCCACCTCCCGTCACTAGGGTCCCAGTAACTCCCCACCTCCCGTCACTAGTGTCCCAGTAACTCCCCACCTCCCGTCACTAGTGTCCAAGTAACTCCCCACCTCCCGTCACTAGTGTCCAGGTAACTCCCCACCTCCCATCACTAGTGTCCAAGTAACTTCCCACCTCCCGTCACTAGTGTCCAAGTAACTCCCCACCTCCGGTCACTAGTGTCCAGGTAACTCCCCACCTCCCATCACTAGTGTCCAAGTAACTCCCCACCTCCCATCACTAGTGTCCAGGTAACTCCCCACAACCCGTCACTAGTGTCCAAGTAACTCCCCACCTCCCGTCACTACTGTCCAGGTAACTCCCCACCTCCCGTCACTCGTGTCCCAGTAACTCCCCACCTGCCGTCACTTGTGTCCAGGTAAATCCCCACCACCCGTCACTAGTGTCCAAGTAACTCCCCACCTCCCGTCACTCGTGTCCAGGTAACTCCCCACCTCCCATCACTAGTGTCCCAGTAACTCCCCACCTCTTGTCACTAGTGTCCAAGTAACTCCGCACCTCCCGTCACTAGTGTCCAAGTAACTCCCCACCACCCGTCACTAGTGTCCAGTTAACTCCCCACCTCCCATCACTAGTGTCCAGGTAACTCGCCACCTCGCGTCACTAGTGTCCAAGTAACTACCCACCTCCCATCGCTTGTGTCCACGTAATTCCCTACCTCCCGTCACTAGTGTCCAAGTAACTCACCACCACACGTCACTCGTGTCCAAGTAACTCCCCACCTCCCGTCACTCGTGTCCCAGTAACTCCCCACCTCCAGTCACTGGTGTCCCAGTAACTCCCCACCTCCCGTCACTAGTGTCCAAGTAACTCCCCACCTCCCGTCACTAGTGTCCAAGTAACTCCCCACCTCTCGTCACTGGTGTGCCAGTAACTCCCCACCTCCCATCACTTGTGTCCACGTAATTCCCTACCTCCCGTCACTAGTGTCCAAGTAACTCACCACCTCACGTCACTCGTGTCCAAGTAACTCCCCACCTCCCGTCACTCGTGTCCAAGTGACACCCCACCTCCCGTCACTCGTGTCCCAGTAACTCCCCACCTCCCGTCACTAGTGTCCAAGTTACTCCCCACCTCCCATCACTAGTGTCCAGCTAACTCCGAACCTCCCATCACTAGTGTCCCAGTAACTCCCCACCTCCCGTCACTAGTGCCCAGGTAACTCCCCGCATCCCGTCACTCGTGTCCAAGTAACTCCCCACCTCCCGTCACTAGTGTCCAAGTAACTCCCCACCTCCCATCACTACTGTCCCGGTAACTCCCCACCTCCCGTCACTAGTGTCCAGGTAACTCCCCACCTCCTATCACTCGTGCTCAAGTAACTCCCCACCTCCCGTCACCAGTGTCCAGGTAACTCCCCATCTCCCGTCACTAGTGTCCAAGTAACTCCCCACCTCCCATCACGAGTGTCCAAGTAACTCCCCACCTCCCGTCACTTGTGTCGTGGTAACTCCCCACCTCCCGTCACTAGTGTCCAGGTAACTCACCACCTCCCATCACTAGTGTCCAAGTAACTCCCCACCTCCCGTCACTAGTGTTAAGTAACTCCCCACCTCCCATCACTATTGTCCCGGTAACTCCCCACCTCCCGTCACTAGTGTCCAGGTAACTCCCCACCTCCCATCACTCGTGTCCAAGTAACTCCCCACCACCCGTCACTAGTGTCCAGGTAACTCCCCATCTCCCGTCACTAATGTCCAAGTAACTCCCCACCTTCCATCACGAGTGTCCAAGTAACTCCCCACCTCCCGTCACCTGTGTCCAGGTAACTCCCCACCTCCTGTCACTAGTGTCCCAGTAACTCCCCACCTCCGGTCACTAGTGTACAGGTAACTCCCCACCTTCCATCACTAGTGTCCAAGTAATTCCCCACCTCCCGTCACTAGTGTCCAGGTAACTCCACACAGCCCGTCACTAGTGTCCAGGTAACTCCCCACCTCCCATCACTAGTGTCCAAATAACTCCCCACCTCCCATCACAAGTGTCCAGGTAACTTCCCACCTGCCATCACTAGTGTCCCAGTAACTCCCCACCTCCCGTCACTTGTGTCCCAGTAACTCCCCACCCCCCGTCACTTGTGTCCCAGTAACTCCCCACCCCCCGTCACTTGTATCCAAGTAACTCCCCATCTCCCGTCACGAGTGTCCAGGTAACTCCCCACAACCCGTCACTAGTGTCCAAGTAACTCCCCACCTCCCGTCACTACTGTCCAGGTAACTCCCCACCTCCCGTCACGATGTCCCAGTAACTCCCCACCTCCCGTCACTTGTGTCCAGGTAAATCCCCACCACCCGTCACTAGTGTCCAGGTAACTCCCCACCTCCCATCACTAGTGTCCAGGTAACTCCCCACCTCCCGTCACTAGTGTCCAGATAACTCCCCACCTCCCGTCACTAGTGTCCAGGTAACTCCCCACCTCCCGTCACTAGTGCCCAGGTAACTCCCCGCATCCCGTCACTCGTGTCCAAGTAACTCCCCACCTCCCGTCACTAGTGTCCAAGTAACTCCCCACCTCCCATCACTACTGTCCCGGTAACTCCCCACCTCCCGTCACTAGTGTCCAGGTAACTCCCCACCTCCTATCACTCGTGCTCAAGTAACTCCCCACCTCCCGTCACCAGTGTCCAGGTAACTCCCCATCTCCCGTCACTAGTGTCCAAGTAACTCCCCACCTCCCATCACGAGTGTCCAAGTAACTCCCCACCTCCCGTCACTTGTGTCGTGGTAACTCCCCACCTCCCGTCACTAGTGTCCAGGTAACTCACCACCTCCCATCACTAGTGTCCAAGTAACTCCCCACCTCCCGTCACTAGTGTTAAGTAACTCCCCACCTCCCATCACTATTGTCCCGGTAACTCCCCACCTCCCGTCACTAGTGTCCAGGTAACTCCCCACCTCCCATCACTCGTGTCCAAGTAACTCCCCACCACCCGTCACTAGTGTCCAGGTAACTCCCCATCTCCCGTCACTAATGTCCAAGTAACTCCCCACCTTCCATCACGAGTGTCCAAGTAACTCCCCACCTCCCGTCACCTGTGTCCAGGTAACTCCCCACCTCCTGTCACTAGTGTCCCAGTAACTCCCCACCTCCGGTCACTAGTGTACAGGTAACTCCCCACCTTCCATCACTAGTGTCCAAGTAATTCCCCACCTCCCGTCACTAGTGTCCAGGTAACTCCACACAGCCCGTCACTAGTGTCCAGGTAACTCCCCACCTCCCATCACTAGTGTCCAAATAACTCCCCACCTCCCATCACAAGTGTCCAGGTAACTTCCCACCTGCCATCACTAGTGTCCCAGTAACTCCCCACCTCCCGTCACTTGTGTCCCAGTAACTCCCCACCCCCCGTCACTTGTGTCCCAGTAACTCCCCACCCCCCGTCACTTGTATCCAAGTAACTCCCCATCTCCCGTCACGAGTGTCCAGGTAACTCCCCACAACCCGTCACTAGTGTCCAAGTAACTCCCCACCTCCCGTCACTACTGTCCAGGTAACTCCCCACCTCCCGTCACGATGTCCCAGTAACTCCCCACCTCCCGTCACTTGTGTCCAGGTAAATCCCCACCACCCGTCACTAGTGTCCAGGTAACTCCCCACCTCCCATCACTAGTGTCCAGGTAACTCCCCACCTCCCGTCACTAGTGTCCAGATAACTCCCCACCTCCCGTCACTAGTGTCCAGGTAACTCCCCACCTCCCGTCACTCGTGTCCATGTAATTCCCACCTCCCGTCACTAGTGTCCAAGTAACTCCCCACCACCCGTCACTAGTGTCAAAGTAACTCCCCACCTCCCATCACTTGTGTCCACGTAATTCCCCACCTCCCATCACTTGTGTCCACGTAATTCCCGACCTCGCGTCACTAGTGTCCAAGTAACTCCCCACCTCCCATCACTCGTGTCCAAGTAATTCCCCACCTCCCGTCACTAGTGTCCAAGTAATTCCCCACCTCCCGTCACTCGTGTCCCAGTAACTCCCCACCTCCAGTCACTGGTGTCCCAGTAACTCCCCACCTCCCGTCACTAGTGTCCAAGTAACTCCCCACCTCCCGTCACTAGTGTCCAAGTAACTCCCTACCTCCCGTCACTAGTGTCCAATAACACCCCACCTCCCATCACTCGTGTCCATGTAACACCCCTCCGCCCGTCACTAGTGTCCAGTTAACTCCTCACCTCCCGTCACTAGTGTCCAAGTAACTCCCCACCTCCCGTCACTAGTGTCCAAGTATCTCCCCACCTCTCGTCACTGGTGTCCCAGTAACTCCCCACCTCCCGTCACTAGTGTCCAAGTAACTCCCCACCTCCCGTCACTCATGTCCCAGTAACTCCCCACCTCCCGTCACTAGTGTCCAATTAACTCCCCACATCCCGTCCCTAGTGTCCAAGTAACTCCCCACCTCCCGTCACTAGTGTCCAACAACTCCCCACCTCCCGTCACTAGTGTCCAAGTAACTCCCTACCTCCCGTCACTAGTGTCCAATAACACCCCACCTCCCATCACTAGTGTCCAGGTAACTCCCCACCTCCCGTCACTGGTGTCCCAGTAACTCCCCACCTCCCGTCACTAGTGTCCAAGTAACTCCCCACCTCCCGTCACTAGTGTCCCAGTAACTCCCCACATCCCGTCACTGGTGTCCAATTAACTCCCCACATCCCGTCCCTAGTGTCCAAGTAACTCCCCACCTCACGTCACTAGTGTCCAATAACTCCCCACCTCCCGTCACTAGTGTCCAAGTAACTCCCCACCGCCCGTCACTAGTGTCCAGTTAACTCCCCACCTCCCGTCACTAGTGTCCAAGTAACTCCCCACCGCCCGTCACTAGTGTCCAGTTAACTCCCCACCTCCCGTCACTAGTGTCCAGTTAACTCCCCATCTCCCGTCACTGGTGTCGAATTAACTCCCCACCTCCCGTCACGAGTGTCCAAGTAACTCCCTACCTCCTGTCACTAGTGTCCAGGTACCTCCCCACCTCCCGTCACTAGTGTCCCAGTAACTCCCCACCTCCCGTCACTAGTGTCCAGGTAATTGCCCACCTCCTATCACCAGTGTCCAGGTAACTCCCCACCTCCCATCACTAGTGTCCAGGTAACGCCCCACCTCCCGTCACTAGTGTCCCAGTAACTCCCCACCTCCCGTCACTAGTGTCCAAGTAACTCCCCACCTCCCGTCACTAGTGTCCCAGTAACGCCCCACCTCCCATCACGAGTGTCCCAGTAACTCCCCACCTCCCATCACTAGTGTCCAGGTAACTCCCCATCTCCCGTCACTAGTGTCCAAGTAACTCCCCACCTCCCGTCACTAGTGTCCAAATAACTCCCCACCTCCCGTCACTAGTGTCCAGGTAACTCCCCACCTCCCGTCACTCGTGTCCAAGTAACTCCCCACCTCCCGTCACTAGTGTCCAGGTAACTCCCCACCTCCCATCACTAGTGTCCCAGTAACTCCCCACCTCCCATCACTTGTGTCCCAGTAACTCCCCACCTCCCATCACTAGTGTCCAGGTAACTCCCCACCTCCCGTCACTAGTGTCCAAGTAACTCCCCACCTCCCGTCACCAGTGTCCAAGTAACTCCCCACCTCCCGTCACGAGTGTCCAGGTAACTCCCCACATCCCGTCACTCCTGTCCCAGTAACTCCCCAACTCCCGTCACGAGTGTCCAATTAACTCCCCACCTCCCGTCCCTAGTGTCCAAGTAACTCCCCACCTCCCGTCACTAGTTTCCAATAACTCCCCACCTCCCGTCACTAGTGTCCAAGTAACTCCCCACCGCCCGTCACTAGTGTCCAGTTAACTCCGCACCTCCCGTCACTCGTGTCCAAGTAACTCCCCACCTCCCGTCACTCGTGTCCAGGAAACTCCCCACCTCCCGTCACTAGTGTCCCTGTAACTTCCCACCTCCGGTCACTAGTGTCCAAGTAACTCCCCACCTCCTGTCACTAGTGTCCAGGTACCTCCCCACCTCCCGTCACTAGTGTCCCAGTAACTCCCCACCTCCCGTCACTAGTGTCCAAGTAACTCCCCACCTCCCATCACTAGTGTCCCAGTAACGCCCCACCTCCCATCACTAGTGTCCAGGTAACTCCCCATCTCCCGTCACTAGTGTCCAAGTAACTCCCCACCTCCCGTCACTCGTGTCCAAGTAACTCCCCACCTCCCGTCACTAGTGTCCAGGTAACTCCCCACCTCCCGTCACTCGTGTACAAGTAACTCCCCATCTCCCGTCACTAGTGTCCAGGTAACTCCCCATCTCCCGTCACTAGTGTCCAAGTAACTCCCCACCTCCCGTCACTAGTGTCCCAGTAACTCCCCACCTCCCGTCACTAGTGTCCAAGTAACTCCCCACCTCCCATCACTAGTGTCCCAGTAACTCCCCACCTCCCGTCACTAGTGTCCAGGTAACTCCCCGCATCCCGTCACTCGTGTCCAAGTAACTCCCACCTCCCATCACTACTGTCCAGGTTATTCCCCACCTCCCGTCACTAGTGTCCAGGTAACTCCCCACCTCCCGTCACGAGTGTCCCAGTAACTCCCCACCTCCTATCACTCGTGTCCCAGTAACTCCCCACCTCCCATCACCAGTGTCCAGGTAACTCCCCACCTCCCGTCACTAGTGTCCAAGTAACTCCCCACCTCCCGTCACTAGTGTCCAGGTAACTCCCCACCTCCCGTCACGAGTGTCCCAGTAACTCCCCACCTCCCGTCACTAGTGTCCAATTAACTCCCCACCTCCCATCACTAGTGTCCAGGTAACTCCCCACCTCCCATCACTAGTGTCCAGGTAACTCCCCACCTTCCGTCACTAGTGTCCAAGTAACTCCCCACCTCCCGTCACTAGTGTCCAAGTAACTCCCCACCTCCCGTCACGAGTGTCCAAGTAACTCCCCACCTCCCGTCACTAGTGTCCAGGTAACTCACCACCTCCCATCACTCGTGTCCAAGTAACTCCCCACCTCCCGTCACTAGTGTCCAGGTAACTCCCCACCTCCCATCACTCGTGTCCAAGTAACTCCCCACCTTCCGTCACTAGTGTCCAAGTAACTCCCCACCTCCCATCACTAGTGTCCCAGTAACGCCCCACCTCCCATCACTAGTGTCCCAGTAACTCCCCACCTCCCATCACTAGTGTCCAGGTAACTCCCCACCTCCCGTCATTAGTGTCCAAGTAACTCCCCACCTCCCGTCACGAGTGTCCAGATAACTTCCCACCTCCCGTCACTAGTGTCCAAGTAACTCCCCACCTCCCGTCACTAGTGTCCAGGTAACTCCACACAGCCCGTCACTCGTGTCCAAGTAACTCCCCACCTCCCATCACTAGTGTCCAGATAACTCCCCACCTCACATCACTCGTGTCCAGGTAACTACCCAGCTCCCATCACTAGTGTCCAAGTCACTCCCCACCTCCCATCACTAGTGTCCAGCTAACTCCCCACCTCCCATCACTAGTGTCCCAGTAACTCCCCACCTCCCGTCACTAGTGCCCAGGTAACTCCCCGCATCCCGTCACTCGTGTCCAAGTAACTCCCCACCTCCCGTCACTAGTGTCCAAGTAACTCCCCACCTCCCATCACTACTGTTCCGGTAACTCCCCACCTCCCGTCACTAGTGTCCAGGTAACTCCCCACCTCCTATCACTCGTGTCCAAGTAACTCCCCACCTCCCGTCACCAGTGTCCAGGTAACTCCCCATCTCCCGTCACTAGTGTCCAAGTAACTCCCCACCTCCCATCACGAGTGTCCAAGTAACTCCCCACCTCCCGTCACTTGTGTCGAGGTAACTCCCCACCTCCCGTCACTAGGGTCCCAGTAACTCCCCACCTCCCGTCACTAGTGTCCCAGTAACTCCCCACCTCCCGTCACTAGTGTCCAAGTAACTCCCCACCTCCCGTCACTAGTGTCCAGGTAACTCCCCACCTCCCATCACTAGTGTCCAAGTAACTTCCCACCTCCCGTCACTAGTGTCCAAGTAACTCCCCACCTCCGGTCACTAGTGTCCAGGTAACTCCCCACCTCCCATCACTAGTGTCCAAGTAACTCCCCACCTCCCATCACTAGTGTCCAGGTAACTCCCCACAACCCGTCACTAGTGTCCAAGTAACTCCCCACCTCCCGTCACTACTGTCCAGGTAACTCCCCACCTCCCGTCACTCGTGTCCCAGTAACTCCCCACCTGCCGTCACTTGTGTCCAGGTAAATCCCCACCACCCGTCACTAGTGTCCAAGTAACTCCCCACCTCCCGTCACTCGTGTCCAGGTAACTCCCCACCTCCCATCACTAGTGTCCCAGTAACTCCCCACCTCTTGTCACTAGTGTCCAAGTAACTCCGCACCTCCCGTCACTAGTGTCCAAGTAACTCCCCACCACCCGTCACTAGTGTCCAGTTAACTCCCCACCTCCCATCACTAGTGTCCAGGTAACTCGCCACCTCGCGTCACTAGTGTCCAAGTAACTACCCACCTCCCATCGCTTGTGTCCACGTAATTCCCTACCTCCCGTCACTAGTGTCCAAGTAACTCACCACCACACGTCACTCGTGTCCAAGTAACTCCCCACCTCCCGTCACTCGTGTCCCAGTAACTCCCCACCTCCAGTCACTGGTGTCCCAGTAACTCCCCACCTCCCGTCACTAGTGTCCAAGTAACTCCCCACCTCCCGTCACTAGTGTGCAAGTAACTCCCCACCTCTCGTCACTGGTGTGCCAGTAACTCCCCACCTCCCATCACTTGTGTCCACGTAATTCCCTACCTCCCGTCACTAGTGTCCAAGTAACTCACCACCTCACGTCACTCGTGTCCAAGTAACTCCCCACCTCCCGTCACTCGTGTCCAAGTGACACCCCACCTCCCGTCACTCGTGTCCCAGTAACTCCCCACCTCCCGTCACTAGTGTCCAAGTTACTCCCCACCTCCCATCACTAGTGTCCAGCTAACTCCGAACCTCCCATCACTAGTGTCCCAGTAACTCCCCACCTCCCGTCACTAGTGCCCAGGTAACTCCCCGCATCCCGTCACTCGTGTCCAAGTAACTCCCCACCTCCCGTCACTAGTGTCCAAGTAACTCCCCACCTCCCATCACTACTGTCCCGGTAACTCCCCACCTCCCGTCACTAGTGTCCAGGTAACTCCCCACCTCCTATCACTCGTGCTCAAGTAACTCCCCACCTCCCGTCACCAGTGTCCAGGTAACTCCCCATCTCCCGTCACTAGTGTCCAAGTAACTCCCCACCTCCCATCACGAGTGTCCAAGTAACTCCCCACCTCCCGTCACTTGTGTCGTGGTAACTCCCCACCTCCCGTCACTAGTGTCCCAGTAACTCCCCACCTCCCGTCACTAGTGTCCCAGTAACTCCCCACCTCCCGTCACTAGTGTCCAAGTAACTCCCCACCTCCCATCACTAGTGTCCAAGTAACTTCCCACCTCCCGTCACTAGTGTCCAAGTAACTCCCCACCTCCGGTCACTAGTGTCCAGGTAACTCCCCACCTCCCATCACTAGTGTCCAAGTAACTTCCCACCTCCCGTCACTAGTGTCCAAGTAACTCCCCACCTCCGGTCACTAGTGTCCAGGTAACTCCCCACCTCCCATCACTAGTGTCCAAGTAACTCCCCACCTCCCATCACTAGTGTCCAGGTAACTCCCCACAACCCGTCACTAGTGTCCAAGTAACTCCCCACCTCCCGTCACTACTGTCCAGGTAACTCCCCACCTCCCGTCACTCGTGTCCCAGTAACTCCCCACCTGCCGTCACTTGTGTCCAGGTAAATCCCCACCACCCGTCACTAGTGTCCAAGTAACTCCCCACCTCCCGTCACTCGTGTCCAGGTAACTCCCCACCTCCCATCACTAGTGTCCCAGTAACTCCCCACCTCTTGTCACTAGTGTCCAAGTAACTCCGCACCTCCCGTCACTAGTGTCCAAGTAACTCCCCACCACCCGTCACTAGTGTCCAGTTAACTCCCCACCTCCCATCACTAGTGTCCAGGTAACTCGCCACCTCGCGTCACTAGTGTCCAAGTAACTACCCACCTCCCATCGCTTGTGTCCACGTAATTCCCTACCTCCCGTCACTAGTGTCCAAGTAACTCACCACCACACGTCACTCGTGTCCAAGTAACTCCCCACCTCCCGTCACTCGTGTCCCAGTAACTCCCCACCTCCCGTCACTAGTGTCCAAGTAACTCCCCACCTCCCGTCACTAGTGTGCAAGTAACTCCCCACCTCTCGTCACTGGTGTGCCAGTAACTCCCCACCTCCCATCACTTGTGTCCACGTAATTCCCTACCTCCCGTCACTAGTGTCCAAGTAACTCACCACCTCACGTCACTCGTGTCCAAGTAACTCCCCACCTCCCGTCACTCGTGTCCAAGTGACACCCCACCTCCCGTCACTCGTGTCCCAGTAACTCCCCACCTCCCGTCACTAGTGTCCAAGTTACTCCCCACCTCCCATCACTAGTGTCCAGCTAACTCCGAACCTCCCATCACTAGTGTCCCAGTAACTCCCCACCTCCCGTCACTAGTGCCCAGGTAACTCCCCGCATCCCGTCACTCGTGTCCAAGTAACTCCCCACCTCCCGTCACTAGTGTCCAAGTAACTCCCCACCTCCCATCACTACTGTCCCGGTAACTCCCCACCTCCCGTCACTAGTGTCCAGGTAACTCCCCACCTCCTATCACTCGTGCTCAAGTAACTCCCCACCTCCCGTCACCAGTGTCCAGGTAACTCCCCATCTCCCGTCACTAGTGTCCAAGTAACTCCCCACCTCCCATCACGAGTGTCCAAGTAACTCCCCACCTCCCGTCACTTGTGTCGTGGTAACTCCCCACCTCCCGTCACTAGTGTCCCAGTAACTCCCCACCTCCCGTCACTAGTGTCCCAGTAACTCCCCACCTCCCGTCACTAGTGTCCAAGTAACTCCCCACCTCCCATCACTAGTGTCCAAGTAACTTCCCACCTCCCGTCACTAGTGTCCAAGTAACTCCCCACCTCCGGTCACTAGTGTCCAGGTAACTCCCCACCTCCCATCACTAGTGTCCAAGTAACTCCCCACCTCCCGTCACTAGTGTCCAGGTAACTCCCCACAACCCGTCACTAGTGTCCAAGTAACTCCCCACCTCCCGTCACTACTGTCCAGGTAACTCCCCACCTCCCGTCACTCGTGTCCCAGTAACTCCCCACCTCCCGTCACTTGTGTCCAGGTAAATCCCCACCACCCGTCACTAGTGTCCAGGTAACTCCCTACCTCCCGTCACTAGTGTCCAATTAACTCCCCACCTCCCATCACTAGTGTCCAGGTAACTCCCCACCTCCCGTCACTAGTGTCCAGATAACTCCCCACCTCCCGTCACTAGTGTCCAAGTAACTCCCCACCTCCCGTCACTTGTGTCCAGGTAACTCCCCACCTCCCATCACTAGTGTCCCAGTAACTCCCCACCTCTTGTCACTAGTGTCCAAGTAACTCTGCACCTCCCGTCACTAGTGTCCAAGTAACTCCCCACCACCCGTCACTAGAGTCCAGTTAACTCCCCACCTCCCATCACTAGTGTCCAGGTAACTCGCCACCTCGCGTCACTAGTGTCCAAGTAACTCCCCACCTCCCATCACTTGTGTCCACGTAATTCCCTACCTCCCGTCACTAGTACCAAGTAACTCACCACCTCACGTCACTCGTGTCCAAGTAACTCCCCACCTCCCGTCACTCGTGTCCCAGTAACTCCCCACCTCCAGTCACTGGTGTCCCAGTAACTCCCCACCTCCCGTCACTAGTGTCCAAGTAACTCCCCACCTCCCGTCACTAGTGTCCAAGTAACTCCCCACCTCTCGTCACTGGTGTGCCAGTAACTCCCCACCTCCCATCACTTGTGTCCACGTAATTCCCTACCTCCCGTCACTAGTGTCCAAGTAACTCACCACCTCACGTCACTCGTGTCCAAGTAACTCCCCACCTCCCGTCACTCGTGTCCAAGTGACACCCCACCTCCCGTCACCCGTGTCCCAGTAACTCCCCACCTCCCGTCACTAGTGTCCAAGTAACTCCCCACCTCCCATCACTAGTGTCCAAGTAACTCCCTACCTCCCGTCACTAGTGTCCAATAACACCTCACCTCCCATCACTCGTGGTCCATGTAACTCCCCACCGCCCGTCCCTAGTGTCCAGTTAACTCCTCACCTCCCGTCACTAGTGTCCAAGTAACTCCCCACCTCCCGTCACTCATGTCCCAGTAAATCCCCACCTCCCGTCACTAGTGTCCAATTAACTCCCCACCACCCGTCCCTAGTGTCCAAGTAACTCCCCACCTCCCGTCACTAGTGTCCAATAACTCCCCACCTCCCGTCACTAGTGTCCAAGTAACTCCCCACCGCCCGTCACTAGTGTCCAATTAACTCCCCACCTCCCGTCACGAGTGTCCAAGTAACTCCCCACCTCCTGTCACTAGTGTCCAGGTACCTCCCCACCTCCCGTCACTAATGTCCCAGTAACTCCCCACCTCCCGTCACTTGTGTCCCAGTAACTCCCCACCTCCCGTCACTCGTGTCCAAGTAACTCCCCACCTCCCGTCACTAGTGTCCAGGTAACTCCCCACCTCCCATCACTAGTGTCCAAGTAACTTCCCACCTCCCGTCACTAGTGTCCAAGTAACTCCCCACCTCCGGTCACTAGTGTCCAGGTAACTCCCCACCTCCCATCACTAGTGTCCAAGTAACTCCCCACCTCCCGTCACTAGTGTCCAGGTAACTCCCCACAACCCGTCACTAGTGTCCAAGTAACTCCCCACCTCCCGTCACTACTGTCCAGGTAACTCCCCACCTCCCATCACTAGTGTCCCAGTAACTCCCCACCTCCCATCACTAGTGTCCAGGTAACTCCCCACCTCCCGTCACGAGTGTCCAAGTAACTTCCCACCTCCCGTCACTAGTGTCAAAGTAACTCCCCACCTCCCGTCACGAGTGTCCAGGTAACTCCCCACATCCCGTCACTACTGTCCAATTAACTCCCCACCTCCCGTCACTTGTGTCCAGGTAACTCCACACAGCCCGTCACTAGTGTCCAAGTAACTCCCCACCTCCCGTCAATAGTGTCCAGGTAACTCACCACCTCCCATCACTCGTGTCCAAGTAACTCCCCACCTCCCGTCACTAGTGTCCAAGTAACTCCCCACCTCCCATCACTATTGTCCCGGTAACTCCCCACCTCTTGTCACTAGTGTCCAGGTAACTCCCCACCTCCCATCACTCGTGTCCAAGTAACTCCCCACCTCCCGTCACCAGTGTCCAGGTAACTCCCCATCTCCCGTCACGAGTGTCCAAGTAACTCCCCACCTCCCATCACTAGTGTCCAAGTAACTCCCCACCTCCCGTCACTTGTGTCCAGGTAACTCCCCACCTCCCGTCACGAGTGTCCCAGTAACTCCCCACCTCCCGTCACTAGTGTCCAAGAAACTCCCCACCTCCCGTCACTAGTGTCCAGGTAACTCCCCACCTCCCATCACTAGTGTCCAAGTAACTTCCCACCTCCGGTCACTAGTGTCCAAGTAACTCCCCACCTCCGGTCACTAGTGTCCAGGTAACTCCCCACCTCCCATCACTCGTGCCCAAGTAACTCCCCACCTCCCATCACTAGTGTCCAGGTAACTCCCCACCTCCCGTCACTAGTGTCCAGGTAACTCCCCACCCCCCGTCACTTGTATCCAAGTAACTCCCCACCTCCCGTCACTAGTGTCCAAGTAACTCCCCACCTCCCGTCACTACTGTCCAGGTAACTCCCCACCTCCCGTCACTAGTGTCCCAGTAACTCCCCACCTCCCGTCACTTGTGTCCAGGTAAATCCCAACCACCCGTCACTTGTGTCCAGGTAACTCCCTACCTCCCGTCACTAGTGTCCAATTAACTCCCCACCTCCCATCACTAGTGTCCAGGTAACTCCCCACCTCCCGTCACTAGTGTCCAGATAACTCCCCACCTCCCGTCACTAGTGTCCAAGTAACTCCCCAACTCCCGTCACTCGTGTCCAAGTAACTCCCCACCTCCCATCACTAGTGTCCCAGTAACTCCCCACCTCTTGTCACTCGTGTCCAAGTAACTCCGCACCTCCCGTCACAAGTGTCCAAGTAACTCCCCACCACCCGTCACTAGTGTCCAGTTAACTCCTCACCTCCCATCACTAGTGTCCAGGTAACTCGCCACCTCGCGTCACTAGTGTCCAAGTAACTCCCCACCTCCCATCACTTGTGTCCACGTAATTCCCCACCTCCCGTCACTTGTGTCCAAGTAACTCCCCACCTCCCATCACTCGTGTCCAGGTAATTCCCTACCTCCCGTCACTAGTGTCCAAGTAACTCCCCACCTCACGTCACTCGTGTCCAAGTAACTCCCCACCTCCCGTCACTCGTGTCCCAGTAACTCCCCACCTCCAGTCACTGGTGTCCCAGTAACTCCCCACCTCCCGTCACGAGTGTCCAAGTAACTCCCCACCTCCCGTCACTCGTATCCCAGTAACTCCCCACCTCCAGTCACTGGTGTCCCAGTAACTCCCCACCTCCCGTCACGAGTGTCCAAGTAACTCCCCACCTCCAGTCACTCGTGTCCCAGGAACTCCCCACCTCCAGTCACTGGTGTCCCAGTAACTCCCCACCTCACGTCACTCGTGTCCAAGTAACTCCCCACCTCCCGTCACTCGTGTCCCAGTAACTCCCCACCTCCAGTCACTGGTGTCCCAGTAACACCCCACCTCCAGTCACTGGTGTCCCAGTAACTCCCCACCTCCCGTCACGAGTGTCCAAGTAACTCCCCACCTCCCGTCACTCGTGTCCAAGTAACTCCCCACCTCCAGTCACTGGTGTCCAAGTAACTCCCCACCTCCCGTCACTAGTGTCCAAGTAACTCCCCACCTCCCGTCACTAGTGTCCAAGTAACACACCACCTCCCGTCACTCGTGTCCCAGCAACTCCCCACCTCCCATCACTCGTGTCCATGTAACACCCCACCTCCCGTCACTAGTGTCCAAGTAACACCCCACCTCCCGTCACTCGTGTCCCAGTAACTCCCCACCTCCCATCACTCGTGTCCATGTAACACCCCACCGCCCGTCACTAGTGTCCAATTAACTCCCCACCTCCCGTCACGTGTGTCCAAGTAACTCCCCACCTCCTGTCACTAGTGTCCAGGTACCTCCCCACCTCCCGTCACTCGTGTCCCAGTACCTCCCCACCTCCCGTCACTAGTGTCCAGGTAACTCCCCACCTCCCATCACTAGTGTCCAGGTAACTCCCCACCTCCCGTCACTGGTGTCCCAGTAACTCCCCACCTCCCGTCACTAGTGTCCAAGTAACTCCCCACCTCCTATCACTAGTGTCCAGGTAACTCCCCACCTCCTATCACTAGTGTCCAGGTAACTCCCCATCTCCCGTCACGAGTGTCCAAGTAACTCCCCACCTCCCATCACTAGTGTCCAAGTAACTCCCCACCTCCCGTCACTAGTGTCCAGGTAACTCCCCACCTCCCATCACTAGTGTCCAAGTAACTTCCCACCTCCCGTCACTAGTGTCCAAGTAACTCCCCACCTCCGGTCACTAGTGTCCAGGTAACTCCCCACCTCCCATCACTAGTGTCCAAGTAACTCCCCACCTCCCATCACTAGTGTCCAGGTAACTCCCCACAACCCGTCACTAGTGTCCAAGTAACTCCCCACCTCCCGTCACTACTGTCCAGGTAACTCCCCACCTCCCGTCACTCGTGTCCCAGTAACTCCCCACCTGCCGTCACTTGTGTCCAGGTAAATCCCCACCACCCGTCACTAGTGTCCAAGTAACTCCCCACCTCCCGTCACTCGTGTCCAGGTAACTCCCCACCTCCCATCACTAGTGTCCCAGTAACTCCCCACCTCTTGTCACTAGTGTCCAAGTAACTCCGCACCTCCCGTCACTAGTGTCCAAGTAACTCCCCACCACCCGTCACTAGTGTCCAGTTAACTCCCCACCTCCCATCACTAGTGTCCAGGTAACTCGCCACCTCGCGTCACTAGTGTCCAAGTAACTACCCACCTCCCATCGCTTGTGTCCACGTAATTCCCTACCTCCCGTCACTAGTGTCCAAGTAACTCACCACCACACGTCACTCGTGTCCAAGTAACTCCCCACCTCCCGTCACTCGTGTCCCAGTAACTCCCCACCTCCAGTCACTGGTGTCCCAGTAACTCCCCACCTCCCGTCACTAGTGTCCAAGTAACTCCCCACCTCCCGTCACTAGTGTCCAAGTAACTCCCCACCTCTCGTCACTGGTGTGCCAGTAACTCCCCACCTCCCATCACTTGTGTCCACGTAATTCCCTACCTCCCGTCACTAGTGTCCAAGTAACTCACCACCTCACGTCACTCGTGTCCAAGTAACTCCCCACCTCCCGTCACTCGTGTCCAAGTGACACCCCACCTCCCGTCACTCGTGTCCCAGTAACTCCCCACCTCCCGTCACTAGTGTCCAAGTTACTCCCCACCTCCCATCACTAGTGTCCAGCTAACTCCGAACCTCCCATCACTAGTGTCCCAGTAACTCCCCACCTCCCGTCACTAGTGCCCAGGTAACTCCCCGCATCCCGTCACTCGTGTCCAAGTAACTCCCCACCTCCCGTCACTAGTGTCCAAGTAACTCCCCACCTCCCATCACTACTGTCCCGGTAACTCCCCACCTCCCGTCACTAGTGTCCAGGTAACTCCCCACCTCCTATCACACGTGCTCAAGTAACTCCCCACCTCCCGTCACCAGTGTCCAGGTAACTCCCCATCTCCCGTCACTAGTGTCCAAGTAACTCCCCACCTCCCATCACGAGTGTCCAAGTAACTCCCCACCTCCCGTCACTTGTGTCGTGGTAACTCCCCACCTCCCGTCACTAGTGTCCCAGTAACTCCCCACCTCCCGTCACTAGTGTCCCAGTAACTCCCCACCTCCCGTCACTAGTGTCCAAGTAACTCCCCACCTCCCATCACTAGTGTCCAAGTAACTTCCCACCTCCCGTCACTAGTGTCCAAGTAACTCCCCACCTCCGGTCACTAGTGTCCAGGTAACTCCCCACCTCCCATCACTAGTGTCCAAGTAACTCCCCACCTCCCGTCACTAGTGTCCAGGTAACTCCCCACAACCCGTCACTAGTGTCCAAGTAACTCCCCACCTCCCGTCACTACTGTCCAGGTAACTCCCCACCTCCCGTCACTCGTGTCCCAGTAACTCCCCACCTCCCGTCACTTGTGTCCAGGTAAATCCCCACCACCCGTCACTAGTGTCCAGGTAACTCCCTACCTCCCGTCACTAGTGTCCAATTAACTCCCCACCTCCCATCACTAGTGTCCAGGTAACTCCCCACCTCCCGTCACTAGTGTCCAGATAACTCCCCACCTCCCGTCACTAGTGTCCAAGTAACTCCCCACCTCTCGTCACTTGTGTCCAGGTAACTCCCCACCTCCCATCACTAGTGTCCCAGTAACTCCCCACCTCTTGTCACTAGTGTCCAAGTAACTCCGCACCTCCCGTCACTAGTGTCCAAGTAACTCCCCACCACCCGTCACTAGTGTCCAGTTAACTCCCCACCTCCCATCACTAGTGTCCAGGTAACTCGCCACCTCGCGTCACTAGTGTCCAAGTAACTCTCCACCTCCCATCACTTGTGTCCACGTAATTCCCTACCTCCCGTCACTAGTACCAAGTAACTCACCACCTCACGTCACTCGTGTCCAAGTAACTCCCCACCTCCCGTCACTCGTGTCCCAGTAACTCCCCACCTCCAGTCACTGGTGTCCCAGTAACTCCCCACCTCCCGTCACTAGTGTCCAAGTAACTCCCCACCTCCCGTCACTAGTGTCCAAGTAACTCCCCACCTCTCGTCACTGGTGTGCCAGTAACTCCCCACCTCCCATCACTTGTGTCCACGTAATTCCCTACCTCCCGTCACTAGTGTCCAAGTAACTCACCACCTCACGTCACTCGTGTCCAAGTAACTCCCCACCTCCCGTCACTCGTGTCCAAGTGACACCCCACCTCCCGTCACTCGTGTCCCAGTAACTCCCCACCTCCCGTCACTAGTGTCCAAGTAACTCCCCACCTCCCATCACTAGTGTCCAAGTAACTCCCTACCTCCCGTCACTAGTGTCCAATAACACCTCACCTCCCATCACTCGTGGTCCATGTAACTCCCCACCGCCCGTCCCTAGTGTCCAGTTAACTCCTCACCTCCCGTCACTAGTGTCCAAGTAACTCCCCACCTCCCGTCACTCATGTCCCAGTAAATCCCCACCTCCCGTCACTAGTGTCCAATTAACTCCCCACCACCCGTCCCTAGTGTCCAAGTAACTCCCCACCTCCCGTCACTAGTGTCCAATAACTCCCCACCTCCCGTCACTAGTGTCCAAGTAACTCCCCACCGCCCGTCACTAGTGTCCAATTAACTCCCCACCTCCCGTCACGAGTGTCCAAGTAACTCCCCACCTCCTGTCACTAGTGTCCAGGTACCTCCCCACCTCCCGTCACTAATGTCCCAGTAACTCCCCACCTCCCGTCACTTGTGTCCCAGTAACTCCCCACCTCCCGTCACTCGTGTCCAAGTAACTCCCCACCTCCCGTCACTAGTGTCCAGGTAACTCCCCACCTCCCATCACTAGTGTCCAAGTAACTTCCCACCTCCCGTCACTAGTGTCCAAGTAACTCCCCACCTCCGGTCACTAGTGTCCAGGTAACTCCCCACCTCCCATCACTAGTGTCCAAGTAACTCCCCACCTCCCGTCACTAGTGTCCAGGTAACTCCCCACAACCCGTCACTAGTGTCCAAGTAACTCCCCACCTCCCGTCACTACTGTCCAGGTAACTCCCCACCTCCCATCACTAGTGTCCCAGTAACTCCCCACCTCCCATCACTAGTGTCCAGGTAACTCCCCACCTCCCGTCACGAGTGTCCAAGTAACTTCCCACCTCCCGTCACTAGTGTCAAAGTAACTCCCCACCTCCCGTCACGAGTGTCCAGGTAACTCCCCACATCCCGTCACTACTGTCCAATTAACTCCCCACCTCCCGTCACTTGTGTCCAGGTAACTCCACACAGCCCGTCACTAGTGTCCAAGTAACTCCCCACCTCCCGTCAATAGTGTCCAGGTAACTCACCACCTCCCATCACTCGTGTCCAAGTAACTCCCCACCTCCCGTCACTAGTGTCCAAGTAACTCCCCACCTCCCATCACTATTGTCCCGGTAACTCCCCACCTCTTGTCACTAGTGTCCAGGTAACTCCCCACCTCCCATCACTCGTGTCCAAGTAACTCCCCACCTCCCGTCACCAGTGTCCAGGTAACTCCCCATCTCCCGTCACGAGTGTCCAAGTAACTCCCCACCTCCCATCACTAGTGTCCAAGTAACTCCCCACCTCCCGTCACTTGTGTCCAGGTAACTCCCCACCTCCCGTCACGAGTGTCCCAGTAACTCCCCACCTCCCGTCACTAGTGTCCAAGTAACTTCCCACCTCCCGTCACTAGTGTCCAGGTAACTCCCCACCTCCCATCACTAGTGTCCAAGTAACTTCCCACCTCCGGTCACTAGTGTCCAAGTAACTCCCCACCACCCGTCACTAGTGTCCAGTTAACTCCCCACCTCCCATCACTAGTGTCCAGGTAACTCGCCACCTCGCGTCACTAGTGTCCTAGTAACTACCCACCTCCCATCGCTTGTGTCCACGTAATTCCCTACCTCCCGTCACTAGTGTCCAAGTAACTCACCACCACACGTCACTCGTGTCCAAGTAACTCCCCACCTCCCGTCACTCGTGTCCCAGTAACTCCCCACCTCCAGTCACTGGTGTCCCAGTAACTCCCCACCTCCCGTCACGAGTGTCCAAGTAACTCCCCACCTCCCGTCACTCGTGTCCAAGTAACTCCCCACCTCCAGTCACTGGTGTCCAATTAACTCCCCACCTCCCGTCACTAGTGTCCAAGTAACTCCCCACCTCCCGTCACTAGTGTCCAAGTAACACACCACCTCCCGTCACTCGTGTCCCAGCAACTCCCCACCTCCCATCACTCGTGTCCATGTAACACCCCACCTCCCGTCACTAGTGTCCAAGTAACACCCCACCTCCCGTCACTCGTGTCCCAGTAACTCCCCACCTCCCATCACTCGTGTCCATGTAACACCCCACCGCCCGTCACTAGTGTCCAATTAACTCCCCACCTCCCGTCACGTGTGTCCAAGTAACTCCCCACCTCCTGTCACTAGTGTCCAGGTACCTCCCCACCTCCCGTCACTCGTGTCCCAGTACCTCCCCACCTCCCGTCACTAGTGTCCAGGTAACTCCCCACCTCCTATCACTAGTGTCCAGGTAACTCCCCACCTCCCATCACTAGTGTCCAGGTAACTCCCCACCTCCCGTCACTGGTGTCCCAGTAACTCCCCACCTCCCGTCACTAGTGTCCAAGTAACTCCCCACCTCCTATCACTAGTGTCCAGGTAACTCCCCACCTCCTATCACTAGTGTCCAGGTAACTCCCCATCTCCCGTCACGAGTGTCCAAGTAACTCCCCACCTCCCATCACTAGTGTCCAAGTAACTCCCCACCTCCCGTCACTAGTGTCCAGGTAACTCCCCACCTCCCATCACTAGTGTCCAAGTAACTTCCCACCTCCCGTCACTAGTGTCCAAGTAACTCCCCACCTCCGGTCACTAGTGTCCAGGTAACTCCCCACCTCTTGTCACTAGTGTCCAAGTAACTCCCCACCTCCCATCACTAGTGTCCAGGTAACTCCCCACAACCCGTCACTAGTGTCCAAGTAACTCCCCACCTCCCGTCACTACTGTCCAGGTAACTCCCCACCTCCCGTCACTCGTGTCCCAGTAACTCCCCACCTGCCGTCACTTGTGTCCAGGTAAATCCCCACCACCCGTCACTAGTGTCCAAGTAACTCCCCACCTCCCGTCACTCGTGTCCAGGTAACTCCCCACCTCCCATCACTAGTGTCCCAGTAACTCCCCACCTCTTGTCACTAGTGTCCAAGTAACTCCGCACCTCCCGTCACTAGTGTCCAAGTAACTCCCCACCACCCGTCACTAGTGTCCAGTTAACTCCCCACCTCCCATCACTAGTGTCCAGGTAACTCGCCACCTCGCGTCACTAGTGTCCAAGTAACTACCCACCTCCCATCGCTTGTGTCCACGTAATTCCCTACCTCCCGTCACTAGTGTCCAAGTAACTCACCACCACACGTCACTCGTGTCCAAGTAACTCCCCACCTCCCGTCACTCGTGTCCCAGTAACTCCCCACCTCCAGTCACTGGTGTCCCAGTAACTCCCCACCTCCCGTCACTAGTGTCCAAGTAACTCCCCACCTCCCGTCACTAGTGTCCAAGTAACTCCCCACCTCTCGTCACTGGTGTGCCAGTAACTCCCCACCTCCCATCACTTGTGTCCACGTAATTCCCTACCTCCCGTCACTAGTGTCCAAGTAACTCACCACCTCACGTCACTCGTGTCCAAGTAACTCCCCACCTCCCGTCACTCGTGTCCAAGTGACACCCCACCTCCCGTCACTCGTGTCCCAGTAACTCCCCACCTCCCGTCACTAGTGTCCAAGTTACTCCCCACCTCCCATCACTAGTGTCCAGCTAACTCCGAACCTCCCATCACTAGTGTCCCAGTAACTCCCCACCTCCCGTCACTAGTGCCCAGGTAACTCCCCGCATCCCGTCACTCGTGTCCAAGTAACTCCCCACCTCCCGTCACTAGTGTCCAAGTAACTCCCCACCTCCCATCACTACTGTCCCGGTAACTCCCCACCTCCCGTCACTAGTGTCCAGGTAACTCCCCACCTCCTATCACTCGTGCTCAAGTAACTCCCCACCTCCCGTCAACAGTGTCCAGGTAACTCCCCATCTCCCGTCACTAGTGTCCAAGTAACTCCCCACCTCCCATCACGAGTGTCCAAGTAACTCCCCACCTCCCGTCACTTGTGTCGTGGTAACTCCCCACCTCCCGTCACTAGTGTCCCAGTAACTCCCCACCTCCCGTCACTAGTGTCCCAGTAACTCCCCACCTCCCGTCACTAGTGTCCAAGTAACTCCCCACCTCCCATCACTAGTGTCCAAGTAACTTCCCACCTCCCGTCACTAGTGTCCAAGTAACTCCCCACCTCCGGTCACTAGTGTCCAGGTAACTCCCCACCTCCCATCACTAGTGTCCAAGTAACTCCCCACCTCCCGTCACTAGTGTCCAGGTAACTCCCCACAACCCGTCACTAGTGTCCAAGTAACTCCCCACCTCCCGTCACTACTGTCCAGGTAACTCCCCACCTCCCGTCACTCGTGTCCCAGTAACTCCCCACCTCCCGTCACTTGTGTCCAGGTAAATCCCCACCACCCGTCACTAGTGTCCAGGTAACTCCCTACCTCCCGTCACTAGTGTCCAATTAACTCCCCACCTCCCATCACTAGTGTCCAGGTAACTCCCCACCTCCCGTCACTAGTGTCCAGATAACTCCCCACCTCCCGTCACTAGTGTCCAAGTAACTCCCCACCTCCCGTCACTTGTGTCCAGGTAACTCCCCACCTCCCATCACTAGTGTCCCAGTAACTCCCCACCTCTTGTCACTAGTGTCCAAGCAACTCCGCACCTCCCGTCACTAGTGTCCAAGTAACTCCCCACCACCCGTCACTAGTGTCCAGTTAACTCCCTACCTCCCATCACTAGTGTCCAGGTAACTCGCCACCTCGCGTCACTAGTGTCCAAGTAACTCCCCACCTCCCATCACTTGTGTCCACGTAATTCCCTACCTCCCGTCACTAGTACCAAGTAACTCACCACCTCACGTCACTCGTGTCCAAGTAACTCCCCACCTCCCGTCACTCGTGTCCCAGTAACTCCCCACCTCCAGTCACTGGTGTCCCAGTAACTCCCCACCTCCCGTCACTAGTGTCCAAGTAACTCCCCACCTCCCGTCACTAGTGTCCAAGTAACTCCCCACCTCTCGTCACTGGTGTGCCAGTAACTCCCCACCTCCCATCACTTGTGTCCACGTAATTCCCTACCTCCCGTCACTAGTGTCCAAGTAACTCACCACCTCACGTCACTCGTGTCCAAGTAACTCCCCACCTCCCGTCACTCGTGTCCAAGTGACACCCCACCTCCCGTCACTCGTGTCCCAGTAACTCCCCACCTCCCGTCACTAGTGTCCAAGTAACTCCCCACCTCCCATCACTAGTGTCCAAGTAACTCCCTACCTCCCGTCACTAGTGTCCAATAACACCTCACCTCCCATCACTCGTGGTCCATGTAACTCCCCACCGCCCGTCCCTAGTGTCCAGTTAACTCCTCACCTCCCGTCACTAGTGTCCAAGTAACTCCCCACCTCCCGTCACTCATGTCCCAGTAAATCCCCACCTCCCGTCACTAGTGTCCAATTAACTCCCCACCACCCGTCCCTAGTGTCCAAGTAACTCCCCACCTCCCGTCACTAGTGTCCAATAACTCCCCACCTCCCGTCACTAGTGTCCAAGTAACTCCCCACCGCCCGTCACTAGTGTCCAATTAACTCCCCACCTCCCGTCACGAGTGTCCAAGTAACTCCCCACCTCCTGTCACTAGTGTCCAGGTACCTCCCCACCTCCCGTCACTAATGTCCCAGTAACTCCCCACCTCCCGTCACTTGTGTCCCAGTAACTCCCCACCTCCCGTCACTCGTGTCCAAGTAACTCCCCACCTCCCATCACTAGTGTCCAGCTAACTCCGAACCTCCCATCACTAGTGTCCCAGTAACTCCCCACCTCCCGTCACTAGTGCCCAGGTAACTCCCCGCATCCCGTCACTCGTGTCCAAGTAACTCCCCACCTCCCGTCACTAGTGTCCAAGTAACTCCCCACCTCCCATCACTACTGTCCCGGTAACTCCCCACCTCCCGTCACTAGTGTCCAGGTAACTCCCCACCTCCTATCACTCGTGCTCAAGTAACTCCCCACCTCCCGTCACCAGTGTCCAGGTAACTCCCCATCTCCCGTCACTAGTGTCCAAGTAACTCCCCACCTCCCATCACGAGTGTCCAAGTAACTCCCCACCTCCCGTCACTTGTGTCGTGGTAACTCCCCACCTCCCGTCACTAGTGTCCCAGTAACTCCCCACCTCCCGTCACTAGTGTCCCAGTAACTCCCCACCTCCCGTCACTAGTGTCCAAGTAACTCCCCACCTCCCATCACTAGTGTCCAAGTAACTTCCCACCTCCCGTCACTAGTGTCCAAGTAACTCCCCACCTCCGGTCACTAGTGTCCAGGTAACTCCCCACCTCCCATCACTAGTGTCCAAGTAACTCCCCACCTCCCGTCACTAGTGTCCAGGTAACTCCCCACAACCCGTCACTAGTGTCCAAGTAACTCCCCACCTCCCGTCACTACTGTCCAGGTAACTCCCCACCTCCCGTCACTCGTGTCCCAGTAACTCCCCACCTCCCGTCACTTGTGTCCAGGTAAATCCCCACCACCCGTCACTAGTGTCCAGGTAACTCCCTACCTCCCGTCACTAGTGTCCAATTAACTCCCCACCTCCCATCACTAGTGTCCAGGTAACTCCCCACCTCCCGTCACTAGTGTCCAGATAACTCCCCACCTCCCGTCACTAGTGTCCAAGTAACTCCCCACCTCCCGTCACTTGTGTCCAGGTAACTCCCCACCTCCCATCACTAGTGTCCCAGTAACTCCCCACCTCTTGTCACTAGTGTCCAAGTAACTCCGCACCTCCCGTCACTAGTGTCCAAGTAACTCCCCACCACCCGTCACTAGTGTCCAGTTAACTCCCCACCTCCCATCACTTGTGTCCACGTAATTCCCTACCTCCCGTCACTAGTACCAAGTAACTCACCACCTCACGTCACTCGTGTCCAAGTAACTCCCCACCTCCCGTCACTCGTGTCCCAGTAACTCCCCACCTCCAGTCACTGGTGTCCCAGTAACTCCCCACCTCCCGTCACTAGTGTCCAAGTAACTCCCCACCTCCCGTCACAACTGTCCCAGTAACGCCCCACCTCTCGTCACTGGTGTGCCAGTAACTCCCCACCTCCCATCACTTGTGTCCACGTAATTCCCTACCTCCCGTCACTAGTGTCCAAGTAACTCACCACCTCACGTCACTCGTGTCCAAGTAACTCCCCACCTCCCGTCACTCGTGTCCAAGTGACACCCCACCTCCCGTCACTCGTGTCCCAGTAACTCCCCACCTCCCGTCACTAGTGTCCAAGTAACTCCCCACCTCCCATCACTAGTGTCCAAGTAACTCCCTACCTCCCGTCACTAGTGTCCAATAACACCTCACCTCCCATCACTCGTGGTCCATGTAACTCCCCACCGCCCGTCCCTAGTGTCCAGTTAACTCCTCACCTCCCGTCACTAGTGTCCAAGTAACTCCCCACCTCCCGTCACTCATGTCCCAGTAAATCCCCACCTCCCGTCACTAGTGTCCAATTAACTCCCCACCACCCGTCCCTAGTGTCCAAGTAACTCCCCACCTCCCGTCACTAGTGTCCAATAACTCCCCACCTCCCGTCACTAGTGTCCAAGTAACTCCCCACCGCCCGTCACTAGTGTCCAATTAACTCCCCACCTCCCGTCACGAGTGTCCAAGTAACTCCCCACCTCCTGTCACTAGTGTCCAGGTACCTCCCCACCTCCCGTCACTAATGTCCCAGTAACTCCCCACCTCCCGTCACTTGTGTCCCAGTAACTCCCCACCTCCCGTCACTCGTGTCCAAGTAACTCCCCACCTCCCGTCACTAGTGTCCAGGTAACTCCCCACCTCCCATCACTAGTGTCCAAGTAACTTCCCACCTCCCGTCACTAGTGTCCAAGTAACTCCCCACCTCCGGTCACTAGTGTCCAGGTAACTCCCCACCTCCCATCACTAGTGTCCAAGTAACTCCCCACCTCCCGTCACTAGTGTCCAGGTAACTCCCCACAACCCGTCACTAGTGTCCAAGTAACTCCCCACCTCCCGTCACTACTGTCCAGGTAACTCCCCACCTCCCATCACTAGTGTCCCAGTAACTCCCCACCTCCCATCACTAGTGTCCAGGTAACTCCCCACCTCCCGTCACGAGTGTCCAAGTAACTTCCCACCTCCCGTCACTAGTGTCAAAGTAACTCCCCACCTCCCGTCACGAGTGTCCAGGTAACTCCCCACATCCCGTCACTACTGTCCAATTAACTCCCCACCTCCCGTCACTTGTGTCCAGGTAACTCCACACAGCCCGTCACTAGTGTCCAAGTAACTCCCCACCTCCCGTCAATAGTGTCCAGGTAACTCACCACCTCCCATCACTCGTGTCCAAGTAACTCCCCACCTCCCGTCACTAGTGTCCAAGTAACTCCCCACCTCCCATCACTATTGTCCCGGTAACTCCCCACCTCTTGTCACTAGTGTCCAGGTAACTCCCCACCTCCCATCACTCGTGTCCAAGTAACTCCCCACCTCCCGTCACCAGTGTCCAGGTAACTCCCCATCTCCCGTCACGAGTGTCCAAGTAACTCCCCACCTCCCATCACTAGTGTCCAAGTAACTCCCCACCTCCCGTCACTTGTGTCCAGGTAACTCCCCACCTCCCGTCACGAGTGTCCCAGTAACTCCCCACCTCCCGTCACTAGTGTCCAAGTAACTCCCCACCTCCCGTCACTAGTGTCCAGGTAACTCCCCACCTCCCATCACTAGTGTCCAAGTAACTTCCCACCTCCGGTCACTAGTGTCCAAGTAACTCCCACCACCCGTCACTAGTGTCCAGTTAACTCCCCACCTCCCATCACTAGTGTCCAGGTAACTCGCCACCTCGCGTCACTAGTGTCCAAGTAACTACCCACCTCCCATCGCTTGTGTCCACGTAATTCCCTACCTCCCGTCACTAGTGTCCAAGTAACTCACCACCACACGTCACTCGTGTCCAAGTAACTCCCCACCTCCCGTCACTCGTGTCCCAGTAACTCCCCACCTCCAGTCACTGGTGTCCCAGTAACTCCCCACCTCCCGTCACTAGTGTCCAAGTAACTCCCCACCTCCCGTCACTAGTGTCCAAGTAACTCCCCACCTCTCGTCACTGGTGTGCCAGTAACTCCCCACCTCCCATCACTTGTGTCCACGTAATTCCCTACCTCCCGTCACTAGTGTCCAAGTAACTCACCACCTCACGTCACTCGTGTCCAAGTAACTCCCCACCTCCCGTCACTCGTGTCCAAGTGACACCCCACCTCCCGTCACTCGTGTCCCAGTAACTCCCCACCTCCCGTCACTAGTGTCCAAGTTACTCCCCACCTCCCATCACTAGTGTCCAGCTAACTCCGAACCTCCCATCACTAGTGTCCCAGTAACTCCCCACCTCCCGTCACTAGTGCCCAGGTAACTCCCCGCATCCCGTCACTCGTGTCCAAGTAACTCCCCACCTCCCGTCACTAGTGTCCAAGTAACTCCCCACCTCCCATCACTACTGTCCCGGTAACTCCCCACCTCCCGTCACTAGTGTCCAGGTAACTCCCCACCTCCTATCACTCGTGCTCAAGTAACTCCCCACCTCCCGTCACCAGTGTCCAGGTAACTCCCCATCTCCCGTCACTAGTGTCCAAGTAACTCCCCACCTCCCATCACGAGTGTCCAAGTAACTCCCCACCTCCCGTCACTTGTGTCGTGGTAACTCCCCACCTCCCGTCACTAGTGTCCCAGTAACTCCCCACCTCCCGTCACTAGTGTCCCAGTAACTCCCCACCTCCCGTCACTAGTGTCCAAGTAACTCCCCACCTCCCATCACTAGTGTCCAAGTAACTCCCCACCTCCGGTCACTAGTGTCCAGGTAACTCCCCACCTCCCATCACTAGTGTCCAAGTAACTCCCCACCTCCCGTCACTAGTGTCCAGGTAACTCCCCACAACCCGTCACTAGTGTCCAAGTAACTCCCCACCTCCCGTCACTACTGTCCAGGTAACTCCCCACCTCCCGTCACTCGTGTCCCAGTAACTCCCCACCTCCCGTCACTTGTGTCCAGGTAAATCCCCACCACCCGTCACTAGTGTCCAGGTAACTCCCTACCTCCCGTCACTAGTGTCCAATTAACTCCCCACCTCCCATCACTAGTGTCCAGGTAACTCCCCACCTCCCGTCACTAGTGTCCAGATAACTCCCCACCTCCCGTCACTAGTGTCCAAGTAACTCCCCACTTCCCGTCACTTGTGTCCAGGTAACTCCCCACCTCCCATCACTAGTGTCCCAGTAACTCCCCACCTCTTGTCACTAGTGTCCAAGTAACTCCGCACCTCCCGTCACTAGTGTCCAAGTAACTCCCCACCACCCGTCACTAGTGTCCAGTTAACTCCCCACCTCCCATCACTAGTGTCCAGGTAACTCGCCACCTCGCGTCACTAGTGTCCAAGTAACTCCCCACCTCCCATCACTTGTGTCCACGTAATTCCCTACCTCCCGTCACTAGTACCAAGTAACTCACCACCTCACGTCACTCGTGTCCAAGTAACTCCCCACCTCCCGTCACTCGTGTCCCAGTAACTCCCCACCTCCAGTCACTGGTGTCCCAGTAACTCCCCACCGCCCGTCACTAGTGTCCAATTAACTCCCCACCTCCCGTCACGAGTGTCCAAGTAACTCCCCACCTCCTGTCACTAGTGTCCAGGTACCTCCCCACCTCCCGTCACTAATGTCCCAGTAACTCCCCACCTCCCGTCACTTGTGTCCCAGTAACTCCCCACCTCCCGTCACTCGTGTCCAAGTAACTCCCCACCTCCCGTCACTAGTGTCCAGGTAACTCTCCACCTCCCATCACTAGTGTCCAAGTAACTTCCCACCTCCCGTCACTAGTGTCCAAGTAACTCCCCACCTCCGGTCACTAGTGTCCAGGTAACTCCCCACCTCCCATCACTAGTGTCCAAGTAACTCCCCACCTCCCGTCACTAGTGTCCAGGTAACTCCCCACAACCCGTCACTAGTGTCCAAGTAACTCCCCACCTCCCGTCACTACTGTCCAGGTAACTCCCCACCTCCCATCACTAGTGTCCCAGTAACTCCCCACCTCCCATCACTAGTGTCCAGGTAACTCCCCACCTCCCGTCACGAGTGTCCAAGTAACTTCCCACCTCCCGTCACTAGTGTCAAAGTAACTCCCCACCTCCCGTCACGAGTGTCCAGGTAACTCCCCACATCCCGTCACTACTGTCCAATTAACTCCCCACCTCCCGTCACTTGTGTCCAGGTAACTCCACACAGCCCGTCACTAGTGTCCAAGTAACTCCCCACCTCCCGTCAATAGTGTCCAGGTAACTCACCACCTCCCATCACTCGTGTCCAAGTAACTCCCCACCTCCCGTCACTAGTGTCCAAGTAACTCCCCACCTCCCATCACTATTGTCCCGGTAACTCCCCACCTCTTGTCACTAGTGTCCAGGTAACTCCCCACCTCCCATCACTCGTGTCCAAGTAACTCCCCACCTCCCGTCACCAGTGTCCAGGTAACTCCCCATCTCCCGTCACGAGTGTCCAAGTAACTCCCCACCTCCCATCACTAGTGTCCAAGTAACTCCCCACCTCCCGTCACTTGTGTCCAGGTAACTCCCCACCTCCCGTCACGAGTGTCCCAGTAACTCCCCACCTCCCGTCACTAGTGTCCAAGTAACTCCCCACCTCCCGTCACTAGTGTCCAGGTAACTCCCCACCTCCCATCACTAGTGTCCAAGTAACTTCCCACCTCCGGTCACTAGTGTCCAAGTAACTCCCCACCTCCGGTCACTAGTGTCCAGGTAACTCCCCACCTCCCATCACTCGTGCCCAAGTAACTCCCCACCTCCCATCACTAGTGTCCAGGTAACTCCCCACATCCCGTCACTAGTGTCCAGGTAACTCCCCACCCCCCGTCACTTGTATCCAAGTAACTCCCCACCTCCCGTCACTAGTGTCCAAGTAACTCCCCACCTCCCGTCACTACTGTCCAGGTAACTCCCCACCTCCCGTCACTAGTGTCCCAGTAACTCCCCACCTCCCGTCACTTGTGTCCAGGTAAATCCCAACCACCCGTCACTTGTGTCCAGGTAACTCCCTACCTCCCGTCACTAGTGTCCAATTAACTCCCCACCTCCCATCACTAGTGTCCAGGTAACTCCCCACCTCCCGTCACTAGTGTCCAGATAACTCCCCACCTCCCGTCACTAGTGTCCAAGTAACTCCCCAACTCCCGTCACTCGTGTCCAAGTAACTCCCCACCTCCCATCACTAGTGTCCCAGTAACTCCCCACCTCTTGTCACTCGTGTCCAAGTAACTCCGCACCTCCCGTCACAAGTGTCCAAGTAACTCCCCACCACCCGTCACTAGTGTCCAGTTAACTCCTCACCTCCCATCACTAGTGTCCAGGTAACTCGCCACCTCGCGTCACTAGTGTCCAAGTAACTCCCCACCTCCCATCACTTGTGTCCACGTAATTCCCCACCTCCCGTCACTTGTGTCCAAGTAACTCCCCACCTCACGTCACTCGTGTCCAAGTAACTCCCCACCTCCCGTCACTCGTGTCCCAGTAACTCCCCACCTCCAGTCACTGGTGTCCCAGTAACTCCCCACCTCCCGTCACGAGTGTCCAAGTAACTCCCCACCTCCCGTCACTCGTGTCCCAGTAACTCCCCACCTCCAGTCACTGGTGTCCCAGTAACTCCCCACCTCCCGTCACGAGTGTCCAAGTAACTCCCCACCTCCAGTCACTCGTGTCCCAGGAACTCCCCACCTCCAGTCACTGGTGTCCCAGTAACTCCCCACCTCACGTCACTCGTGTCCAAGTAACTCCCCACCTCCCGTCACTCGTGTCCCAGTAACTCCCCACCTCCAGTCACTGGTGTCCCAGTAACACCCCACCTCCAGTCACTGGTGTCCCAGTAACTCCCCACCTCCCGTCACGAGTGTCCAAGTAACTCCCCACCTCCCGTCACTTGTGGCCAGGTAAATCCCCACCACCCGTCACTAGTGTCCAGGTAACTCCCCACCTCCCGTCACTCGTGTCCAAGTGACACCCCACCTCCCGTCACTCGTGTCCCAGTAACTCCCCACCTCCCGTCACTAGTGTCCAAGTAACTCCCCACCTCCCATCACTAGTGTCCAAGTAACTCCCTACCTCCCGTCACTAGTGTCCAATAACACCTCACCTCCCATCACTCGTGGTCCATGTAACTCCCCACCGCCCGTCCCTAGTGTCCAGTTAACTCCTCACCTCCCGTCACTAGTGTCCAAGTAACTCCCCACCTCCCGTCACTCATGTCCCAGTAAATCCCCACCTCCCGTCACTAGTGTCCAATTAACTCCCCACCACCCGTCCCTAGTGTCCAAGTAACTCCCCACCTCCCGTCACTAGTGTCCAATAACTCCCCACCTCCCGTCACTAGTGTCCAAGTAACTCCCCACCGCCCGTCACTAGTGTCCAATTAACTCCCCACCTCCCGTCACGAGTGTCCAAGTAACTCCCCACCTCCTGTCACTAGTGTCCAGGTACCTCCCCACCTCCCGTCACTAATGTCCCAGTAACTCCCCACCTCCCGTCACTTGTGTCCCAGTAACTCCCCACCTCCCGTCACTCGTGTCCAAGTAACTCCCCACCTCCCGTCACTAGTGTCCAGGTAACTCCCCACCTCCCATCACTAGTGTCCAAGTAACTTCCCACCTCCCGTCACTAGTGTCCAAGTAACTCCCCACCTCCGGTCACTAGTGTCCAGGTAACTCCCCACCTCCCATCACTAGTGTCCAAGTAACTCCCCACCTCCCGTCACTAGTGTCCAGGTAACTCCCCACAACCCGTCACTAGTGTCCAAGTAACTCCCCACCTCCCGTCACTACTGTCCAGGTAACTCCCCACCTCCCATCACTAGTGTCCCAGTAACTCCCCACCTCCCATCACTAGTGTCCAGGTAACTCCCCACCTCCCGTCACGAGTGTCCAAGTAACTTCCCACCTCCCGTCACTAGTGTCAAAGTAACTCCCCACCTCCCGTCACGAGTGTCCAGGTAACTCCCCACATCCCGTCACTACTGTCCAATTAACTCCCCACCTCCCGTCACTTGTGTCCAGGTAACTCCACACAGCCCGTCACTAGTGTCCAAGTAACTCCCCACCTCCCGTCAATAGTGTCCAGGTAACTCACCACCTCCCATCACTCGTGTCCAAGTAACTCCCCACCTCCCGTCACTAGTGTCCAAGTAACTCCCCACCTCCCATCACTATTGTCCCGGTAACTCCCCACCTCTTGTCACTAGTGTCCAGGTAACTCCCCACCTCCCATCACTCGTGTCCAAGTAACTCCCCACCTCCCGTCACCAGTGTCCAGGTAACTCCCCATCTCCCGTCACGAGTGTCCAAGTAACTCCCCACCTCCCATCACTAGTGTCCAAGTAACTCCCCACCTCCCGTCACTTGTGTCCAGGTAACTCCCCACCTCCCGTCACGAGTGTCCCAGTAACTCCCCACCTCCCGTCACTAGTGTCCAAGTAACTCCCCACCTCCCGTCACTAGTGTCCAGGTAACTCCCCACCTCCCATCACTAGTGTCCAAGTAACTTCCCACCTCCGGTCACTAGTGTCCAAGTAACTCCCCACCTCCGGTCACTAGTGTCCAGGTAACTCCCCACCTCCCATCACTCGTGCCCAAGTAACTCCCCACCTCCCATCACTAGTGTCCAGGTAACTCCCCACCTCCCGTCACTAGTGTCCAGGTAACTCCCCACCCCCCGTCACTTGTATCCAAGTAACTCCCCACCTCCCGTCACTAGTGTCCAAGTAACTCCCCACCTCCCGTCACTACTGTCCAGGTAACTCCCCACCTCCCGTCACTAGTGTCCCAGTAACTCCCCACCTCCCGTCACTTGTGTCCAGGTAAATCCCAACCACCCGTCACTTGTGTCCAGGTAACTCCCTACCTCCCGTCACTAGTGTCCAATTAACTCCCCACCTCCCATCACTAGTGTCCAGGTAACTCCCCACCTCCCGTCACTAGTGTCCAGATAACTCCCCACCTCCCGTCACTAGTGTCCAAGTAACTCCCCAACTCCCGTCACTCGTGTCCAAGTAACTCCCCACCTCCCATCACTAGTGTCCCAGTAACTCCCCACCTCTTGTCACTCGTGTCCAAGTAACTCCGCACCTCCCGTCACAAGTGTCCAAGTAACTCCCCACCACCCGTCACTAGTGTCCAGTTAACTCCTCACCTCCCATCACTAGTGTCCAGGTAACTCGCCACCTCGCGTCACTAGTGTCCAAGTAACTCCCCACCTCCCATCACTTGTGTCCACGTAATTCCCCACCTCCCGTCACTTGTGTCCAAGTAACTCCCCACCTCACGTCACTCGTGTCCAAGTAACTCCCCACCTCCCGTCACTCGTGTCCCAGTAACTCCCCACCTCCAGTCACTGGTGTCCCAGTAACTCCCCACCTCCCGTCACGAGTGTCCAAGTAACTCCCCACCTCCCGTCACTCGTGTCCCAGTAACTCCCCACCTCCAGTCACTGGTGTCCCAGTAACTCCCCACCTCCCGTCACGAGTGTCCAAGTAACTCCCCACCTCCAGTCACTCGTGTCCCAGGAACTCCCCACCTCCAGTCACTGGTGTCCCAGTAACTCCCCACCTCACGTCACTCGTGTCCAAGTAACTCCCCACCTCCCGTCACTCGTGTCCCAGTAACTCCCCACCTCCAGTCACTGGTGTCCCAGTAACACCCCACCTCCAGTCACTGGTGTCCCAGTAACTCCCCACCTCCCGTCACGAGTGTCCAAGTAACTCCCCACCTCCCGTCACTCGTGTCCAAGTAACTCCCCACCTCCAGTCACTGGTGTCCAAGTAACTCCCCACCTCCCGTCACTAGTGTCCAAGTAACTCCCCACCTCCCGTCACTAGTGTCCAAGTAACACACCACCTCCCGTCACTCGTGTCCCAGCAACTCCCCACCTCCCATCACTCGTGTCCATGTAACACCCCACCTCCCGTCACTAGTGTCCAAGTAACACCCCACCTCCCGTCACTCGTGTCCCAGTAACTCCCCACCTCCCATCACTCGTGTCCATGTAACACCCCACCGCCCGTCACTAGTGTCCAATTAACTCCCCACCTCCCGTCACGTGTGTCCAAGTAACTCCCCACCTCCTGTCACTAGTGTCCAGGTACCTCCCCACCTCCCGTCACTCGTGTCCCAGTACCTCCCCACCTCCCGTCACTAGTGTCCAGGTAACTCCCCACCTCCTATCACTAGTGTCCAGGTAACTCCCCACCTCCCATCACTAGTGTCCAGGTAACTCCCCACCTCCCGTCACTGGTGTCCCAGTAACTCCCCACCTCCCGTCACTAGTGTCCAAGTAACTCCCCACCTGCCATCACTAGTGTCCCAGTAATGCCCCACCTCCCATCACTAGTGTCCCAGTAACTCCCCACCTCCCATCACTAGTGTCCAGGTAACTCCCCACCTCCCGTGACTCGTGTCCAAGTAACTCCCCACCTCCCATCACTCGTGTCCAAGTAACTCCCCACCTCCTGTCACTAGTGTCCAGGTAACTCCCCATCTCCCGTCACTAGTGTCCAGGTAACTCCCCACCTCCCGTCACTAGTGTCCCAGTAACTCGCCACCTCCCGTCACTAGTGTCCCAGTAACTCCCCACCTCCCATCACTCGTGTCCCAGTAACTCCCCACCTCCCATCACTAGTGTCCCAGTAACTCCCCACCTCCCATCACTAGTGTCCAGGTAACTCCCCACCTCCCGTCACGAGTGTCCAAGTAACTCCCCACCTCCCGTCACGAGTGTCCAAGTAACTCCCCACCTCCCGTCACGAGTGTCCAGGTAACTCCCCACATCCCGTCACTACTGTCCAAGTAACTCCCCACCTCCCGTCACTGGTGTCCAGGTAACTCCACACAGCCCGTCACGAGTGCCCAAGTAACTCCCCACCTCCCGTCACTAGTGTCCACGTAACTCCCCACCTCCCATCACTAGTGTCCCAGTAACTTCCCACTTCCCGTCACTAGTGTCCAGGTAACTCCCCGCATCTCGTCACTAGTGTCCAAGTAACTCCCCACCTCCCATCACTACTGTCCAGGTTATTCCCCACCTCCTGTCACGAGTGTCCCAGTAACTCCCCACCTCCCGTCACTTGTGTCCAGGTAAATCCCCACCTCCCGTCACTAGTGTCTAGGTAACTCCCCACCTCCCATCACTAGTGTCCAGGTAACTCCCCACCTCCCATCACTAGTGTCCAAGTAACTCCCCAACTCCCGTCACTAATGTCCAGGTAACTTCCCATCTCCCATCACTAGTGTCCAGTTAACTTCCCACCTCACATCACCAGTGTCCAAGTAACTCCCCACCTCCCGTCACTAGTGTCCAGGTAACTCCCCACCTCCCAGCACTAGTGTCCAAGTAACTCCCTACCTCCCGTCACGAGGGTCCCAGTAACTCCCCACCTCCTATCACTCGTGTCCCAGTAACTCCCCACCTCCCATCACTAGTGTCCAGGTAACTCCCCACCTCCCGTCACTAGTGTCCAGGTAACTCCCCACCTCCCTCACTAGTGTCCCAGTAACTCCCCACCTCCCGTCACTAGTGTCCCAGTAACTCCCCACCTCCCGTCACTAGTGTCCAAGTAACTCCCCACCTCCCATCACAAGTGTCCAGGTAACTCCCCACCTCCCATCACTAGTGTCCAAGTAACTCCACAACTCCCGTCACGAGTGTCCAAGTAACTCCCCACCTCCCGTCACTAGTGTCCAGGTAACTCCCCACCTCTCATCACTAGTTTCCAAGTAACTCCCCACCTCCCGTCACTAGTGTCCAAGTAACTCCCCACCTCCCATCACTATTGTCCCGGTAACTCACCACCTCCCGTCACTAGTGTCCAGGTAACTCCCTTCCTCCAATCACTCGTGTCCAAGTAATTCCACAACTCCCATCACTAGTGTCCCGGTTATTCCCCACCTCCCGTCACTAGTGTCCAGGTAACTCCCCAACTCCCTTCACTCGTGTCCAGGTAACTCCCCACCTCCCATCACTAGTGTCCCAGTAACTCCCTACCTCCCATCACGAGTGTCCAAGTAACTCCCCACCTCCCGTCACTAGTGTCCAGGTAACTCTCCACCTCCCGTCACTCGTGTCCCAGTGACTCCCCACCTCCTGTCACTAGTGTCCAGGTATCTCCCCACCTCCCGTCATGAGTGTCCCAGCAACTCCCCACCTCCCGTCACTCGTGTCGAGGTAACTCCCCACCTCCCATCACTAGTGTCCAGGTAACTCCCCACCTCCCATCACTAGTGCCCAGTTAACTCCCCACCTCCCGTCACTCGTGTCCCAGTAACTCCATACCTCCCGTCACTAGTGACCAAGTAACTCCCCACCTCCTATCACTAGTGTCCCAGTAACGCCCCACCTCCCATCACGAGTGTCCCAGCAACTCCCCACCTCCCATCACTAGTGTCCAGGTAACTCCCCACCTCCCGTCACTAGTGTCCAAGTAACTCCCCACCTCCCGTCACTAGTATCCAGGTAACTCCCCACCTCCCGTCACTAGTGTCCCAGTAACTCCCCACCTCCCATCACTAGTGTTCAAGTAACTCCCCACCTCCCGTCACTAGTGTCCAGGTAACTCCCCACCTCCCGTCACTAGTGTCCCAGTAACTCCCCACCTCCCGTCACTAGTGTCCAAGTAACTCCCCACATCCCATCACTAGTCTCCCAGTAACTCCCCACCTCCCATCACTCGTGTCCCAGTAACTCCCCACCTCCCATCACTAGTGTCCAGATGACTCCCCACCTCCCATCACTAGTGTCCAATTAACTCCCCACCTCCCGTCACTAGTGTCCAGGTAACTCCCCACCTCCCGTCACTAGTGTCCCAGTAACTCCCCACCTCCCATCACTAGTGTCCCAGTAACTCCCCACCTCCCATCACTAGTGTCCCAGTAACTCCCCACCTCCCGTCACTAGTGTCCAGGTAACTCCCCACCTCCCGTCACTAGTGTCCCAGTAACTCACCACCTCCGGTCACCAGTGTCCAAGTAACTCCCCACCTCCCGTCACTAGTGTCCAGGTACCTCCCCACCTCCCGTCACTAGTGTCCCAGTAACTCCCCACCTCCCGTCACTAGTGTCCAGGCAACTCCCCACCTCCTATCACTAGTGTCCAGGTAACTCCCCACCTCCCATCACTAGTGTCCAAGTAACTCCCCACCTCCTGTCACTAGTGTCCAGGTAACTCCCCACCTCCCGTCACTAGTGTCCCAGTAACTCCCCACCTCCCGTCACTCGTGTCCAGGTAACTCCCCACCTCCCATCACTAGTGTCCCAGTAACTCCCCACCTCCCGTCACTAGTGTCCAAGTAACTCCCCACCTCCCATCACTAGTGTCCCAGTAACGCCCCACCTCCCATCACTAGTGTCCCAGTAACTCCCCACCTCCCATCACTAGTGTCCAGGTAACTCCCCATCTCCCGTCACTAGTGTCCAAGTAACTCCCCACCTCCCGTCATTAGTATCCAGGTAACACCCCACCTCCCGTCACTAGTGTCCCAGTAACTCCCCACCTCCGGTCACTAGTGTCCAAGTAACTCCCCACCTCCCGTCACTAGTGTCCAGGTAACTCCCCACCTCCCATCACTCGTGTCCAAGTAACTCCCCACCTCCCGTCACTAGTGTCCAGGTAACTCCCCATCTCCCGTCACTCGTGTCCAGGTAACTCCCCACCTCCCGTCACTAGTGTCCCAGTAACTCGCCACCTCCCGTCACTTGTGTCCAGGTAACTCCCCACCTCCCGTCACTAGTGTCCCAGTAACTCCCCACCTCGGGTCACTAGTGTCCAAGTAACTCCCCACCTCCCGTCACTGGTGTCCAGGTAACTCCCCACCTCCCATCACTACTGTCCAAGTAACTTCCCACCTCCCGTCACTAGTGTCCAAGTAACTCCCCACCTCCGGTCACTAGTGTCCAGGTAACTCCCCACCTCACATCACTAGTATCCAAGTAACTCCCCACCTCCCATCACTAGTGCCCAGGTAACTCCCCACCTCCCGTCACTCGTGTCCCAGTAACTCCCCACCGCCCATCACTCGTGTCCAAGTAACTCCCCACCTCCCGTCACTAGTGTCCCAGTAACTCCCCACCTCCCGTCACTAGTGTCCCAGTAACTCCCCACCTCCCGTCACTCGTGTCCCAGTAACTCCCCACCTCCCCTCATGAGTGTCCCAGTAACTCCCCACCTCCCATCACTAGTGTCCCAGTAACTCCCCACCTCCCGTCACTAATGTCCCAGTAACTCCCCACCTCCCATCACTAGTGTCCCAGTAACTCCCCACCTCCCGTCACTAATGTCCAAGTAACTCCCCACCTCCCGTCACTACTGTTCCAGTAACTCCCAACCTCCCGTCACTGGTGTCCCAGTAACTCCCCACCTCCCGTCACTGGTGTCCCAGTAACTCGCAACCTCCGGTCACTAGTGTCCAAGTAACTCCCCACCTCCCGTCACTAGTGTCCAAGTAACTCCCCACCTCGCGTCACTAGTGTCCAAGTAACTCCCCACCTCCCGTCACTCGTGTCCAGGTAACTCCCCATCTCCCGTCACTAGTGTCCAAGTAAGTGCCCACCTCCCGTCACTAGTGTCCAGGTAACTCCACACAGCCCGTCACTAGTGTCCAAGTAACTCCCCACCTCCCGTCACGAGTGTCCAGGTCACTCCCCACCTCCCATAACTAGTGTCCAAGTAACTCCCCACCTCACAACACTAGTGTCCAGGTAATTCCCCACCTCCCATCACTTGTGTCCCAGTAAGTCCCCACCTCCCGTCACTAGTGTCCAGGTAACTCCCCAAAACCCGTCACTCGTGTCCAAGTAACTCCCCACCTCCCGTCACTACTGTCCAGGTAACTCCCCACCTCCCGTCACTAGTGTCCCAGTAACTCCCCACCTCCCGTCACTTGTGGCCAGGTAAATCCCTACCTCCCGTCACTAGTGTCCAGGTAACTCCCTACCTCCTGTCACTAGTGTCCAAGTAACTCCCCACCTCCCCTCACTAGTGTCCAGGTAACTCCCCACCTCCCGTCACTAGTGTACCAGTAACTCCCCACCTCCCATCACTAGTGTTCAAGTAACTCCCCACCTCCCGTCACTAGTGTCCAGGTAACTCCCCACCTCCCATCACTCGTGTCCAAGTAACTCCCCACCTCCCGTCTCTAGTGTCCAATTAACTCCCCACCTCCAGTCACCAATGTCCAAGTAACTCCCCACCTCCCATCACTAGTGCCCAGGTAACTCCCCACCTCCCGTCACTAGTGTCCCAGTAACTCGCCACCTCCGGTCACTAGTGTCCCAGTAACTCCCCACCTCCCGTCACTAATGTCCAAGTAACTCCCCACCTCCCGTCACTACTGTCCCAGTAACTCCCAACCTCCCGTCACTGGTGTCCCAGTAACTCCCCACCTCCCGTCACTGGTGTCCCAGTAACTCGCAACCTCCCGTCACTAGTGTCCAAGTAACTCCCCACCTCCCGTCACTCGTGTCCAAGTAACTCCCCACCTCGCGTCACTAGTGTCCAAGTAACTCCCCACCTCCCGTCACTTGTGTCCAAGTAACTCCCCACCTCCCGTCACTAGTGTCCCAGTAACTCCCCACCTCCCGTCACTAGTGTCCAAGTAACTCCCCACCTCCCATCACTAGTGTCCAGGTAACTCCCCATCTCCCGTCACTAGTGTCCAAGTAACTCCCCACCTCCCGTCACTAGTGTCCAGGTAACTCCACACAGCCCGTCACTAGTGTCCAAGTAACTCCCCACCTCCCGTCACTAGTGTCCAGGTAACTCCCCACCTCCCATCACTAGTGTCCAGGTAACTCCCCACCTCCCATAACTAGTGTCCAAGTAACTCCCCACCTCCCATCACTAGTGTCCAGGTAACTCCCCACATCCCATCACTAGTGTCCCAGTAACTCCCCACCTCCCGTCACTAGTGTCCAGGTAACTCCCCAAAACCTGTCACTAGTGTCCAAGTAACTCCCCACCTCCCGTCACTACTGTCCAGGTAACTCCCCACCTCCCGTCACTAGTGTCCCAGTAACTCCCCACCTCCCGTCACTAGTGTCCAGGTAACTCCCTACCTCCTGTCACTAGTGTCCAAGTAACTCCCCACCTCCCATCACTGGTGATCAAGTAACTCCGCACCTCCCGTCACTAGTGTCCAAGTAACTCCCCACCTCCCATCACTCGTGTCCAAGTAACTCCCCACCTCCCGTCTCTGGTGTCCAGGTAACTCCCCACCTCCCGTCACTAGTGTCCAAGTAACTCCCCACCTCCCATCACTCGTGTCCAATTAACTCCCCACCTCCAGTCACCAATGTCCAGGTAACTCCCCACCTCCCGTCACTAGTATCCAGGTAACTCCCGACCTCCCGTCACTAGTGTCCCAGTAACTCCCCACCTCCCGTCACTAGTGTCCAAGTAACTCCCCACCTCCCATCACTAGTGTCCCAGTAACTCCGCACCTCCCATCACTAGTGTCCCAGTAACTCCCCACCTCCCATCACTCGTGTCCAGGTAACTCCCCACCTCCCGTCACTAGTGTCCAATTAACTCCCCACCTCCCGTCACTAGTGTCCAGATAACTCCCCACCTCCCATCACTAGTGTCCCAGTAACTCCCCACCTCCCGTCACTAGTGTCCAATTAACTCCCCACCACCCGTCCCTAGTGTCCAAGTAACTCCCCACCTCCCGTCACTAGTGTCCAATAACTCCCCACCTCCCGTCACTAGTGTCCAAGTAACTCCCCACCGCCCGTCACTAGTGTCCAATTAACTCCCCACCTCCCGTCACGAGTGTCCAAGTAACTCCCCACCTCCTGTCACTAGTGTCCAGGTACCTCCCCACCTCCCGTCACTAATGTCCCAGTAACTCCCCACCTCCCGTCACTTGTGTCCCAGTAACTCCCCACCTCCCGTCACTCGTGTCCAAGTAACTCCCCACCTCCCGTCACTAGTGTCCAGGTAACTCCCCACCTCCCATCACTAGTGTCCAAGTAACTTCCCACCTCCCGTCACTAGTGTCCAAGTAACTCCCCACCTCCGGTCACTAGTGTCCAGGTAACTCCCCACCTCCCATCACTAGTGTCCAAGTAACTCCCCACCTCCCGTCACTAGTGTCCAGGTAACTCCCCACAACCCGTCACTAGTGTCCAAGTAACTCCCCACCTCCCGTCACTACTGTCCAGGTAACTCCCCACCTCCCATCACTAGTGTCCCAGTAACTCCCCACCTCCCATCACTAGTGTCCAGGTAACTCCCCACCTCCCGTCACGAGTGTCCAAGTAACTTCCCACCTCCCGTCACTAGTGTCAAAGTAACTCCCCACCTCCCGTCACGAGTGTCCAGGTAACTCCCCACATCCCGTCACTACTGTCCAATTAACTCCCCACCTCCCGTCACTTGTGTCCAGGTAACTCCACACAGCCCGTCACTAGTGTCCAAGTAACTCCCCACCTCCCGTCAATAGTGTCCAGGTAACTCACCACCTCCCATCACTCGTGTCCAAGTAACTCCCCACCTCCCGTCACTAGTGTCCAAGTAACTCCCCACCTCCCATCACTATTGTCCCGGTAACTCCCCACCTCTTGTCACTAGTGTCCAGGTAACTCCCCACCTCCCATCACTCGTGTCCAAGTAACTCCCCACCTCCCGTCACCAGTGTCCAGGTAACTCCCCATCTCCCGTCACGAGTGTCCAAGTAACTCCCCACCTCCCATCACTAGTGTCCAAGTAACTCCCCACCTCCCGTCACTTGTGTCCAGGTAACTCCCCACCTCCCGTCACGAGTGTCCCAGTAACTCCCCACCTCCCGTCACTAGTGTCCAAGTAACTCCCCACCTCCCGTCACTAGTGTCCAGGTAACTCCCCACCTCCCATCACTAGTGTCCAAGTAACTTCCCACCTCCGGTCACTAGTGTCCAAGTAACTCCCCACCTCCGGTCACTAGTGTCCAGGTAACTCCCCACCTCCCATCACTCGTGCCCAAGTAACTCCCCACCTCCCATCACTAGTGTCCAGGTAACTCCCCACCTCCCGTCACTAGTGTCCAGGTAACTCCCCACCCCCCGTCACTTGTATCCAAGTAACTCCCCACCTCCCGTCACTAGTGTCCAAGTAACTCCCCACCTCCCGTCACTACTGTCCAGGTAACTCCCCACCTCCCGTCACTAGTGTCCCAGTAACTCCCCACCTCCCGTCACTTGTGTCCAGGTAAATCCCAACCACCCGTCACTTGTGTCCAGGTAACTCCCTACCTCCCGTCACTAGTGTCCAATTAACTCCCCACCTCCCATCACTAGTGTCCAGGTAACTCCCCACCTCCCGTCACTAGTGTCCAGATAACTCCCCACCTCCCGTCACTAGTGTCCAAGTAACTCCCCAACTCCCGTCACTCGTGTCCAAGTAACTCCCCACCTCCCATCACTAGTGTCCCAGTAACTCCCCACCTCTTGTCACTCGTGTCCAAGTAACTCCGCACCTCCCGTCACAAGTGTCCAAGTAACTCCCCACCACCCGTCACTAGTGTCCAGTTAACTCCTCACCTCCCATCACTAGTGTCCAGGTAACTCGCCACCTCGCGTCACTAGTGTCCAAGTAACTCCCCACCTCCCATCACTTGTGTCCACGTAATTCCCCACCTCCCGTCACTTGTGTCCAAGTAACTCCCCACCTCACGTCACTCGTGTCCAAGTAACTCCCCACCTCCCGTCACTCGTGTCCCAGTAACTCCCCACCTCCAGTCACTGGTGTCCCAGTAACTCCCCACCTCCCGTCACGAGTGTCCAAGTAACTCCCCACCTCCCGTCACTCGTGTCCCAGTAACTCCCCACCTCCAGTCACTGGTGTCCCAGTAACTCCCCACCTCCCGTCACGAGTGTCCAAGTAACTCCCCACCTCCAGTCACTCGTGTCCCAGGAACTCCCCACCTCCAGTCACTGGTGTCCCAGTAACTCCCCACCTCACGTCACTCGTGTCCAAGTAACTCCCCACCTCCCGTCACTCGTGTCCCAGTAACTCCCCACCTCCAGTCACTGGTGTCCCAGTAACACCCCACCTCCAGTCACTGGTGTCCCAGTAACTCCCCACCTCCCGTCACGAGTGTCCAAGTAACTCCCCACCTCCCGTCACTCGTGTCCAAGTAACTCCCCACCTCCAGTCACTGGTGTCCAAGTAACTCCCCACCTCCCGTCACTAGTGTCCAAGTAACTCCCCACCTCCCGTCACTAGTGTCCAAGTAACACACCACCTCCCGTCACTCGTGTCCCAGCAACTCCCCACCTCCCATCACTCGTGTCCATGTAACACCCCACCTCCCGTCACTAGTGTCCAAGTAACACCCCACCTCCCGTCACTCGTGTCCCAGTAACTCCCCACCTCCCATCACTCGTGTCCATGTAACACCCCACCGCCCGTCACTAGTGTCCAATTAACTCCCCACCTCCCGTCACGTGTGTCCAAGTAACTCCCCACCTCCTGTCACTAGTGTCCAGGTACCTCCCCACCTCCCGTCACTCGTGTCCCAGTACCTCCCCACCTCCCGTCACTAGTGTCCAGGTAACTCCCCACCTCCTATCACTAGTGTCCAGGTAACTCCCCACCTCCCATCACTAGTGTCCAGGTAACTCCCCACCTCCCGTCACTGGTGTCCCAGTAACTCCCCACCTCCCGTCACTAGTGTCCAAGTAACTCCCCACCTGCCATCACTAGTGTCCCAGTAATGCCCCACCTCCCATCACTAGTGTCCCAGTAACTCCCCACCTCCCATCACTAGTGTCCAGGTAACTCCCCACCTCCCGTGACTCGTGTCCAAGTAACTCCCCACCTCCCATCACTCGTGTCCAAGTAACTCCCCACCTCCTGTCACTAGTGTCCAGGTAACTCCCCATCTCCCGTCACTAGTGTCCAGGTAACTCCCCACCTCCCGTCACTAGTGTCCCAGTAACTCGCCACCTCCCGTCACTAGTGTCCCAGTAACTCCCCACCTCCCATCACTCGTGTCCCAGTAACTCCCCACCTCCCATCACTAGTGTCCCAGTAACTCCCCACCTCCCATCACTAGTGTCCAGGTAACTCCCCACCTCCCGTCACGAGTGTCCAAGTAACTCCCCACCTCCCGTCACGAGTGTCCAAGTAACTCCCCACCTCCCGTCACGAGTGTCCAGGTAACTCCCCAGATCCCGTCACTACTGTCCAAGTAACTCCCCACCTCCCGTCACTGGTGTCCAGGTAACTCCACACAGCCCGTCACGAGTGCCCAAGTAACTCCCCACCTCCCGTCACTAGTGTCCACGTAACTCCCCACCTCCCATCACTAGTGTCCCAGTAACTTCCCACTTCCCGTCACTAGTGTCCAGGTAACTCCCCGCATCTCGTCACTAGTGTCCAAGTAACTCCCCACCTCCCATCACTACTGTCCAGGTTATTCCCCACCTCCTGTCACGAGTGTCCCAGTAACTCCCCACCTCCCGTCACTTGTGTCCAGGTAAATCCCCACCTCCCGTCACTAGTGTCTAGGTAACTCCCCACCTCCCATCACTAGTGTCCAGGTAACTCCCCACCTCCCATCACTAGTGTCCAAGTAACTCCCCAACTCCCGTCACTAATGTCCAGGTAACTTCCCATCTCCCATCACTAGTGTCCAGTTAACTTCCCACCTCACATCACCAGTGTCCAAGTAACTCCCCACCTCCCGTCACTAGTGTCCAGGTAACTCCCCACCTCCCAGCACTAGTGTCCAAGTAACTCCCTACCTCCCGTCACGAGGGTCCCAGTAACTCCCCACCTCCTATCACACGTGTCCCAGTAACTCCCCACCTCCCATCACTAGTGTCCAGGTAACTCCCCACCTCCCGTCACTAGTGTCCAGGTAACTCCCCACCTCCCTCACTAGTGTCCCAGTAACTCCCCACCTCCCGTCACTAGTGTCCCAGTAACTCCCCACCTCCCGTCACTAGTGTCCAAGTAACTCCCCACCTCCCATCACAAGTGTCCAGGTAACTCCCCACCTCCCATCACTAGTGTCCAAGTAACTCCACAACTCCCGTCACGAGTGTCCAAGTAACTCCCCACCTCCCGTCACTAGTGTCCAGGTAACTCCCCACCTCTCATCACTAGTTTCCAAGTAACTCCCCACCTCCCGTCACTAGTGTCCAAGTAACTCCCCACCTCCCATCACTATTGTCCCGGTAACTCACCACCTCCCGTCACTAGTGTCCAGGTAACTCCCTTCCTCCAATCACTCGTGTCCAAGTAATTCCACAACTCCCATCACTAGTGTCCCGGTTATTCCCCACCTCCCGTCACTAGTGTCCAGGTAACTCCCCAACTCCCTTCACTCGTGTCCAGGTAACTCCCCACCTCCCATCACTAGTGTCCCAGTAACTCCCTACCTCCCATCACGAGTGTCCAAGTAACTCCCCACCTCCCGTCACTAGTGTCCAGGTAACTCTCCACCTCCCGTCACTCGTGTCCCAGTGACTCCCCACCTCCTGTCACTAGTGTCCAGGTATCTCCCCACCTCCCGTCATGAGTGTCCCAGCAACTCCCCACCTCCCGTCACTCGTGTCGAGGTAACTCCCCACCTCCCATCACTAGTGTCCAGGTAACTCCCCACCTCCCATCACTAGTGCCCAGTTAACTCCCCACCTCCCGTCACTCGTGTCCCAGTAACTCCATACCTCCCGTCACTAGTGACCAAGTAACTCCCCACCTCCTATCACTAGTGTCCCAGTAACGCCCCACCTCCCATCACGAGTGTCCCAGCAACTCCCCACCTCCCATCACTAGTGTCCAGGTAACTCCCCACCTCCCGTCACTAGTGTCCAAGTAACTCCCCACCTCCCGTCACTAGTATCCAGGTAACTCCCCACCTCCCGTCACTAGTGTCCCAGTAACTCCCCACCTCCCATCACTAGTGTTCAAGTAACTCCCCACCTCCCGTCACTAGTGTCCAGGTAACTCCCCACCTCCCGTCACTAGTGTCCCAGTAACTCCCCACCTCCCGTCACTAGTGTCCAAGTAACTCCCCACATCCCATCACTAGTCTCCCAGTAACTCCCCACCTCCCATCACTCGTGTCCCAGTAACTCCCCACCTCCCATCACTAGTGTCCAGATGACTCCCCACCTCCCATCACTAGTGTCCAATTAACTCCCCACCTCCCGTCACTAGTGTCCAGGTAACTCCCCACCTCCCGTCACTAGTGTCCCAGTAACTCCCCACCTCCCATCACTAGTGTCCCAGTAACTCCCCACCTCCCATCACTAGTGTCCCAGTAACTCCCCACCTCCCGTCACTAGTGTCCAGGTAACTCCCCACCTCCCGTCACTAGTGTCGCAGTAACTCACCACCTCCGGTCACCAGTGTCCAAGTAACTCCCCACCTCCCGTCACTAGTGTCCAGGTACCTCCCCACCTCCCGTCACTAGTGTCCCAGTAACTCCCCACCTCCCGTCACTAGTGTCCAGGCAACTCCCCACCTCCTATCACTAGTGTCCAGGTAACTCCCCACCTCCCATCACTAGTGTCCAAGTAACTCCCCACCTCCTGTCACTAGTGTCCAGGTAACTCCCCACCTCCCGTCACTAGTGTCCCAGTAACTCCCCACCTCCCGTCACTCGTGTCCAGGTAACTCCCCACCTCCCATCACTAGTGTCCCAGTAACTCCCCACCTCCCGTCACTAGTGTCCAAGTAACTCCCCACCTCCCATCACTAGTGTCCCAGTAACGCCCCACCTCCCATCACTAGTGTCCCAGTAACTCCCCACCTCCCATCACTAGTGTCCAGGTAACTCCCCATCTCCCGTCACTAGTGTCCAAGTAACTCCCCACCTCCCGTCACTAGTATCCAGGTAACACCCCACCTCCCGTCACTAGTGTCCCAGTAACTCCCCACCTCCGGTCACTAGTGTCCAAGTAACTCCCCACCTCCCGTCACTAGTGTCCAGGTAACTCCCCACCTCCCATCACTCGTGTCCAAGTAACTCCCCACCTCCCGTCACTAGTGTCCAGGTAACTCCCCATCTCCCGTCACTCGTGTCCAGGTAACTCCCCGCCTCCCGTCACTAGTGTCCCAGTAACTCGCCACCTCCCGTCACTTGTGTCCAGGTAACTCCCCACCTCCCGTCACTAGTGTCCCAGTAACTCCCCACCTCGGGTCACTAGTGTCCAAGTAACTCCCCACCTGCCGTCACTGGTGTCCAGGTAACTCCCCACCTCCCATCACTACTGTCCAAGTAACTTCCCACCTCCCGTCACTAGTGTCCAAGTAACTCCCCACCTCCGGTCACTAGTGTCCAGGTAACTCCCCACCTCACATCACTAGTATCCAAGTAACTCCCCACCTCCCATCACTAGTGCCCAGGTAACTCCCCACCTCCCGTCACTCGTGTCCCAGTAACTCCCCACCGCCCATCACTCGTGTCCAAGTAACTCCCCACCTCCCGTCACTAGTGTCCCAGTAACTCCCCACCTCCCGTCACTAGTGTCCCAGTAACTCCCCACCTCCCGTCACTCGTGTCCCAGTAACTCCCCACCTCCCCTCATGAGTGTCCCAGTAACTCCCCACCTCCCATCACTAGTGTCCCAGTAACTCCCCACCTCCCGTCACTAATGTCCCAGTAAATCCCCACCTCCCATCACTAGTGTCCCAGTAACTCCCCACCTCCCGTCACTAATGTCCAAGTAACTCCCCACCTCCCGTCACTACTGTTCCAGTAACTCCCAACCTCCCGTCACTGGTGTCCCAGTAACTCCCCACCTCCCGTCACTGGTGTCCCAGTAACTCGCAACCTCCGGTCACTAGTGTCCAAGTAACTCCCCACCTCCCGTCACTAGTGTCCAAGTAACTCCCCACCTCGCGTCACTAGTGTCCAAGTAACTCCCCACCTCCCGTCACTCGTGTCCAGGTAACTCCCCATCTCCCGTCACTAGTGTCCAAGTAACTCCCCACCTCCCGTCACTAGTGTCCAGGTAACTCCACACAGCCCGTCACTAGTGTCCAAGTAACTCCCCACCTCCCGTCACGAGTGTCCAGGTCACTCCCCACCTCCCATAACTAGTGTCCAAGTAACTCCCCACCTCACAACACTAGTGTCCAGGTAATTCCCCACCTCCCATCACTTGTGTCCCACTAAGTCCCCACCTCCCGTCACTAGTGTCCAGGTAACTCCCCAAAACCCGTCACTCGTGTCCAAGTAACTCCCCACCTCCCGTCACTACTGTCCAGGTAACTCCCCACCTCCCGTCACTAGTGTCCCAGTAACTCCCCACCTCCCGTCACTTGTGGCCAGGTAAATCCCCACCACCCGTCACTAGTGTCCAGGTAACTCCCTACCTCCTGTCACTAGTGTCCAAGTAACTCCCCACCTCCCCTCACTAGTGTCCAGGTAACTCCCCACCTCCCGTCACTAGTGTACCAGTAACTCCCCACCTCCCATCACTAGTGTTCAAGTAACTCCCCACCTCCCGTCACTAGTGTCCAGGTAACTCCCCACCTCCCATCACTCGTGTCCAAGTAACTCCCCACCTCCCGTCTCTAGTGTCCAATTAACTCCCCACCTCCAGTCACCAATGTCCAAGTAACTCCCCACCTCCCATCACTAGTGCCCAGGTAACTCCCCACCTCCCGTCACTAGTGTCCCAGTAACTCCCCACCTCCGGTCACTAGTGTCCCAGTAACTCCCCACCTCCCGTCACTAATGTCCAAGTAACTCCCCACCTCCCGTCACTACTGTCCCAGTAACTCCCAACCTCCCGTCACTGGTGTCCCAGTAACTCCCCACCTCCCGTCACTGGTGTCCCAGTAACTCGCAACCTCCCGTCACTAGTGTCCAAGTAACTCCCCACCTCCCGTCACTCGTGTCCAAGTAACTCCCCACCTCGCGTCACTAGTGTCCAAGTAACTCCCCACCTCCCGTCACTTGTGTCCAAGTAACTCCCCACCTCCCGTCACTAGTGTCCCAGTAACTCCCCACCTCCCGTCACTAGTGTCCAAGTAACTCCCCACCTCCCATCACTAGTGTCCAGGTAACTCCCCATCTCCCGTCACTAGTGTCCAAGTAACTCCCCACCTCCCGTCACTAGTGTCCAGGTAACTCCACACAGCCCGTCACTAGTGTCCAAGTAACTCCCCACCTCCCGTCACTAGTGTCCAGGTAACTCCCCACCTCCCATCACTAGTGTCCAGGTAACTCCCCACCTCCCATAACTAGTGTCCAAGTAACTCCCCACCTCCCATCACTAGTGTCCAGGTAACTCCCCACCTCCCATCACTAGTGTCCCAGTAACTCCCCACCTCTCGTCACTAGTGTCCAGGTAACTCCCCAAAACCTGTCACTAGTGTCCAAGTAACTCCCCACCTCCCGTCACTACTGTCCAGGTAACTCCCCACCTCCCGTCACTAGTGTCCCAGTAACTCCCCACCTCCCGTCACTAGTGTCCAGGTAACTCCCTACCTCCTGTCACTAGTGTCCAAGTAACTCCCCACCTCCCATCACTGGTGTTCAAGTAACTCCGCACCTCCCGTCACTAGTGTCCAAGTAACTCCCCACCTCCCATCACTCGTGTCCAAGTAACTCCCCACCTCCCGTCTCTGGTGTCCAGGTAACTCCCCACCTCCCGTCACTAGTGTCCAAGTAACTCCCCACCTCCCATCACTCGTGTCCAATTAACTCCCCACCTCCAGTCACCAATGTCCAGGTAACTCCCCACCTCCCGTCACTAGTATCCAGGTAACTCCCGACCTCCCGTCACTAGTGTCCCAGTAACTCCCCACCTCCCGTCACTAGTGTCCAAGTAACTCCCCACCTCCCATCACTAGTGTCCCAGTAACTCCGCACCTCCCATCACTAGTGTCCCAGTAACTCCCCACCTCCCATCACTCGTGTCCAGGTAACTCCCCACCTCCCGTCACTAGTGTCCAATTAACTCCCCACCTCCCGTCACTAGTGTCCAGATAACTCCCCACCTCCCATCACTAGTGTCCCAGTAACTCCCCACCTCCCGTCACTCGTGTCCAGGTAACTCCCAACCTCCCGTCACTAGTGTCCCCGTAACTCACCACCTCCGGTCACTAGTGTCCAAGTAACTCCCCACCTCCCGTCACTAGTGTCCAGGTACCTCCCCACCTCCCGTCACTAGTGTCCCAGTAACTCCCCACCTCCCGTCACTAGTGTCCAGGCAACTCCCCACCTCCTATCATTGTGTCCAGGTAACTCCCCACCTCCCATCACTAGTGTCCAGGTAACTCCCCAGCTCCCATCACTAGTGTCCCAGTAACTCCCCACCTCCCGTCACTAGTATCCAAGTAACTCCCCACCTCCCATCACTAGTGTCCCAGTAACGCCCCACCTGCCATCACTAGTGTCCAGGTAACTCCCCATCTCCCGTCACTCGTGTCCAAGTAACTCCCCACCTCCCGTCACTCGTGTCCAGGTAACTCCCCACCTCCCGTCACTAGTGTCCCAGTAACTCCCCACCTCCCGTCACTAGTGTCCCAGTAACTCCCCACCTCCCGTCACTAGTGTCCAAGTAACTCCCCACCTCCCGTCACTAGTGTCCAGGTAACTCCCCCCCTCCCATCACTCGTGTCCAGTTAACTCCCCACCTCCCGTCACTCGTGTCCCAGTAACTCCCCACCTCCCATCACTAGTATCCAAATAACTCCCCACCTCCCATCACTAGTGCCCAGGTAACTCCCCACCTCCCGTCACTCGTGTCCCAGTAACTCCCCACCGCCCATCACTAGTGTGCAAGTAACTCCCCACCTCCCATCACTAGTGCCCAGGTAACTCCCCACCTCCCGTCACTAGTGTCCCAGTAACTCCCCACCTCCCGTCACTCATGTCCCAGTAACTCCCCACCTCCCCTCACGAGTGTCCCAGTAACTTCCCACCTCCCATCACTCGTGTCTCAGTAACTCCCCACCTCCCATCACTAGTGTCCCAGTAACTCCCCACCTCCCGTCACTAATGTCCCAGTAACTCCCCACCTCCCGTCACTACTGTCCCAGTAACTCCCAACCTCCCGTCACTGGTGTCCCAGTAACTCCCCACCTCCCGTCACGAGTGTCCAAGTAACTCCCCACCTCCCATCACTAGTGTCCAGGTAACTCACCACCTCCCATAACTAGTGTCCAAGTAACTCCCCACCTCCCGTCACTAGTGTCCAGGTAACTCCCCACCTCCCATCACTCGTGTCCCAGGTAACTCCCCACCTCCCGTCACTAGTGTCCAGGTAACTCCCTACCTCCCGTCACTAGTATCCAAGTAACTCCCTACCTCCCGTCACTAGTGTCCAGGTGACTCCCCACCTCCCGTCAATAGTGTCCCAGTAACTCCCCACCTCCCATCACTAGTGTTCAAGTAACTCCCCACCTCCCGTCACTAGTGTCCAGGTAACTCCCCACCTCCCATCACTCGTGTCCAAGTAACTCCCCACCTCCCGTCTCTAGTGTCCAATTAACTCCCCACCTCCCGTCACTAGTGTCCAGGTAACTCCCTACCTCCCATCACTAGTGTTCAAGTAACTCCCCACCTCCCATCACTAGTGTCCAGGTAACTCCCCACCTCCCATCACGAGTGTTCAAGTAACTCCCCACCTCCCATCACTAGTGCCCAGGTAACTCCCCACCTCCCGTCACTCGTGTCCCAGTAACTCCCCACCGCCCATCACTAGTGTCCACGTAACTCCCCACCTCCTGTCACTAGTGTCCCATGAACTCCCCACCTCCCATCACTAGTGTCCCAGTAACTCCCCACCTCCCGTCACTAATGTCCCAGTAACTCCCCACCTCCCATCACTAGTGTCCCAGTAACTCCCCACCTCCCGTCACTAGTGTCCCAGTAACTCCCCACCTCCTGTCACTGCTGTCCCAGTAACTCCCAACCTCCCGTCACTCCTGTCCCAGTAACTCCCCACCTCCCGTCACTGCTGTCCCAGTAACTCGCAACCTCCCGTCACTAGTGTCCAAGTAACTCCCCACCTCCCGTCACTAGTGTCCAAGTAACTCCCCACCTCGCGTCACTAGTGTCCAAGTAACTCCCCACCTCCCGTCACTTGTGTCCAAGTAACTCCCCACCTCCCGTCACTTGTGTCCAAGTAACTCCCCACCTCCCGTCACTAGTGTCCCAGTAACTCCCCACCTCCCATCACTAGTGTCCAAGTAACTCCCCACCTCCCATCACTAGTGTCCCAGTCACGCCCCACCTCCCATCACTAGTGTCCAGGTAACTCCCCATCCCCCGTCACGAGTGTCGAAGTAACTCCCCACCTCCCGTCACTAGTGTCCAGGTAACTCCCCATCTCCCATCACTAGTGTCCAAGTAACTCCCCACCTTCCGTCACTAGTGTCCAGGTAACTCCACACAGCCCGTCACTAGTGTCCAAGTAACTCCCCACCTCCCGTCACTAGTGTCCAGGTAACTCCCCACCTCCCATCACTAGTGTCCAGGTAACTCCCCACCTCCCATAACCAGTGTCCAGGTAACTCCCCACCTCCCATCACTAGTGTCCCAGTAACTCCCCACCTCCCATCACTTGTGTCCAGGTAACTCCCCACCTCCCGTCACTAGTGTCCCAGTAACTCCCCACCTCCCGTCACTCGTGTCCAAGTAACTCCCCACCTCCCGTCACTAGTGTCCAGGTAACTCCCCACCTCCCATCACTACTGTCCAAGTAACTTCCCACCTCGCGTCACTAGTGTCCAACTAACTCCCCACCTCCGGTCACTAGTATCCAATTAACTCCCCACCTCCCATCACTAGTGCCCAGGTAACTCCCCACCTCCCGTCACTCGTGTCCCAGTAACTCCCCACCGCCCATCACGAGTGTCCAAGTAACTCCCCACCTCCCATCACTCGTGCCCAGGTAACTCCCCATCTCCCGTCACTAGTGTCCCAGTAACTCCCCACCTCCCGTCACTAGTGTCCCAGTAACTCCCCACCTCCCGTCACTCGTGTCCCAGTAACTCCCCACCTCCCCTCACGAGTGTGCCAGTAACTTCCTACCTCCCATCACTCGTGTCCCATGAACTCCCCATCTCCCATCACTAGTGTCCCAGTAACTCCCCACCTCGCGTCACGAATGTCCCAGTAACTCCCCACCTCCCATCACTAGTGTCCCAGTAACTCCCCACCTCCCGTCACTAATGTCCAAGTAACTCCCCACCTCCCGTCACTACTGTCCCAGTAACTCCCAACCTCCCGTCACAACTGTCCCAGTAACTCCCAACCTCCCGTCACTGGTGTCCCAGTAACTCCCCACCTCCCGTCACTGGTGTCCCAGTAACTCCCCACCTCCCGTCACTAGTGTCCAAGTAACTCCCCACCTCGCGTCACTAGTGTCCAAGTAACTCCCCACCTCCCGTCACTAGTGTCCAGGTAACTCCCCAGCTCCCGTCACTAGTGTCCCAGTAACTCCCCACCTCCGGTCACGAGTGTCCAAGTAACTCCCCTCCTCCCGTCACTAGTGTCCAGGTACCTCGCCACCTCCCGTCACTAGTGTCCCAGTAATTCCCCACCTCCCGTCACTAGTGTCCAGGTAACTCCCCACCTCCTATCACTAGTGTCCAGGTAACTCCCCACCTCCCATCACTAGTGTCCAGTTAACTCCACACCTCCCATCACTAGTGTCCCAGTAACTCCCCACCTCCCGTCACTAGTGTCCAAGTAACTCCCCACCTCCCATCACTAGTGTCCCAGTAACGCCCCACCTCCCATCACTAGTGTCCCAGTAACTCCCCACCTCCCATCACTAGTGTCCAGGTAACTCCCCATCTCCCGTCACTAATGTCCAAGAAACTCCCCACCTCCCGTCACGAGTGTCCAGGTAACTCACCACCTCCTGTCACTCGTGTCCCAGTAACTCCCCACCTCCGGTCACTAGTGTCAAAGTAACTCCCCACCTCCCGTCACTAGTGTCCAGGTAACTCCCCACCTCCCATCACTCGTGTCCAAGTAACTCCCCACCTCCCGTCACTAGTGTCCAGGTAACTCCCCATCTCCCGTCACAAGTGTCCAGGTAACTCCCCACCTCCCGTCACTAGTGTCCCAGTAACTCGCCACCTCCCGTCACTTGTGTCCAGGTAACTCCCCACCTCCCGTCACGAGTGTCCCAGTAACTCCCCTACTCCCGTCACTAGTGTCCAAGTAACTCCCCACCTCCCGTCACTAGTGTCCAGGTAACTCCCCACCTCCCATCACTACTGTCCAAGTAACTTCCCACCTCCCGTCACTAGTGTCCAAGTAACTCCCCACCTCCAGTCACTAGTGTCCAGGTAACTCCCCACCTCCCATCACTAGTATCCAAGTAACTCCCCACCTCCCATCACTAGTGTCCAAGTAACTCCCCACCGCCCATCACTGGTGTCCAAGTAACTCCCCACCTCCCATCACTCGTGCCCAGGTAACTCCCCACCTCCCGTCACTCGTGTCCCAGTAACTCCCCACCGCCCATCACTGGTGTCCAAGTAACTCCCCACCTCCCATCACTCGTGCCCAGGTAACTCCCCACCTCCCGTCACGAGTGTCCCAGTAACTCCCCACCTCCCGTCACTCGTGTCCCAGTAACTCCCCACCTCCCCTCACGAGTGTCCCAGTAACTTCCCACCTCCCATCACTCGTGTCCCAGGAACTCCCCACCTCCCATCACTAGTGTCCCAGTAACTCCCCACCTCCCGTCACTAATGTCCCAGTAACTCCCCACCTCCCATCACTAGTGTCCCAGTAACTCCCCACCTCCCGTCACTAATGTCCAAGTAACTCCCCACCTCCCGTCACTAATGTCCAAGTAACTCCCCACCTCCCATCACTAGTGTCCCAGTAACTCCCCACCTCCCGTCACTAATGTCCCAGTAACTCCCCACCTCCCGTCACTGGTGTCCCAGTAACTCCCCACCTCCCGTCACTAGTGTCCAAGTAACTCCCCACCTCGCGTCACTAGTGTCCAAGTAACTCCCCACCTCCCGTCACTTGTGTCCAAGTAACTCCCCACCTCCCGTCACTAGTGTCCCAGTAACTCCCCACCTCCCGTCATTAGTGTCCAAGTTACTCCCCACCTCCCATCGCTAGTGTCCCAGTAACGCCCCACCTCCCATCACTTGTGTCCAGGTAACTCCCCATCTCCTGTCACTCGTGTCCAATTAACTCCCCACCTCCCGTCACTAGTGTCCAGGTAACTCCCCACCTCCCGTCACTAGTGTCCCAGTAACTCCCCACCTCCGGTCACGAGTGTCCAAGTAACTCCCCACCTCCCGGCACTAGTATCCAAGTAACTCCCGTCACTAGTGTCCAGGTAACTCCCCAAAACCCGTCACTAGTGTCAAAGTAACTCCCCACCTCCCGTCACTACTGTCCAGGTCACTCCCCACCTCCGGTCACTAGTATCCAATTAACTCCCCACCTCCCATCACTAGTGCCCAGGTAACTCCCCACCTCCCGTCACTAGTGTCCCAGCAACTCCCCACCTCCCGTCACTAGTGTCCCAGTAACTCCCCACCTCCCGTCACTCGTGTCCCAGTAACTCCCCACCTCCCCTCACGAGTGTGCCAGTAACTTCCCACCTCCCATCACTCGTGTCCCATGAACTCCCCATCTCCCATCACTAGTGTCCCAGTAACTCCCCACCTCCCGTCACTAATGTCCCAGTAACTCCCCACCTCCCATCACTCGTGTCCCAGTAACTCCCCACCTCCCGTCACTAATGTCCAAGTAACTCCCCACCTCCCGTCACTACTGTCCCAGTAACTCCCAACCTCCCGTCACAACTGTCCCAGTAACTCCCCACCTCCCGTCACTGGTGTCCCATTAACTCCCCACCTCCCGTCACTGGTGTCCCAGTAACTCCCCACCTCCCGTCACTAGTGTCCAAGTAACTCCCCACCTCGCGTCACTAGTGTCCAAGTAACTCCCCACCTCCCGTCACTCGTGTCCAGGTAACTCCCCAGCTCCCGTCACTAGTCTCCCAGTAACTCCCCACCTCCGGTCACGAGTGTCCAAGTAACTCCCCACCTCCCGTCACTAGTGTCCAGGTACCTCCCCACCTCCCGTCACTAGTGTCCCAGTAATTCCCCACCTTCCGTCACTACTGTCCCAGTAACTCCCCACCTCCCGTCACTGGTGTCCCAGTAACTCCCCACCTCCCGTCACTAGTGTCCAAGTAACTCCCCACCTCGCGTCACTAGTGTCCAAGTAACTCCCCACCTCCCGTCACTTGCGTCCAAGTAACTCCCCACCTCCAGTCACTAGTGTCCCAGTAACTCCCCACCTCCCGTCATTAGTGTCCAAGTTACTCCCCACCTCCCATCGCTAGTGTCCCAGTAACGCCCCACCTCCCATCACTTGTGTCCAGGTAACTCCCCATCTCCTGTCACTCGTGTCCAATTAACTCCCCACCTCCCGTCACTAGTGTCCAGGTAACTCCCCACCTCCCGTCACTAGTGTCCCAGTAACTCCCCACCTCCGGTCACGAGTGTCCAAGTAACTCCCCACCTCCTGTCACTAGTATCCAAGTAACTCCCGTCACTAGTGTCCAGGTAACTCCCCAAAACCCGTCACTAGTGTCCAAGTAACTCCCCACCTCCCGTCACTACTGTCCAGGTCACTCCCCAGCTCCGGTCACTAGTATCCAATTAACTCCCCACCTCCCATCACTAGTGCCCAGGTAACTCCCCACCTCCCGTCACTCGTGTCCCAGTAACTCCCCACCGCCCATCACGAGTGTCCAAGTAACTCCCCACCTCCCATCACTCGTGCCCAGGTAACTCCCCACCTCCCATCACTAGTGTCCCAGTAACTCCCCACCTCCCGTCACTAATGTCCAAGTAACTCCCCACCTCCCGTCACTACTGTCCCAGTAACTCCCCACCTCCCGTCACTGGTGTCCCAGTAACTCCCCACCTCCCGTCACTAGTGTCCAAGTAACTCCCCACCTCCCGTCACTAGTGTCCCAGTAACTCCCCACCTCCCGTCATTAGTGTCCAAGTTACTCCCCACCTCCCATCGCTAGTGTCCCAGTAACGCCCCACCTCCCATCACTTGTGTCCAGGTAACTCCCCATCTCCTGTCACTCGTGTCCAATTAACTCCCCACCTCCCGTCACTAGTGTCCAGGTAACTCCCCACCTCCCGTCACTAGTGTCCCAGTAACTCCCCACCTCCCATCACTAGTGTCCAAGTAACTCCCCACCTCCCGTCACTAGTATCCAAGTAACTCCCGTCACTAGTGTCCAGGTAACTCCCCAAAACCCGTCACTAGTGTCCAAGTAACTCCCCACCTCCCGTCACTACTGTCCAGGTCACTCCCCACCTCCCATCACTCGTGTCCAAGTAACTCCCCACCACCCGTCACTAGTGTCCAGGTAACTCCCCACCTCCCGTCACTAGTGTCCCAGTAACTCCCCACCTCCGGTCACTAGTGTCCAAGTAACTCCCCACCTCCCGTCACTAGTGTCCAGGTAACTCCCCACCTCCCATCACTCGTATCCAAGTAACTCCCCACCTCCCGTCACTAGTGTCCAGGTAACTCCCCATCTCCTCTCACTCGTGTCCAGGTAACTCCCCACCTCCCGTCACTAGTGTCCCAGTAACTCGCCACCTCCCATCACTCGTGCCCAGGTAACTCCCCACCTCCCGTCACTAGTGTCCAAGTAACTCCCCACCTCCCGTCACTAGTGTCCCAGTAACTCCCCACCTCCCGTCACTCGTGTCCCAGTAACTCCCCACCTCCCCTCACGAGTGTCCCAGTAACTTCCCACCTCCCATCACTCGTGTCCCAGTAACTCCCCACCTCCCATCACTAGTGTCCCAGTAACTCCCCACCTCCCGTCACTAATGTCCCAGTAACTCCCCACCTCCCATCACTAATGTCCAAGTAACTCCCCACCTCCCGTCACTACTGTCCCAGTAACTCCCAACCTCCCGTCACAACTGTCCCAGTAACTCCCCACCTCCCGTCACTGGTGTCCCATTAACTCCCCACCTCCCGTCACTGGTGTCCCAGTAACTCCCCACCTCCCGTCACTAGTGTCCAAGTAACTCCCCACCTCGCGTCACTAGTGTCCAAGTAACTCCCCACCTCCCGTCACTAGTGTCCAGGTAACTCCCCAGCTCCCGTCACTAGTCTCCCAGTAACTCCCCACCTCCGGTCACGAGTGTCCAAGTAACTCCCCACCTCCCGTCACTAGTGTCCAGGTACCTCCCCACCTCCCGTCACTAGTGTCCCAGTAATTCCCCACCTTCCGTCACTACTGTCCCAGTAACTCCCCACCTCCCGTCACTGGTGTCCCAGTAACTCCCCACCTCCCGTCACTAGTGTCCAAGTAACTCCCCACCTCGCGTCACTAGTGTCCAAGTAACTCCCCACCTCCCGTCACTTGTGTCCAAGTAACTCCCCACCTCCCGTCACTAGTGTCCCAGTAACTCCCCACCTCCCGTCATTAGTGTCCAAGTTACTCCCCACCTCCCATCGCTAGTGTCCCAGTAACGCCCCACCTCCCATCACTTGTGTCCAGGTAACTCCCCATCTCCTGTCACTCGTGTCCAATTAACTCCCCACCTCCCGTCACTAGTGTCCAGGTAACTCCCCACCTCCCGTCACTAGTGTCCCAGTAACTCCCCACCTCCGGTCACGAGTGTCCAAGTAACTCCCCACCTCCCGTCACTAGTATCCAAGTAACTCCCGTCACTAGTGTCCAGGTAACTCCCCAAAACCCGTCACTAGTGTCAAAGTAACTCCCCACCTCCCGTCACTACTGTCCAGGTCACTCCCCACCTCCAGTCACTAGTATCCAATTAACTCCCCACCTCCCATCACTAGTGCCCAGGTAACTCCCCACCTCCCGTCACTCGTGTCCCAGTAACTCCCCACCGCCCATCACGAGTGTCCAAGTAACTCCCCACCTCCCATCACTCGTGCCCAGGTAACTCCCCACCTCCCATCACTAGTGTCCCAGTAACTCCCCACCTCCCGTCACTAATGTCCAAGTAACTCCCCACCTCCCGTCACTACTGTCCCAGTAACTCCCCACCTCCCGTCACTGGTGTCCCAGTAACTCCCCACCTCCCGTCACTAGTGTCCAAGTAACTCCCCACCTCGCGTCACTAGTGTCCAAGTAACTCCCCACCTCCCGTCACTTGTGTCCAAGTAACTCCCCACCTCCCGTCACTAGTGTCCCAGTAACTCCCCACCTCCCGTCATTAGTGTCCAAGTTACTCCCCACCTCCCATCGCTAGTGTCCCAGTAACGCCCCACCTCCCATCACTTGTGTCCAGGTAACTCCCCATCTCCTGTCACTCGTGTCCAATTAACTCCCCACCTCCCGTCACTAGTGTCCAGGTAACTCCCCACCTCCCGTCACTAGTGTCCCAGTAACTCCCCACCTCCGGTCACGAGTGTCCAAGTAACTCCCCACCTCCCGTCACTAGTATCCAAGTAACTCCCGTCACTAGTGTCCAGGTAACTCCCCAAAACCCGTCACTAGTGTCCAAGTAACTCCCCACCTCCCGTCACTACTGTCCAGGTCACTCCCCACCTCCCATCACTCGTGTCCAAGTAACTCCCCACCACCCGTCACTAGTGTCCAGGTAACTCCCCACCTCCCGTCACTAGTGTCCCAGTAACTCCCCACCTCCGGTCACTAGTGTCCAAGTAACTCCCCACCTCCCGTCACTAGTGTCCAGGTAACTCCCCACCTCCCATCACTCGTATCCAAGTAACTCCCCACCTCCCGTCACTAGTGTCCAGGTAACTCCCCATCTCCTCTCACTCGTGTCCAGGTAACTCCCCACCTCCCGTCACTAGTGTCCCAGTAACTCGCCACCTCCCATCACTCGTGCCCAGGTAACTCCCCACCTCCCGTCACTAGTGTCCAAGTAACTCCCCACCTCCCGTCACTAGTGTCCCAGTAACTCCCCACCTCCCGTCACTCGTGTCCCAGTAACTCCCCACCTCCCCTCACGAGTGTCCCAGTAACTTCCCACCTCCCATCACTCGTGTCCCAGTAACTCCCCACCTCCCATCACTAGTGTCCCAGTAACTCCCCACCTCCCGTCACTAATGTCCCAGTAACTCCCCACCTCCCATCACTAGTGTCCCAGTAACTCCCCACCTCCCGTCACTAATGTCCAAGTAACTCCCCACCTCCCGTCACTACTGTCCCAGTAACTCCCCACCTCCCGTCACTGGTGTCCCATTAACTCGCAACCTCCCGTCACTAGTGTCCAAGTAACTCCCCACCTTCCGTCACTAGTGTCCAGGTAACTCCACACAGCCCGTCACTAGTGTCCAAGTAACTCCCCACCTCCCGTCACTAGTGTCCAGGTAACTCCCCACCTCCCATCACTCGTGTCCAGGTAGCTCCCCACCTCCCATAACTAGTGTCCAAGTAACTCCCCACCTCCCATCACTCGTGTCCAGGTAACTCCCCACCTCCTGTCACTAGTGTCCAGATAACTCCCCACCTCCCATCACTACTGTCCAAGTAACTTCCCACCTCCCGTCACTAGTGTCCAAGTAACTCCCCACCTCCGGTCACTAGTGTCCAGGTAACTCCCCACCTCCCATCACTAGTATCCAAGTAACTCCCCACCTCCCATCACTAGTGCCCAGGTAACTCCCCACCTCCCGTCACTAATGTCCAAGTAACTCCCCACCTCCCGTCACTACTGTCCCAGTAACTCCCAACCTCCCGTCACTGGTGTCCCAGTAACTCCCCACCTCCCATCACTAGTGTCCAAGTAACTCCCCACCTCCCATCACTAGTGCCCAGGTAACTCCCCACCTCCCATCAGTAGTGTCCCAGTAACTCCTCACCTCCCGTCACTAGTGTCCCAGTAACTCCCCACCTCCCGTCACTCGTGTCCCAGTAACTCCCCACCTCCCCTCACGAGTGTCCCAGTAACTTCCCACCTCCCATCACTCGTGTCCCAGTAACTCCCCACCTCCCATCACTAGTGTCCCAGTAACTCCCCACCTCCCGTCACTAATGTGCCAGTAACTCCCCACCTCCCGTCACAAGTGTCCCAGTAACTCCCCACCTCCCATCACTAGTGTCCCAGTAACTCCCCACCTCCCGTCACTAATGTCCAAGTAACTCCCCACCTCCCGTCACTACTGTCCCAGTAACTCCCAACCTCCCGTCACTGGTGTACCAGTAACTCCCCACCTCCCGTCACTGGTGTCCCAGTAACTCGCAACCTCCCGTCACTAGTGTCCAAGTAACTCCCCACCTCCCGTCACTAGTGTCCAAGTAACTCCCCACCTCCCTTCACTAGTATCCAAGTAACTCCCGTCACTAGTGTCCAGGTAACTCCCCATCTCCCGTCACTAGTGTCCAAGTAACTCCCCACCTCCCGTCACTAGTGTCCAAGTAACTCCCCACCTCCCTTCACTAGTATCCAAGTAACTCCCGTCACTAGTGTCCAGGTAACTCCCCATCTCCCGTCACTCGTGTCCAAGTAACTCCCCACCTCCCGTCACTAGTGTCCAGGTAACTCCCCACCTCCCATCACTAGTGTCCAGGTAACTCCCCACCTCCCATAACTCGTGTCCAAGTAACTCCCCACCTCCCATCACTACTGTCCAGGTAACTCCCCACCTCCCATCACTAGTGTCCCAGTAGCTCGCCACCTCCCGTCAATAGTGTCCAGGTAACTCCCCAAAACCCGTCACTAGTGTCCAAGTAACTCCCCACCTCCCATCACTACTGTCCAGGTAACTCCCCACCACCCGTCACTAGTGTCCAGGTAACTCCCTACCTCCCGTCACTAGTGTCCAATTAACTCCCCACCTCCCATCACTAGTGTCCAGATAACTCCCCACCTCCCGTCACTTGTGTCCAGGTAACTCCCCACCTCCCATCACTACTGTCCAAGTAACTCCCCACCTCCCGTCACTAGTGTCCAAGTAACTCCCCACCTCGCGTCACGAGTGTCCAAGTAACTCCCCACCTCCCGTCTCTTGTGTCCAAGTAACTCCCCACCTCCCGTCACTAGTGTCCCAGTAACTCCCCACCTTCCCGTCACTAGTGTCCAAGTAACTCCCCACCTCCCATCACTAGTGTCCCAGTAACGCCCCACCTCCCATCACTAGTGTCCAGGTAACTCCCCATCTCCCGTCACTCGTGTCCAAGTAACTCCCCACCTCCCGTCACTAGTGTCCCAGTAACTCCCCACCTCCGGTCACGAGTGTCCAAGTAACTCCCCACCTCCCGTTACTAGTATCCAAGTAACTCCCGTCACTAGTGTCCAGGTAACTCCGCATCTCCCGTCACTAGTGTCCAAGTAACTTCCCACCTCCCGTCACTAGTGTCCAGGTAACTCCACACAGCCCGTCACTCGTGTCCAAGTAACTCCCCACCTCCCGTCACTAGTGTCCAGGTAACTCCCCACCTCCCATCACTAGTGTCCAGGTAACTCCCCACCTCCCATAACTAGTGTCCAAGTAACTCCCCACCTCCCATCACGAGTGTCCAGGTAACTCCCCACCTCCCATCACTAGTGTCCCAGTAACTCCCCACCTCCCGTCACTAGTGTCCAGGTAACTCCCCAAAACCCGTCACTAGTTTTCCAAGTAACTCCCCACCTCCCATCACTACTGTCCAGGTAACTCCCCACCTCCCGTCACTAGTGTCCCAGTAACTCCCCACCTCCCGTCACTTGTGTCCAGGTAAATCCCCACCACCCGTCACTAGTGTCCAGGTAACTCCCTACCTCCCGTCACTAGTGTCCAATTAACTCCCCACCTCCCGTCACTAGTGTCCAAGTAACTCCCCACCTCCCGTCACTAGTGTCCAGGTAACTCCCCACCTCCCATCACTACTGTCCAAGTAACTTCCCACCTCCCTTCACTAGTGTCCAAGTAACTCCCCACCTCCGGTCACTAGTGTCCAGGTAACTCCCCACCTCTCATCACTAGTATCCAAGTAACTCCCCACCTCCCATCACTAGTCCCCAGGTAACTCCCCACCTCCCGTCACTCGTGTCCCAGTAACTCCCCACCGCCCATCACTAGTGTCCAAGTAACTTCCCACCTCCCATCACTAGTGCCCAGGTAACTCCCCACCTCCCATCAGTAGTGTCCCAGTAACTCCCCACCTCCCGTCACTAGTGTCCAGGTAACTCCCCACCTCCCATCACTCGTATCCAAGTAACTCCCCACCTCCCGTCACTAGTGTCCAGGTAACTCCCCATCTCCTCTCACTCGTGTCCAGGTAACTCCCCACCTCCCGTCACTAGTGTCCCAGTAACTCGCCACCTCCCATCACTCGTGCCCAGGTAACTCCCCACCTCCCGTCACTAGTGTCCAAGTAACTCCCCACCTCCCGTCACTAGTGTCCCAGTAACTCCCCACCTCCCGTCACTCGTGTCCCAGTAACTCCCCACCTCCCCTCACGAGTGTCCCAGTAACTTCCCACCTCCCATCACTCGTGTCCCAGTAACTCCCCACCTCCCATCACTAGTGTCCCAGTAACTCCCCACCTCCCGTCACTAATGTCCCAGTAACTCCCCACCTCCCATCACTAGTGTCCCAGTAACTCCCCACCTCCCGTCACTAATGTCCAAGTAACTCCCCACCTCCCGTCACTACTGTCCCAGTAACTCCCCACCTCCCGTCACTGGTGTCCCATTAACTCGCAACCTCCCGTCACTAGTGTCCAAGTAACTCCCCACCTTCCGTCACTAGTGTCCAGGTAACTCCACACAGCCCGTCACTAGTGTCCAAGTAACTCCCCACCTCCCGTCACTAGTGTCCAGGTAACTCCCCACCTCCCATCACTCGTGTCCAGGTAGCTCCCCACCTCCCATAACTAGTGTCCAAGTAACTCCCCACCTCCCATCACTCGTGTCCAGGTAACTCCCCACCTCCTGTCACTAGTGTCCAGATAACTCCCCACCTCCCATCACTACTGTCCAAGTAACTTCCCACCTCCCGTCACTAGTGTCCAAGTAACTCCCCACCTCCGGTCACTAGTGTCCAGGTAACTCCCCACCTCCCATCACTAGTATCCAAGTAACTCCCCACCTCCCATCACTAGTGCCCAGGTAACTCCCCACCTCCCGTCACTAATGTCCAAGTAACTCCCCACCTCCCGTCACTACTGTCCCAGTAACTCCCAACCTCCCGTCACTGGTGTCCCAGTAACTCCCCACCTCCCATCACTAGTGTCCAAGTAACTCCCCACCTCCCATCACTAGTGCCCAGGTAACTCCCCACCTCCCATCAGTAGTGTCCCAGTAACTCCTCACCTCCCGTCACTAGTGTCCCAGTAACTCCCCACCTCCCGTCACTCGTGTCCCAGTAACTCCCCACCTCCCCTCACGAGTGTCCCAGTAACTTCCCACCTCCCATCACTCGTGTCCCAGTAACTCCCCACCTCCCATCACTAGTGTCCCAGTAACTCCCCACCTCCCGTCACTAATGTGCCAGTAACTCCCCACCTCCCGTCACAAGTGTCCCAGTAACTCCCCACCTCCCATCACTAGTGTCCCAGTAACTCCCCACCTCCCGTCACTAATGTCCAAGTAACTCCCCAGTTCCCGTCACTACTGTCCCAGTAACTCCCAACCTCCCGTCACTGGTGTACCAGTAACTCCCCACCTCCCGTCACTGGTGTCCCAGTAACTCGCAACCTCCCGTCACTAGTGTCCAAGTAACTCCCCACCTCCCGTCACTAGTGTCCAAGTAACTCCCCACCTCCCTTCACTAGTATCCAAGTAACTCCCGTCACTAGTGTCCAGGTAACTCCCCATCTCCCGTCACTAGTGTCCAAGTAACTCCCCACCTCCCGTCACTAGTGTCCAAGTAACTCCCCACCTCCCTTCACTAGTATCCAAGTAACTCCCGTCACTAGTGTCCAGGTAACTCCCCATCTCCCGTCACTCGTGTCCAAGTAACTCCCCACCTCCCGTCACTAGTGTCCAGGTAACTCCCCACCTCCCATCACTAGTGTCCAGGTAACTCCCCACCTCCCATAACTCGTGTCCAAGTAACTCCCCACCTCCCATCACTACTGTCCAGGTAACTCCCCACCTCCCATCACTAGTGTCCCAGTAGCTCGCCACCTCCCGTCAATAGTGTCCAGGTAACTCCCCAAAACCCGTCACTAGTGTCCAAGTAACTCCCCACCTCCCATCACTACTGTCCAGGTAACTCCCCACCACCCGTCACTAGTGTCCAGGTAACTCCCTACCTCCCGTCACTAGTGTCCAATTAACTCCCCACCTCCCATCACTAGTGTCCAGATAACTCCCCACCTCCCGTCACTTGTGTCCAGGTAACTCCCCACCTCCCATCACTACTGTCCAAGTAACTCCCCACCTCCCGTCACTAGTGTCCAAGTAACTCCCCACCTCGCGTCACGAGTGTCCAAGTAACTCCCCACCTCCCGTCTCTTGTGTCCAAGTAACTCCCCACCTCCCGTCACTAGTGTCCCAGTAACTCCCCACCTTCCCGTCACTAGTGTCCAAGTAACTCCCCACCTCCCATCACTAGTGTCCCAGTAACGCCCCACCTCCCATCACTAGTGTCCAGGTAACTCCCCATCTCCCGTCACTCGTGTCCAAGTAACTCCCCACCTCCCGTCACTAGTGTCCCAGTAACTCCCCACCTCCGGTCACGAGTGTCCAAGTAACTCCCCACCTCCCGTTACTAGTATCCAAGTAACTCCCGTCACTAGTGTCCAGGTAACTCCGCATCTCCCGTCACTAGTGTCCAAGTAACTTCCCACCTCCCGTCACTAGTGTCCAGGTAACTCCACACAGCCCGTCACTCGTGTCCAAGTAACTCCCCACCTCCCGTCACTAGTGTCCAGGTAACTCCCCACCTCCCATCACTAGTGTCCAGGTAACTCCCCACCTCCCATAACTAGTGTCCAAGTAACTCCCCACCTCCCATCACGAGTGTCCAGGTAACTCCCCACCTCCCATCACTAGTGTCCCAGTAACTCCCCACCTCCCGTCACTAGTGTCCAGGTAACTCCCCAAAACCCGTCACTAGTTTTCCAAGTAACTCCCCACCTCCCATCACTACTGTCCAGGTAACTCCCCACCTCCCGTCACTAGTGTCCCAGTAACTCCCCACCTCCCGTCACTTGTGTCCAGGTAAATCCCCACCACCCGTCACTAGTGTCCAGGTAACTCCCTACCTCCCTTCACTAGTGTCCAATTAACTCCCCACCTCCCGTCACTAGTGTCCAAGTAACTCCCCACCTCCCGTCACTAGTGTCCAGGTAACTCCCCACCTCCCATCACTACTGTCCAAGTAACTTCCCACCTCCCTTCACTAGTGTCCAAGTAACTCCCCACCTCCGGTCACTAGTGTCCAGGTAACTCCCCACCTCTCATCACTAGTATCCAAGTAACTCCCCACCTCCCATCACTAGTCCCCAGGTAACTCCCCACCTCCCGTCACTCGTGTCCCAGTAACTCCCCACCGCCCATCACTAGTGTCCAAGTAACTTCCCACCTCCCATCACTAGTGCCCAGGTAACTCCCCACCTCCCATCAGTAGTGTCCCAGTAACTCCCCACCTCCCGTCACTAGTGTACCAGTAACTCCCCACCTCCCGTCACTCGTGTCCCAGTAACTCCCCAACTCCCCTCACGAGTGTCCCAGTAACTTCCCACCTCCCATCACTCGTGTCCCAGTAACTCCCCACCTCCCATCACTAGTGTCCCAGTAACTCCCCACCTCCCGTCACTAATGTCCCAGTAACTCCCCACCTCCCATCACTAGTGTCCCAGTAACTCCCCACCTCCCGTCACTAATGTCCAAGTAACTCCCCACCTCCCGTCACTACTGTCCCAGTAACTCCCAACCTCCCGTCACTGGTGTCCCAGTAACTCCCCACCTCCCGTCACTGGTGTCCCAGTAACTCGCAACCTTCCGTCACTAGTGTCCAAGTAACTCCCCACCTCCCGTCACTAGTGTCCAAGTAACTCCCCACCTCCCGTCACTGGTGTCCCAGTAACTCGCAACCTCCCGTCACGAGTGTCCAAGTAACTCCCCACCTTGCGTCACTAGTGTCCAAGTAACTCCCCACCTCCCGTCACTTGTGTCCAAGTAACTCCCCACCTCCCGTCACTTGTGTCCAAGTAACTCCCCACCTCCCGTCACTAGTGTCCAAGTAACTCCCCACCTCCCGTGACTAGTGTCCAAGTAACTCCCCACCTCCCATCACTAGTGTCCCAGTAACTCCCCACCTCCGGTCACGAGTGTCGAAGTAACTCCCCACCTCCCGTCACTAGTACCAAGTAACTCCCGTCAATAGTGTCCAGGTAACTCCCCATCTCCCGTCACTAGTGTCCAAGTAACTCCCCACCTCCCGTCACTCGTGTCCAGGTAACTCCACACAGCCCGTCACTAGTGTCCAGGTAACTCCCCACCTCCCATCACTAGTGTCCAGGTAACTCCCCACCTCCCATAACTAGTGTCCAAGTAACTCCCCACCTCCCATCACTAGTGTCCAGGTAACTCCCCACCTCCCATCACTAGTGTCCCAGTAACTCCCCACCTCCCGTCACTAGTGTCCAGGGAACTCCCCAAAACCCGTCACTAGTGTCCAAGTAACTCCCCACCTCCCGTCACTACTGTCCAGGTAACTCCCCACCTCCTGTCACTAGTGTCCAGATAACTCCCCACCTCCCGTCACTAGTGTCCAAGTAACTCCCCACCTCCCGTCACTAGTGTCCAGGTAACTCCCCACCTCCCGTCACTAGTGTCCAGTTAACTCCCCACCTCCTGTCACTAGTGTCCAGATAACTCCCCACCTCCCGTCACTAGTGTCCAAGTAACTCCCCACCTCCTGTCACTAGTGTCCAGGTAACTCCCCACCTCCCGTCACTAGTGTCCAGTTAACTCCCCACCTCCCGTCACTCGTGTCCATGTAATTCCCACCTCCCGTCACTAGTGTCCAGGTAACTCCCCACCTCCCATCACTAGTGTCCCAGTAACTCCCCACCTCCTGTCACTCGTGTCCAAGTTACTCCGCACCTCCCGTCACTAGTGTCCAAGTAACTCCCCACCACCCGTCACTCGTGTCCAGTTAACTCCCCACTTCCCATCACTAGTGTCCAGGTAACTCGCCACCTCGCGTCACTTGTGTCCACGTAATTCCCCACCTCCCGTCACTAGTGTCCAAGTAACTCCCCACCTCCCATCACTCGTGTCCAGGTCATTCCCTACCTCCCGTCACTAGTGTCCAAGTAACTCCCCACCTCCCCTCACGAGTGTCCCAGTAACTTCACACCTCCCATCACTCATGTCCCAGTAACTCCCCACCTCCCATCACTAGTGTCCCAGTAACTCCCCACCTCCCGTCACTAATGTCCAAGTAACTCCCCACCTCCCGTCACTGGTGTCCCAGTAACTCGCAACCTCCTGTCACTAGTGTCCAAGTAACTCCCCACCTCCCGTCACTAGTGTCCAAGTAACTCCCCAACTCGCGTCACTAGTGTCCAAGTAACTCCCCACCTCCCATCACTAGTGTCCCAGTAACGCACCACCTCCCATCACTAGTGTCCAGGTAACTCCCCATCTCCCGTCACTAGTGCCCAAGTAACTCCCCACCTCCCGTCACTAGTGTCCAGGTAACTCCCCACCTCCCGTCACTAGTGTCCCAGTAACTCCCCACCTCCGGTCACGAGTGTCCAAGTAACTCCCCACCTCCCGTCACTAGTATCCAAGTAACTCCCGTCACTAGTGTCCAGGTAACTCCCCATCTCCCGTCACTGGTGTCCAAGTAACTCCCCACCTCCCGTCACTCGTGTCCAGGTAACTCCACACAGCCCGTCACTAGTGTCCAAGTAACTCCCCACCTCCCGTATCTAGTGTCCAGGTAACTCCCCACCTCCCATCACTAGTGTCCAGGTAACTCCCCACCTCCCATCACTAGTGTCCCAGTAACTCCCCACCTCCCGTCACTAGTGTCCAGGTAACTCCCCAAAACCCGTCACTAGTTTTCCAAGTAACTCCCCACCTCCCATCACTACTGTCCAGGTAACTCCCCACCTCCCGTCACTAGTGTCCCAGTAACTCCCCACCTCCCGTCACTTGTGTCCAGGTAAATCCCCACCACCCGTCACTAGTGTCCAGGTAACTCCCTACCTCCCGTCACTAGTGTCCAATTAACTCCCCACCTCCCATCACTAGTGTCCAGGTAACTCCCCACCTCCTGTCACTAGTGTCCAGATAACTCCCCACCTCCCGTCACTAGTGTCCAAGTAACTCCCCACCTCCCGTCACTAGTGTCCAGGTAACTCCCCACCTCCCATCACTACTGTCCAAGTAACTTCCCACCTCCCGTCACTAGTGTCCAAGTAACTCCCCACCTCCGGTCACTAGTGTCCAGGTAACTCCCCACCTCTCATCACTAGTATCCAAGTAACTCCCCACCTCCCATCACTAGTCCCCAGGTAACTCCCCACCTCCCGTCACTCGTGTCCCAGTAACTCCCCACCGCCCATCACTAGTGGTCAAGTAACTTCCCACCTCCCATCACTAGTGCCCAGGTAACTCCCCACCTCCCATCAGTAGTGTCCCAGTAACTCCCCACCTCCCGTCACTCGTGTCCCAGTAACTCCCCAACTCCCCTCACGAGTGTCCCAGTAACTTCCCACCTCCCATCACTCGTGTCCCAGTAACTCCCCACCTCCCATCACTAGTGTCCCAGTAACTCCCCACCTCCCGTCACTAATGTCCCAGTAACTCCCCACCTCCCATCACTAGTGTCCCAGTAACTCCCCACCTCCCGTCACTAATGTCCAAGTAACTCCCCACCTCCCGTCACTACTGTCCCAGTAACTCCCAACCTCCCGTCACTGGTGTCCCAGTAACTCCCCACCTCCCGTCACTGGTGTCCCAGTAACTCGCAACCTCCCGTCACTAGTGTCCAAGTAACTCCCCACCTCCCGTCACTAGTGTCCAAGTAACTCCCCACCTCCCGTCACTGGTGTCCCAGTAACTCGCAACCTCCCGTCACGAGTGTCCAAGTAACTCCCCACCTTGCGTCACTAGTGTCCAAGTAACTCCCCACCTCCCGTCACTTGTGTCCAAGTAACTCCCCACCTCCCGTCACTTGTGTCCAAGTAACTCCCCACCTCCCGTCACTAGTGTCCAAGTAACTCCCCACCTCCCGTGACTAGTGTCCAAGTAACTCCCCACCTCCCATCACTAGTGTCCCAGTAACTCCCCACCTCCGGTCACGAGTGTCGAAGTAACTCCCCACCTCCCGTCACTAGTAACCAAGTAACTCCCGTCAATAGTGTCCAGGTAACTCCCCATCTCCCGTCACTAGTGTCCAAGTAACTCCCCACTTCCCGTCACTCGTGTCCAGGTAACTCCACACAGCCCGTCACTAGTGTCCAGGTAACTCCCCACCTCCCATCACTAGTGTCCAGGTAACTCCCCACCTCCCATAACTAGTGTCCAAGTAACTCCCCACCTCCCATCACTAGTGTCCAGGTAACTCCCCACCTCCCATCACTAGTGTCCCAGTAACTCCCCACCTCCCGTCACTAGTGTCCAGGGAACTCCCCAAAACCCGTCACTAGTGTCCAAGTAACTCCCCACCTCCCGTCACTACTGTCCAGGTAACTCCCCACCTCCTGTCACTAGTGTCCAGATAACTCCCCACCTCCCGTCACTAGTGTCCAAGTAACTCCCCACCTCCCGTCACTAGTGTCCAGGTAACTCCCCACCTCCCGTCACTAGTGTCCAGTTAACTCCCCACCTCCTGTCACTAGTGTCCAGATAACTCCCCACCTCCCGTCACTAGTGTCCAAGTAACTCCCCACCTCCTGTCACTAGTGTCCAGGTAACTCCCCACCTCCCGTCACTAGTGTCCAGTTAACTCCCCACCTCCCGTCACTCGTGTCCATGTAATTCCCACCTCCCGTCACTAGTGTCCAGGTAACTCCCCACCTCCCATCACTAGTGTCCCAGTAACTCCCCACCTCCTGTCACTCGTGTCCAAGTTACTCCGCACCTCCCGTCACTAGTGTCCAAGTAACTCCCCACCACCCGTCACTCGTGTCCAGTTAACTCCCCACTTCCCATCACTAGTGTCCAGGTAACTCGCCACCTCGCGTCACTTGTGTCCACGTAATTCCCCACCTCCCGTCACTAGTACCAAGTAACTCCCGTCAATAGTGTCCAGGTAACTCCCCATCTCCCGTCACTAGTGTCCAAGTAACTCCCCACCTCCCGTCACTCGTGTCCAGGTAACTCCACACAGCCCGTCACTAGTGTCCAGGTAACTCCCCACCTCCCATCACTAGTGTCCAGGTAACTCCCCACCTCCCATAACTAGTGTCCAAGTAACTCCCCACCTCCCATCACTAGTGTCCAGGTAACTCCCCACCTCCCATCACTAGTGTCCCAGTAACTCCCCACCTCCCGTCACTCGTGTCCATGTAATTCCCACCTCCCGTCACTAGTGTCCAGGTAACTCCCCACCTCCCATCACTAGTGTCCAGGTAACTCCCCACCTCCCATAACTAGTGTCCAAGTAACTCCCCACCTCCCATCACTAGTGTCCAGGTAACTCCCCACCTCCCATCACTAGTGTCCAAGTAACTCCCCACCTCCCGTCTCTAGTGTCCAATTAACTCCCCACCTCCAGTCACCAATGTCCAAGTAACTCCCCACCTCCCATCACTAGTGCCCAGGTAACTCCCCACCTCCCGTCACTAGTGTCCCAGTAACTCCCCACCTCCGGTCACTAGTGTCCCAGTAACTCCCCACCTCCCGTCACTAATGTCCAAGTAACTCCCCACCTCCCGTCACTACTGTCCCAGTAACTCCCAACCTCCCGTCACTGGTGTCCCAGTAACTCCCCACCTCCCGTCACTGGTGTCCCAGTAACTCGCAACCTCCCGTCACTAGTGTCCAAGTAACTCCCCACCTCCCGTCACTCGTGTCCAAGTAACTCCCCACCTCGCGTCACTAGTGTCCAAGTAACTCCCCACCTCCCGTCACTTGTGTCCAAGTAACTCCCCACCTCCCGTCACTAGTGTCCCAGTAACTCCCCACCTCCCGTCACTAGTGTCCAAGTAACTCCCCACCTCCCATCACTAGTGTCCAGGTAACTCCCCATCTCCCGTCACTAGTGTCCAAGTAACTCCCCACCTCCCGTCACTAGTGTCCAGGTAACTCCACACAGCCCGTCACTAGTGTCCAAGTAACTCCCCACCTCCCGTCACTAGTGTCCAGGTAACTCCCCACCTCCCATCACTAGTGTCCAGGTAACTCCCCACCTCCCATAACTAGTGTCCAAGTAACTCCCCACCTCCCATCACTAGTGTCCAGGTAACTCCCCACCTCCCATCACTAGTGTCCCAGTAACTCCCCACCTCCCGTCACTAGTGTCCAGGGAACTCCCCAAAACCCGTCACTAGTGTCCAAGTAACTCCCCACCTCCCGTCACTACTGTCCAGGTAACTCCCCACCTCCTGTCACTAGTGTCCAGATAACTCCCCACCTCCCGTCACTAGTGTCCAAGTAACTCCCCACCTCCTGTCACTAGTGTCCAGGTAACTCCCCACCTCCCGTCACTAGTGTCCAGTTAACTCCCCACCTCCCGTCACTCGTGTCCATGTAATTCCCACCTCCCGTCACTAGTGTCCAGGTAACTCCCCACCTCCCATCACTAGTGTCCCAGTAACTCCCCACCTCCTGTCACTCGTGTCCAAGTTACTCCGCACCTCCCGTCACTAGTGTCCAAGTAACTCCCCACCACCCGTCACTCGTGTCCAGTTAACTCCCCACTTCCCATCACTAGTGTCCAGGTAACTCGCCACCTCGCGTCACTCGTGTCCAGGTCATTCCCTACCTCCCGTCACTAGTGTCCAAGTAACTCCCCACCTCCCCTCACGAGTGTCCCAGTAACTTCACACCTCCCATCACTCGTGTCCCAGTAACTCCCCACCTCCCACCACTAGTGTCCCAGTAACTCCCCACCTCCCGTCACTAATGTCCAAGTAACTCCCAACCTCCCGTCACTGGTGTCCCAGTAACTCCCCACCTCCCGTCACTGGTGTCCCAGTAACTCGCAACCTCCTGTCACTAGTGTCCAAGTAACTCCCCACCTCCCGTCACTAGTGTCCAAGTAACTCCCCAACTCGCGTCACTAGTGTCCAAGTAACTCCCCACCTCCCATCACTAGTGTCCCAGTAACGCACCACCTCCCATCACTAGTGTCCAGGTAACTCCCCACCTCCCGTCACTAGTGTCCAGTTAACTCCCCACCTCCTGTCACTAGTGTCCAGATAACTCCCCACCTCCCGTCACTAGTGTCCAAGTAACTCCCCACCTCCTGTCACTAGTGTCCAGGTAACTCCCCACCTCCCGTCACTAGTGTCCAGTTAACTCCCCATCTCCCGTCACTCGTGTCCATGTAATTCCCACCTCCCGTCACTAGTGTCCAGGTAACTCCCCACCTCCCATCACTAGTGTCCCAGTAACTCCCCACCTCCTGTCACTCGTGTCCAAGTTACTCCGCACCTCCCGTCACTAGTGTCCAAGTAACTCCCCACCACCCGTCACTCGTGTCCAGTTAACTCCCCACTTCCCATCACTAGTGTCCAGGTAACTCGCCACCTCGCGTCACTTGTGTCCACGTAATTCCCCACCTCCCGTCACTAGTACCAAGTAACTCCCGTCAATAGTGTCCAGGTAACTCCCCATCTCCCGTCACTAGTGTCCAAGTAACTCCCCACCTCCCGTCACTCGTGTCCAGGTAACTCCACACAGCCCGTCACTAGTGTCCAGGTAACTCCCCACCTCCCATCACTAGTGTCCAGGTAACTCCCCACCTCCCATAACTAGTGTCCAAGTAACTCCCCACCTCCCATCACTAGTGTCCAGGTAACTCCCCACCTCCCATCACTAGTGTCCCAGTAACTCCCCACCTCCCGTCACTAGTGTCCAGGGAACTCCCCAAAACCCGTCACTAGTGTCCAAGTAACTCCCCACCTCCCGTCACTACTGTCCAGGTAACTCCCCACCTCCTGTCACTAGTGTCCAGATAACTCCCCACCTCCCGTCACTAGTGTCCAAGTAACTCCCCACCTCCTGTCACTAGTGTCCAGGTAACTCCCCACCTCCCGTCACTAGTGTCCAGTTAACTCCCCACCTCCCGTCACTCGTGTCCATGTAATTCCCACCTCCCGTCACTAGTGTCCAGGTAACTCCCCACCTCCCATCACTAGTGTCCAGGTAACTCCCCACCTCCCATAACTAGTGTCCAAGTAACTCCCCACCTCCCATCACTAGTGTCCAGGTAACTCCCCACCTCCCATCACTAGTGTCCAAGTAACTCCCCACCTCCCGTCTCTAGTGTCCAATTAACTCCCCACCTCCAGTCACCAATGTCCAAGTAACTCCCCACCTCCCATCACTAGTGCCCAGGTAACTCCCCACCTCCCGTCACTAGTGTCCCAGTAACTCCCCACCTCCGGTCACTAGTGTCCCAGTAACTCCCCACCTCCCGTCACTAATGTCCAAGTAACTCCCCACCTCCCGTCACTACTGTCCCAGTAACTCCCAACCTCCCGTCACTGGTGTCCCAGTAACTCCCCACCTCCCGTCACTGGTGTCCCAGTAACTCGCAACCTCCCGTCACTAGTGTCCAAGTAACTCCCCACCTCCCGTCACTCGTGTCCAAGTAACTCCCCACCTCGCGTCACTAGTGTCCAAGTAACTCCCCACCTCCCGTCACTTGTGTCCAAGTAACTCCCCACCTCCCGTCACTAGTGTCCCAGTAACTCCCCACCTCCCGTCACTAGTGTCCAAGTAACTCCCCACCTCCCATCACTAGTGTCCAGGTAACTCCCCATCTCCCGTCACTAGTGTCCAAGTAACTCCCCACCTCCCGTCACTAGTGTCCAGGTAACTCCACACAGCCCGTCACTAGTGTCCAAGTAACTCCCCACCTCCCGTCACTAGTGTCCAGGTAACTCCCCACCTCCCATCACTAGTGTCCAGGTAACTCCCCACCTCCCATAACTAGTGTCCAAGTAACTCCCCACCTCCCATCACTAGTGTCCAGGTAACTCCCCACCTCCCATCACTAGTGTCCCAGTAACTCCCCACCTCCCGTCACTAGTGTCCAGGGAACTCCCCAAAACCCGTCACTAGTGTCCAAGTAACTCCCCACCTCCCGTCACTACTGTCCAGGTAACTCCCCACCTCCTGTCACTAGTGTCCAGATAACTCCCCACCTCCCGTCACTAGTGTCCAAGTAACTCCCCACCTCCTGTCACTAGTGTCCAGGTAACTCCCCACCTCCCGTCACTAGTGTCCAGTTAACTCCCCACCTCCCGTCACTCGTGTCCATGTAATTCCCACCTCCCGTCACTAGTGTCCAGGTAACTCCCCACCTCCCATCACTAGTGTCCCAGTAACTCCCCACCTCCTGTCACTCGTGTCCAAGTTACTCCGCACCTCCCGTCACTAGTGTCCAAGTAACTCCCCACCACCCGTCACTCGTGTCCAGTTAACTCCCCACTTCCCATCACTAGTGTCCAGGTAACTCGCCACCTCGCGTCACTCGTGTCCAGGTCATTCCCTACCTCCCGTCACTAGTGTCCAAGTAACTCCCCACCTCCCCTCACGAGTGTCCCAGTAACTTCACACCTCCCATCACTCGTGTCCAAGTAACTCCCAACCTCCCGTCACTAGTGTCCCAGTAACTCCCCACCTCCCGTCACTGGTGTCCCAGTAACTCGCAACCTCCTGTCACTAGTGTCCAAGTAACTCCCCACCTCCCGTCACTAGTGTCCAAGTAACTCCCCAACTCGCGTCACTAGTGTCCAAGTAACTCCCCACCTCCCATCACTAGTGTCCCAGTAACGCACCACCTCCCATCACTAGTGTCCAGGTAACTCCCCATCTCCCGTCACTAGTGCCCAAGTAACTCCCCACCTCCCGTCACTAGTGTCCAGGTAACTCCCCACCTCCCGTCACTAGTGTCCCAGTAACTCCCCACCTCCGGTCACGAGTGTCCAAGTAACTCCCCACCTCCCGTCACTAGTATCCAAGTAACTCCCGTCACTAGTGTCCAGGTAACTCCCCATCTCCCGTCACTGGTGTCCAAGTAACTCCCCACCTCCCGTCACTCGTGTCCAGGTAACTCCACACAGCCCGTCACTAGTGTCCAAGTAACTCCCCACCTCCCGTATCTAGTGTCCAGGTAACTCCCCACCTCCCATCACTAGTGTCCAGGTAACTCCCCACCTCCCATCACTAGTGTCCCAGTAACTCCCCACCTCCCGTCACTAGTGTCCAGGTAACTCCCCAAAACCCGTCACTAGTTTTCCAAGTAACTCCCCACCTCCCATCACTACTGTCCAGGTAACTCCCCACCTCCCGTCACTAGTGTCCCAGTAACTCCCCACCTCCCGTCACTTGTGTCCAGGTAAATCCCCACCACCCGTCACTAGTGTCCAGGTAACTCCCTACCTCCCGTCACTAGTGTCCAATTAACTCCCCACCTCCCATCACTAGTGTCCAGGTAACTCCCCACCTCCTGTCACTAGTGTCCAGATAACTCCCCACCTCCCGTCACTAGTGTCCAAGTAACTCCCCACCTCCCGTCACTAGTGTCCAGGTAACTCCCCACCTCCCATCACTACTGTCCAAGTAACTTCCCACCTCCCGTCACTAGTGTCCAAGTAACTCCCCACCTCCGGTCACTAGTGTCCAGGTAACTCCCCACCTCTCATCACTAGTATCCAAGTAACTCCCCACCTCCCATCACTAGTCCCCAGGTAACTCCCCACCTCCCGTCACTCGTGTCCCAGTAACTCCCCACCGCCCATCACTAGTGGTCAAGTAACTTCCCACCTCCCATCACTAGTGCCCAGGTAACTCCCCACCTCCCATCAGTAGTGTCCCAGTAACTCCCCACCTCCCGTCAATAGTGTCCCAGTAACTCCCCACCTCCCGTCACTCGTGTCCCAGTAACTCCCCAACTCCCCTCACGAGTGTCCCAGTAACTTCCCACCTCCCATCACTCGTGTCCCAGTAACTCCCCACCTCCCATCACTAGTGTCCCAGTAACTCCCCAACTCCCGTCACTAATGTCCCAGTAACTCCCCACCTCCCATCACTAGTGTCCCAGTAACTCCCCACCTCCCGTCACTAATGTCCAAGTAACTCCCCACCTCCCGTCACTACTGTCCCAGTAACTCCCAACCTCCCGTCACTGGTGTCCCAGTAACTCCCCATCTCCCGTCACTGGTGTCCCAGTAACTCGCAACCTCCCGTCACTAGTGTCCAAGTAACTCCCCACCTCCCGTCACTAGTGTCCAAGTAACTCCCCACCTCCCGTCACTGGTGTCCCAGTAACTCGCAACCTCCCGTCACGAGTGTCCAAGTAACTCCCCACCTTGCGTCACTAGTGTCCAAGTAACTCCCCACCTCCCGTCACTTGTGTCCAAGTAACTCCCCACCTCCCGTCACTAGTGTCCAAGTAACTCCCCACCTCCCGTGACTAGTGTCCAAGTAACTCCCCACCTCCCATCACTAGTGTCCCAGTAACGCCCCACCTCCCGTCACGAGTGTCCCAGTAACTTCCCACCTCCCATCACTCGTGTCCCAGTAACTCCCCACCTCCCATCACTAGTGTCCCAGTAACTCCCCAACTCCCGTCACTAATGTCCCAGTAACTCCCCACCTCCCATCACTAGTGTCCCAGTAACTCCCCACCTCCCGTCACTAATGTCCAAGTAACTCCCCACCTCCCGTCACTAATGTCCCAGTAACTCCCAACCTCCCGTCACTGGTGTCCCAGTAACTCCCCACCTCCCGTCACTGGTGTCCCAGTAACTCGCAACCTCCCGTCACTAGTGTCCAAGTAACTCCCCACCTCCCGTCACTAGTGTCCAAGTAACTCCCCACCTCCCGTCACTGGTGTCCCAGTAACTCGCAACCTCCCGTGACTAGTGTCCAAGTAACTCCCCACCTCCCATCACTAGTGTCCCAGTAACGCCCCACCTCCCGTCACTAGTGTCCAAGTAACTCCCCATCTCCCGTCACTAGTGTCCAAGTAACTCCCCACCTCCCGTCACTAGTGTCCAGGTAACTCCCCACCTCCCGTCACTAGTGTCCCAGTAACTCCCCACCTCCGGTCACGAGTGTCCAAGTAACTCCCCACCTCCCGTCACAAGTATCCAAGTAACTCCCGTCAATAGTGTCCAGGTAACTCCCCATCTCCCGTCACTAGTGTCCAAGTAACTCCCCACCTCCCGTCACTCGTGTCCAGGTAACTCCACACAGCCCGTCACTAGTGTCCAGGTAACTCCCCGCCTCCCATCACTAGTGTCCAGGTAACTCCCCACCTCCCATAACTAGTGTCCAAGTAACTCCCCACCTCCCATCACTAGTGTCCAGGTAACTCCCCACCTCCCATCACTAGTGTCCCAGTAACTCCCCACCTCCCGTCACTAGTGTCCAGGTAACTCCCCAAAACCCGTCACTAGTGTCCAAGTAACTCCCCACCTCCCGTCACTACTGTCCAGGTAACTCCCCACCTCCTGTCACTAGTGTCCAGATAACTCCCCACCTCCCGTCACTAGTGTCCAAGTAACTCCCCACCTCCCGTCACTAGTGTCCAGGTAACTCCCCACCTCCCGTCACGAGTGTCCAGTTAACTCCCCACCTCCTGTCACTAGTGTCCAGATAACTCCCCACCTCCCGTCACTAGTGTCCAAGTAACTCCCCACCTCCTGTCACTAGTGTCCAGGTAACTCCCCACCTCCCGTCACTAGTGTCCAGTTAACTCCCCACCTCCCGTCACTCGTGTCCATGTAATTCCCACCTCCCGTCACGAGTGTCCAGGTAACTCCCCACCTCCCATCACTAGTGTCCCAGTAACTCCCCACCTCCTGTCACTCGTGTCCAAGTAACTCCGCACCTCCCGTCACTAGTGTCCAAGTAACTCCCCACCACCCGTCACTCGTGTCCAGTTAACTCCCCACTTCCCATCACTAGTGTCCAGGTAACTCGCCACCTCGCGTCACTTGTGTCCACGTAATTCCCCACCTCCCGTCACTAGTGTCCAAGTAACTCCCCACCTCCCATCACTCGTGTCCAGGTCATTCCCTACCTCCCGTCACTAGTGTCCAAGTAACTCCCCACCTCCCGTCACTAGTGTCCAGGTAACTCCCCACCTCCCGTCACTAGTGTCCAGTTAACTCCCCACCTCCTGTCACTCGTGTCCATGTAATTCCCACCTCCCGTCACTAGTGTCCAGGTAACTCCCCACCTCCCATCACTAGTGTCCAGGTAACTCCCCACCTCCCATAACTAGTGTCCAAGTAACTCCCCACCTCCCATCACTAGTGTCCAGGTAACTCCCCACCTCCCATCACTAGTGTCCAAGTAACTCCCCACCTCCCGTCTCTAGTGTCCAATTAACTCCCCACCTCCAGTCACCAATGTCCAAGTAACTCCCCACCTCCCATCACTAGTGCCCAGGTAACTCCCCACCTCCCGTCACTAGTGTCCCAGTAACTCCCCACCTCCGGTCACTAGTGTCCCAGTAACTCCCCACCTCCCGTCACTAATGTCCAAGTAACTCCCCACCTCCCGTCACTACTGTCCCAGTAACTCCCAACCTCCCGTCACTGGTGTCCCAGTAACTCCCCACCTCCCGTCACTGGTGTCCCAGTAACTCGCAACCTCCCGTCACTAGTGTCCAAGTAACTCCCCACCTCCCGTCACTCGTGTCCAAGTAACTCCCCACCTCGCGTCACTAGTGTCCAAGTAACTCCCCACCTCCCGTCACTTGTGTCCAAGTAACTCCCCACCTCCCGTCACTAGTGTCCCAGTAACTCCCCACCTCCCGTCACTAGTGTCCAAGTAACTCCCCACCTCCCATCACTAGTGTCCAGGTAACTCCCCATCTCCCGTCACTAGTGTCCAAGTAACTCCCCACCTCCCGTCACTAGTGTCCAGGTAACTCCACACAGCCCGTCACTAGTGTCCAAGTAACTCCCCACCTCCCGTCACTAGTGTCCAGGTAACTCCCCACCTCCCATCACTAGTGTCCAGGTAACTCCCCACCTCCCATAACTAGTGTCCAAGTAACTCCCCACCTCCCATCACTAGTGTCCAGGTAACTCCCCACCTCCCATCACTAGTGTCCCAGTAACTCCCCACCTCCCGTCACTAGTGTCCAGGGAACTCCCCAAAACCCGTCACTAGTGTCCAAGTAACTCCCCACCTCCCGTCACTACTGTCCAGGTAACTCCCCACCTCCTGTCACTAGTGTCCAGATAACTCCCCACCTCCCGTCACTAGTGTCCAAGTAACTCCCCACCTCCTGTCACTAGTGTCCAGGTAACTCCCCACCTCCCGTCACTAGTGTCCAGTTAACTCCCCACCTCCCGTCACTCGTGTCCATGTAATTCCCACCTCCCGTCACTAGTGTCCAGGTAACTCCCCACCTCCCATCACTAGTGTCCCAGTAACTCCCCACCTCCTGTCACTCGTGTCCAAGTTACTCCGCACCTCCCGTCACTAGTGTCCAAGTAACTCCCCACCACCCGTCACTCGTGTCCAGTTAACTCCCCACTTCCCATCACTAGTGTCCAGGTAACTCGCCACCTCGCGTCACTCGTGTCCAGGTCATTCCCTACCTCCCGTCACTAGTGTCCAAGTAACTCCCCACCTCCCCTCACGAGTGTCCCAGTAACTTCACACCTCCCATCACTCGTGTCCAAGTAACTCCCAACCTCCCGTCACTAGTGTCCCAGTAACTCCCCACCTCCCGTCACTGGTGTCCCAGTAACTCGCAACCTCCTGTCACTAGTGTCCAAGTAACTCCCCACCTCCCGTCACTAGTGTCCAAGTAACTCCCCAACTCGCGTCACTAGTGTCCAAGTAACTCCCCACCTCCCATCACTAGTGTCCCAGTAACGCACCACCTCCCATCACTAGTGTCCAGGTAACTCCCCATCTCCCGTCACTAGTGCCCAAGTAACTCCCCACCTCCCGTCACTAGTGTCCAGGTAACTCCCCACCTCCCGTCACTAGTGTCCCAGTAACTCCCCACCTCCGGTCACGAGTGTCCAAGTAACTCCCCACCTCCCGTCACTAGTATCCAAGTAACTCCCGTCACTAGTGTCCAGGTAACTCCCCATCTCCCGTCACTGGTGTCCAAGTAACTCCCCACCTCCCGTCACTCGTGTCCAGGTAACTCCACACAGCCCGTCACTAGTGTCCAAGTAACTCCCCACCTCCCGTATCTAGTGTCCAGGTAACTCCCCACCTCCCATCACTAGTGTCCAGGTAACTCCCCACCTCCCATCACTAGTGTCCCAGTAACTCCCCACCTCCCGTCACTAGTGTCCAGGTAACTCCCCAAAACCCGTCACTAGTTTTCCAAGTAACTCCCCACCTCCCATCACTACTGTCCAGGTAACTCCCCACCTCCCGTCACTAGTGTCCCAGTAACTCCCCACCTCCCGTCACTTGTGTCCAGGTAAATCCCCACCACCCGTCACTAGTGTCCAGGTAACTCCCTACCTCCCGTCACTAGTGTCCAATTAACTCCCCACCTCCCATCACTAGTGTCCAGGTAACTCCCCACCTCCTGTCACTAGTGTCCAGATAACTCCCCACCTCCCGTCACTAGTGTCCAAGTAACTCCCCACCTCCCGTCACTAGTGTCCAGGTAACTCCCCACCTCCCATCACTACTGTCCAAGTAACTTCCCACCTCCCGTCACTAGTGTCCAAGTAACTCCCCACCTCCGGTCACTAGTGTCCAGGTAACTCCCCACCTCTCATCACTAGTATCCAAGTAACTCCCCACCTCCCATCACTAGTCCCCAGGTAACTCCCCACCTCCCGTCACTCGTGTCCCAGTAACTCCCCACCGCCCATCACTAGTGGTCAAGTAACTTCCCACCTCCCATCACTAGTGCCCAGGTAACTCCCCACCTCCCATCAGTAGTGTCCCAGTAACTCCCCACCTCCCGTCAATAGTGTCCCAGTAACTCCCCACCTCCCGTCACTCGTGTCCCAGTAACTCCCCAACTCCCCTCACGAGTGTCCCAGTAACTTCCCACCTCCCATCACTCGTGTCCCAGTAACTCCCCACCTCCCATCACTAGTGTCCCAGTAACTCCCCAACTCCCGTCACTAATGTCCCAGTAACTCCCCACCTCCCATCACTAGTGTCCCAGTAACTCCCCACCTCCCGTCACTAATGTCCAAGTAACTCCCCACCTCCCGTCACTACTGTCCCAGTAACTCCCAACCTCCCGTCACTGGTGTCCCAGTAACTCGCAACCTCCCGTCACTAGTGTCCAAGTAACTCCCCACCTCCCGTCACTAGTGTCCAAGTAACTCCCCACCTCCCGTCACTGGTGTCCCAGTAACTCGCAACCTCCCGTCACGAGTGTCCAAGTAACTCCCCACCTTGCGTCACTAGTGTCCAAGTAACTCCCCACCTCCCGTCACTTGTGTCCAAGTAACTCCCCACCTCCCGTCACTAGTGTCCAAGTAACTCCCCACCTCCCGTGACTAGTGTCCAAGTAACTCCCCACCTCCCATCACTAGTGTCCCAGTAACGCCCCACCTCCCGTCACGAGTGTCCCAGTAACTTCCCACCTCCCATCACTCGTGTCCCAGTAACTCCCCACCTCCCATCACTAGTGTCCCAGTAACTCCCCAACTCCCGTCACTAATGTCCCAGTAACTCCCCACCTCCCATCACTAGTGTCCCAGTAACTCCCCACCTCCCGTCACTAATGTCCAAGTAACTCCCCACCTCCCGTCACTAATGTCCCAGTAACTCCCAACCTCCCGTCACTGGTGTCCCAGTAACTCCCCACCTCCCGTCACTGGTGTCCCAGTAACTCGCAACCTCCCGTCACTAGTGTCCAAGTAACTCCCCACCTCCCGTCACTAGTGTCCAAGTAACTCCCCACCTCCCGTCACTGGTGTCCCAGTAACTCGCAACCTCCCGTCACGAGTGTCCAAGTAACACCCCACCTTGCGTCACTAGTGTCCAAGTAACTCCCCACCTCCCGTCACTTGTGTCCAAGTAACTCCCCACCTCCCGTCACTAGTGTCCAAGTAACTCCCCACCTCCCGTGACTAGTGTCCAAGTAACTCCCCACCTCCCATCACTAGTGTCCCAGTAACGCCCCACCTCCCGTCACTAGTGTCCAAGTAACTCCCCATCTCCCGTCACTAGTGTCCAAGTAACTCCCCACCTCCCGTCACTAGTGTCCAGGTAACTCCCCACCTCCCGTCACTAGTGTCCCAGTAACTCCCCACCTCCGGTCACGAGTGTCCAAGTAACTCCCCACCTCCCGTCACAAGTATCCAAGTAACTCCCGTCAATAGTGTCCAGGTAACTCCCCATCTCCCGTCACTAGTGTCCAAGTAACTCCCCACCTCCCGTCACTCGTGTCCAGGTAACTCCACACAGCCCGTCACTAGTGTCCAGGTAACTCCCCGCCTCCCATCACTAGTGTCCAGGTAACTCCCCACCTCCCATAACTAGTGTCCAAGTAACTCCCCACCTCCCATCACTAGTGTCCAGGTAACTCCCCACCTCCCATCACTAGTGTCCCAGTAACTCCCCACCTCCCGTCACTAGTGTCCAGGTAACTCCCCAAAACCCGTCACTAGTGTCCAAGTAACTCCCCACCTCCCGTCACTACTGTCCAGGTAACTCCCCACCTCCTGTCACTAGTGTCCAGATAACTCCCCACCTCCCGTCACTAGTGTCCAAGTAACTCCCCACCTCCCGTCACTAGTGTCCAGGTAACTCCCCACCTCCCGTCACGAGTGTCCAGTTAACTCCCCACCTCCTGTCACTAGTGTCCAGATAACTCCCCACCTCCCGTCACTAGTGTCCAAGTAACTCCCCACCTCCTGTCACTAGTGTCCAGGTAACTCCCCACCTCCCGTCACTAGTGTCCAGTTAACTCCCCACCTCCCGTCACTCGTGTCCATGTAATTCCCACCTCCCGTCACGAGTGTCCAGGTAACTCCCCACCTCCCATCACTAGTGTCCCAGTAACTCCCCACCTCCTGTCACTCGTGTCCAAGTAACTCCGCACCTCCCGTCACTAGTGTCCAAGTAACTCCCCACCACCCGTCACTCGTGTCCAGTTAACTCCCCACTTCCCATCACTAGTGTCCAGGTAACTCGCCACCTCGCGTCACTTGTGTCCACGTAATTCCCCACCTCCCGTCACTAGTGTCCAAGTAACTCCCCACCTCCCATCACTCGTGTCCAGGTCATTCCCTACCTCCCGTCACTAGTGTCCAAGTAACTCCCCACCTCCCGTCACTAGTGTCCAGGTAACTCCCCACCTCCCGTCACTAGTGTCCAGTTAACTCCCCACCTCCTGTCACTCGTGTCCAGATAACTCCCCACCTCCCGTCACTAGTGTCCAAGTAACTCCCCACCTCCTGTCACTAGTGTCCAGGTAACTCCCCACCTCCCGTCACTAGTGTCCAGTTAACTCCCCACCTCCCGTCACTCGTGTCCATGTAATTCCCACCTCCCGTCACTAGTGTCCAGGTAACTCCCCACCGCCCATCACTAGTGTCCAAGTAACTCCGCACCTCCCGTCACTAGTGTCCAAGTAACTCCCCACCACCCGTCACTCGTGTCCAGTTAACTCCCCACCTCCCATCACTAGTGTCCCAGTAACTCCCCACCTCCCGTCACTAATGTCCCAGTAACTCCCCACCTCCCATCACTAGTGTCCCAGTAACTCCCCACCTCCCGTCACTAATGTCCAAGTAACTCCCAACCTCCCGTCACTGGTGTCCCAGTAACTCCCCACCTCCCGTCACTGGTGTCCCAGTAACTCGCAACCTCCCGTCACTAGTGTCCAAGTAACTCCCCACCTCCCGTCACTAGTGTCCAAGTAACTCCCCACCTCCCGTCACTGGTGTCCCAGTAACTCGCAACCTCCCGTCACGAGTGTCCAAGTAACTCCCCACCTTGCGTCACTAGAGTCCAAGTAACTCCCCACCTCCCGTCACTTGTGTCCAAGTAACTCCCCACCTCCCGTCACTCGTGTCCAAGTAACTCCCCACCTCCCGTGACTAGTGTCCAAGTAACTCCCCACCTCCCATCACTAGTGTCCCAGTAACGCCCCACCTCCCGTCACTAGTGTCCAGGTAACTCCCCATCTCCCGTCACTAGTGTCCAAGTAACTCCCCACCTCCCGTCACTAGTGTCCAGGTAACTCCCCACCTCCCGTCACTAGTGTCCCAGTAACTCCCCACCTCCGGTCACGAGTGTCCAAGTAACTCCCCACCTCCCGTCACAAGTATCCAAGTAACTCCCGTCAATAGTGTCCAGGTAACTCCCCATCTCCCGTCACTAGTGTCCAAGTAACTCCCCACCTCCCGTCACTCGTGTCCAGGTAACTCCACACAGCCCGTCACTAGTGTCCAGGTAACTCCCCACCTCCCATCACTAGTGTCCAGGTAACTCCCCACCTCCCATAACTAGTGTCCAAGTAACTCCCCACCTGCCATCACTAGTGTCCAGGTAACTCCCCACCTCCCATCACTAGTGTCCCAGTAACTCCCCACCTCCCGTCACTAGTGTCCAGGTAACTCCCCAAAACCCGTCACTAGTGTCCAAGTAACTCCCCACCTCCCGTCACTACTGTCCAGGTAACTCCCCACCTCCTGTCACTAGTGTCCAGATAACTCCCCACCTCCCGTCACTAGTGTCCAAGTAACTCCCCACCTCCTGTCACTAGTGTCCAGGTAACTCCCCACCTCCCGTCACTAGTGTCCAGTTAACTCCCCACCTCCCGTCACTCGTGTCCATGTAATTCCCACCTCCCGTCACTAGTGTCCAGGTAACTCCCCACCTCCCATCACTAGTGTCCCAGTAACTCCCCACCTCCTGTCACTCGTGTCCAAGTAACTCCGCATCTCCCGTCACTAGTGTCCAAGTAACTCCCCACCACCCGTCACTCGTGTCCAGTTAACTCCCCACTTCCCATCACTAGTGTCCAGGTAACTCGCCACCTCGCGTCACTTGTGTCCACGTAATTCCCCACCTCCCGTCACTAGTGTCCAAGTAACTCCCCACCTCCCATCACTCGTGTCCAGGTCATTCCCTACCTCCCGTCACTAGTGTCCAAGTAACTCCCCACCTCCCCTCACGAGTGTCCCAGTAACTTCACACCTCCCATCACTCGTGTCCAAGTAACTCCCAACCTCCCGTCACTAGTGTCCCAGTAACTCCCCACCTCCCATCACTAGTGTCCCAGTAACTCCCCACCTCCCGTCACTAATGTCCCAGTAACTCCCCACCTCCCATCACTAGTGTCCCAGTAACTCCCCACCTCCCGTCACTAATGTCCAAGTAACTCCCAACCTCCCGTCACTGGTGTCCCAGTAACTCCCCACCTCCCGTCACTGGTGTCCCAGTAACTCGCAACCTCCTGTCACTAGTGTCCAAGTAACTCCCCACCTCCCGTCACTAGTGTCCAAGTAACTCCCCAACTCGCGTCACTAGTGTCCAAGTAACTCCCCACCTCCCATCACTAGTGTCCCAGTAACGCACCACCTCCCATCACTAGTGTCCAGGTAACTCCCCATCTCCCGTCACTAGTGTCCAAGTAACTCCCCACCTCCCGTCACTAGTGTCCAGGTAACTCCCCACCTCCCGTCACTAGTGTCCCAGTAACTCCCCACCTCCGGTCACGAGTGTCCAAGTAACTCCCCACCTCCCGTCACTAGTATCCAAGTAACTCCCGTCACTAGTGTCCAGGTAACTCCCCATCTCCCGTCACTGGTGTCCAAGTAACTCCCCACCTCCCGTCACTCGTGTCCAGGTAACTCCACACAGCCCGTCACTAGTGTCCAAGTAACTCCCCACCTCCCGTCACTAGTGTCCAGGTAACTCCCCACCTCCCATCACTAGTGTCCAGGTAACTCCCCACCTCCCATCACTAGTGTCCCAGTAACTCCCCACCTCCCGTCACTAGTGTCCAGGTAACTCCCCAAAACCCGTCACTAGTGTCCAAGTAACTCCCCACCTCCCGTCACTACTGTCCAGGTAACTCCCCACCTCCCGTCACTCGTGTCCCAGTAACTCCCCACCTCCCGTCACTTGTGTCCAGGTAAATCCCCACCACCCGTCACTCGTGTCCAGGTAACTCCCTACCTCCCGTCACTAGTGTCCAATTAACTCCCCACCTCCCATCACTAGTGTCCAGGTAACTCCCCACCTCCCGTCACTAGTGTCCAAGTAACTCCCCACCTCCCGTCACTCGTGTCCAGGTAACTCCACACAGCCCGTCACTAGTGTCCAAGTAACTCCCCACCTCCCGTCACTCGTGTCCAGGTAACTCCCCATCTCCCGTCACTGGTGTCCAAGTAACTCCCCACCTCCCGTCACTCGTGTCCAGGTAACTCCACACAGCCCGTCACTAGTGTCCAAGTAACTCCCCACCTCCCGTCACTAGTGTCCAGGTAACTCCCACCTCCCATCACTAGTGTCCAGGTAACTCCCCACCTCCCATAACTAGTGTCCAAGTAACTCCCCACCTCCCATCACGAGTGTCCAGGTAACTCCCCACCTCCCATCACTAGTGTCCCAGTAACTCCCCACCTCCCGTCACTAGTGTCCAGGTAACTCCCCAAAACCCGTCACTAGTGTCCAAGTAACTCCCCACCTCCCGTCACTACTGTCCAGGTAACTCCCCACCTCCCGTCACTAGTGTCCCAGTAACTCCCCACCTCCCGTCATTTGTGTCCAGGTAAATCCCCACCATCCGTCACTAGTGTCCAGGTAACTCCCTACCTCCCGTCACTAGTGTCCAAGTAACTCCCCACCTCCCATCACGAGTGTCCAGGTAACTCCCCACCTCCCGTGACTAGTGTCCAATTAACTCCCCACCTCCCGTCACCAGTGTCCAGGTAACTCCCCACCTCCCATCACTAGTGTCCCAGTAACTCCCCACCTCCCGTCACTAGTGTCCAGGTAACTCCCCACCTCCCGTCACTAGTGTCCAGGTAACTCCCCACCACCCGTCACTCGTGTCCAGTTAACTCCCCACGTCCCATCACTCGTGTCCAGGTAACTCGCCACCTCGCGTCACTTGTGTCCACGTAATTCCCCACCTCCCGTCACTAGTGTCCAAGTAACTCCCCACCTCCCATCACTCGTGTCCAGGTAATTCCCTACCTCCCGTCACTAGTGTCCAAGTAACTCCCCAACTCCCCTCACGAGTGTCCCAGTAACTTCACACCTCCCATCACTCGTGTCCAAGTAACTCCCCACCTCCCATCACTAGTGTCCAAGTAACTCCCCACCTCCCGTCACTAATGTCCCAGTAACTCCCCACCTCCCATCACTAGTGTCCCAGTAACTCCCCACCTCCCGTCACTAATGTCCCAGTAACTCCCCACCTCCCATCACTCATGTCCCAGTAACTCCCCACCTCCCGTCACTAATGTCCAAGTAACTCCCAACCTCCCGTCACTGGTGTCCCAGTAACTCCCCACCTCCCGTCACTGGTGTCCCAGTAACTCGCAACCTCCCGTCACTAGTGTCCAAGTAACTCCCCACCTCCCGTCGCTAGTGTCCAAGTAACTCCCCACCTCGCGTCACTAGTGTCCAAGTAACTCCCCACCTCCCGTCACTTGTGTCCAAGTAACTCCCCACCTCCCGTCACTCGTGTCCCAGTAACTCCCCACCTCCCGTCACTTGTGTCCAGGTAACTCCCCACCTCCCATCACTAGTGTCCAGGTAACTCCCCATCTCCCGTCACTAGTGTCCAAGTAACTCCCCACCTCCCGTCACTAGTGTCCAGGTAACTCCCCACCTCCCGTCACTAGTGTCCCAGTAACTCCCCACCTCCGGTCACGAGTGTCCAAGTAACTCCCCACCTCCCGTCACTAGTATCCAAGTAACTCCCGTCACTAGTGTCCAGGTAACTCCCCATCTCCCGTCACTGGTGTCCAAGTAACTCCCCACCTCCCGTCACTCGTGTCCAGGTAACTCCACACAGCCCGTCACTAGTGTCCAAGTAACTCCCCACCTCCCGTCACTAGTGTCCAGGTAACTCCCCACCTCCCATCACTAGTGTCCAGGTAACTCCCCACCTCCCATAACTAGTGTCCAAGTAACTCCCCACCTCCCATCACTAGTGTCCAGGTAACTCCCCACCTCCCATCACTAGTGTCCCAGTAACTCCCCACCTCCCGTCACTAGTGTCCAGGTAACTCCCCAAAACCCGTCACTAGTGTCCAAGTAACTCCCCACCTCCCGTCACTACTGTCCAGGTAACTCCCCACCTCCCGTCACTAGTGTCCCAGTAAGTCCCCACCTCCCGTCACTTGTGTCCAGGTAAATCCCCACCACCCGTCACTAGTGTCCAGGTAACTCCCTACCTCCCGTCACTAGTGTCCAATTAACTCCCCACCTCCCATCACTAGTGTCCAGGTAACTCCCCACCTCCCGTCACTAGTGTCCAAGTAACTCCCCACCTCCCGTCACTCGTGTCCAGGTAACTCCCCACCTCCCATCACTAGTGTCCAGGTAACTCCCCATCTCCCGTCACTGGTGTCCAAGTAACTCCCCACCTCCCGTCACTCGTGTCCAGGTAACTCCCACACAGCCCGTCACTAGTGTCCAAGTAACTCCCCACCTCCCGTCACTAGTGTCCAGGTAACTCCCCATCTCCCGTCACTGGTGTCCAAGTAACTCCCCACCTCCCGTCACTCGTGTCCAGGTAACTCCACACAGCCCGTCACTAGTGTCCAAGTAACTCCCCACCTCCCGTCACTAGTGTCCAGGTAACTCCCCACCTCCCATCACTCGTGTCCAGGTAACTCCCCACCTCCCATAACTAGTGTCCAAGTAACTCCCCACCTCCCATCACGAGTGTCCAGGTAACTCCCCACCTCCCATCACTAGTGTCCCAGTAACTCCCCACCTCCCGTCACCAGTGTCCAGGTAACTCCCCAAAACCCGTCACTAGTGTCCAAGTAACTCCCCACCTCCCGTCACTACTGTCCAGGTAACTCCCCACCTCCCGTCACTAGTGTCCCAGTAACTCCCCACCTCCCGTCATTTGTGTCCAGGTAAATCCCCACCATCCGTCACTAGTGTCCAGGTAACTCCCTACCTCCCGTCACTAGTGTCCAAGTAACTCCCCACCTCCCATCACGAGTGTCCAGGTAACTCCCCACCTCCCGTCACTAGTGTCCAATTAACTCCCCACCTCCCGTCACTAGTGTCCAGGTAACTCCCCACCTCCCATCACTAGTGTCCCACTAACTCCCCACCTCCCGTCACTAGTGTCCAGGTAACTCCCCACCTCCCGTCACTAGTGTCCCAGTAACTCACCACCTCCGGTCACTAGTATCCAAGTAACTCCCCACCTCCCGTCACTAGTGTCCAGGTACCTCCCCACCTCCCGTCACTTGTGTTCCAGTTACTCCCCACCTCCCGTCACTAGTGTCCAGGTAACTCCCCACCTCCTATCACTAGTGTCCAGGTAACTCCCCACCTCCCATCACTAGTGTCCAGGTAACTCCCCACCTCCCATCACTAGTGTCCCAGTAACTCCCCACCTCCTATCACTAGTGTCCAGGTAACTCCCCACCTCCCATCACTAGTGTCCAGGTAACTCCCCACCTCCCATCACTAGTGTCCCGGTAACTCCCCATCTCCCATCACGAGTGTCCAGGTAACTCCCCATCTCCCGTCACTAGTGTCCAAGTAACTCCCCACCTCCCGTCACGAGTGTCCAGGTAACTCCCCACCTCCCGTCACTAGTGTCCCAGTAACTCCCACCTGCGGTCACTAGTGTCCAAGTAACTCCCCACCTCCCGTCACTAGTGTCCAGTTAACTCCCCACCTCCCATCACTCGTGTCCAAGTAACTCCCCACCTCCCGTCACTAGTGTCCAGGTAACTCCCCATCTCCTGTCACTCGTGTCCAGGTAACTCCCCACCTCCCGTCACTAGTGTCCCAGTAACTCGCCACCTCCCGTCACTTGTGTCCAGGTAACTCCCCACCTCCGGTCACTAGTGTCCAGGTAACTCCCCACCTCCCATCACTAGTATCCAAGTAACTCCCCACCTCCCGTCACTCGTGTCCCAGTAACTCCCCACCTCCCGTCACTACTGTCCCAGTAACTCCCCACCTCCCGTCACTCGTGTCCCAGTAACTCCCCACCTCCCCTCACGAGTGTCCCAGTAACTTCCCACCTCCCATCACTCGTGTCCCAGTAACTCCCCACCTCCCATCACTAGTGTCCCAGTAACTCCCCACCTCCCGTCACTAATGTCCCAGTAACTCCCCACCTCCCATCACTAGTGTCCCAGTAACTCCCCACCTCCCGTCACTAATGTCCCAGTAACTCCCAACCTCCCGTCACTGGTGTCCCAGTAACTCCCCACCTCCCGTCACTGGTGTCCCAGTAACTCGCAACCTCCCGTCACTAGTGTCCAAGTAACTCCCCACCTCCCGTCACTCGTGTCCAGGTAACTCCCCATCTCCCGTCACTAGTGTCCAAGTAACTCCCCACCTCCCGTCACTAGTGTCCAGGTAACTCCACACAGCCCGTCACTAGTGTCCAAGTAACTCCCCACCTCCCGTCACTAGTGTCCAGGTAACTCCCCACCTCCCATCACTAGTGTCCAGGTAACTCCCCACCTCCCATCACTAGTGTCCAGGTAACTCCCCACCTCCCATCACTAGTGTCCAGGTAACTCCCCACCTCCCATCACTAGTGTCCCAGTAACTCCCCACCTCCCGTCACTAGTGTCCAGGTAACTCCCCAAAACCCGTCACTAGTGTCCAAGTAACTCCCCACCTCCCATCACTACTGTCCAGGTAACTCCCCACCTCCCGTCACTAGTGTCCCAGTAACTCCCCATCTCCCGTCACTTGTGTCCAGGTAAATCCCCACCACCCGTCACTGGTGTCCAGGTAACTCCCTACCTCCCGTCACTAGTGTCCAATTAACTCCCCACCTCCCATCACTAGTGTCCAGGTAACTCCCCACCTCCTGTCACTCGTGTCCAGATAACTCCCCACCTCCTGTCACTAGTGTCCAAGTAACTCCCCACCTCCCGTCACTAGTGTCCAGGTAACTCCCCACCTCCCATCACTAGTATCCAAGTAACTCCCCACCTCCCATCACTAGTGCCCAGGTAACTCCCCACCTCCCGTCACTCGTGTCCCAGTAACTCCCCACCGCCCATCACTAGTGTCCAAGTAACTTCCCACCTCCCATCACTAGTGCCCAGGTAACTCCCCACCTCCCGTCAGTAGTGTCCCAGTAACTCCCCACCTCCCGTCACTAGTGTCCCAGTAACTCCCCACCTCCCGTCACTCGTGTCCCAGTAACTCCCCACCTCCCCTCACGAGTGTCCCAGTAACTCCCCACCTCCCGTCACTAGTGTCCCAGTAACTCCCCACCTTCCCGTCACTAGTGTCCAAGTAACTCCCCACCTCCCATCACTAGTGTCCCAGTAACGCCCCACCTCCCATCACTAGTGTCCAGGTAACTCCCCATCTCCCGTCACTCGTGTCCAAGTAACTCCCCACCTCCCGTCACTAGTGTCCAGGTAAGTCCCCACCTCCCGTCACTAGTGTCCCAGTAACTCCCCACCTCCGGTCACGAGTGTCCAAGTAACTCCCCACCTCCCGTCACTAGTATCCAAGTAACTCCCGTCACTAGTGTCCAGGTAACTCCCCATCTCCCGTCACTAGTGTCCAAGTAACTCCCCACCTCCCGTCACTCGTGTCCAGGTAACTCCACACAGCCCGTCACTAGTGTCCAAGTAACTCCCCACCTCACGTCACTAGTGTCCAGGTAACTCCCCACCTCCCATAACTAGTGTCCAAGTAACTCCCCACCTCCCATCACTAGTGTCCAGGTAACTCCCCACCTCCCATCACTAGTGTCCCAGTAACTCCCCACCTCCTGTCACTAGTGTCCAGGTAACTCCCCACCTCCCGTCACTAGTGTCCCAGTAACTCCCCACCTCCCGTCACTTGTGTCCAGGTAAATCCCCACCACCCGTCACTAGTGTCCAGGTAACTCCCTACCTCCCGTCACTAGTGTCCAATTAACTCCCCACCTCCCATCACTAGTGTCCAGGTAACTCCCCACCTCCTGTCACTAGTGTCCAGATAACTCCCCACCTCCCGTCACTAGTGTCCAAGTAACTTCCCACCTCCCGTCACTAGTGTCCAAGTAACTCCCCACCTCCGGTCACTACTGTCCCAGTAACTCCCAACCTCCCGTCACTGGTGTCCCAGTAACTCCCCACCTCCCGTCACTGGTGTCCCAGTAACTCGCAACCTCCCGTCACTAGTGTCCAAGTAACTCCCCACCTCCCGTCACGAGTGTCCAGGTAACTCCCCACCTCCCGTCACTAGTGTCCAAGTAACTCCCCACCTCCCGTCACTAGTGTCCAGGTAACTCCCCACCTCCCATCACTCGTGTCCAGGTAACTCCCCACCTCCCATAACTAGTGTCCAAGTAACTCCCCATCTCCCATCACGAGTGTCCAGGTAACTCCCCACCTCCCATCACTAGTGTCCCAGTAACTCCCCACCTCCCGTCACTAGTGTCCAGGTAACTCCCCAAAACCCGTCACTAGTGTCCAAGTAACTCCCCACCTCCCGTCACTACTGTCCAGGTAACTCCCCACCTCCCGTCACTAGTGTCCCAGTAACTCCCCACCTCCCGTCATTTGTGTCCAGGTAAATCCCCACCATCCGTCACTAGTGTCCAGGTAACTCCCTACCTCCCGTCACTAGTGTCCAAGTAACTCCCCACCTCCCATCACGAGTGTCCAGGTAACTCCCCACCTCCCGTCACTAGTGTCCAATTAACTCCCCACCTCCCGTCACTAGTGTCCAGGTAACTCCCCACCTCCCATCACTAGTGTCCCACTAACTCCCCACCTCCCGTCACTAGTGTCCAGGTAACTCCCCACCTCCCGTCACTAGTGTCCCAGTAACTCACCACCTCCGGTCACTAGTATCCAAGTAACTCCCCACCTCCCGTCACTAGTGTTCAGGTACCTCCCCACCTCCCGTCACTTGTGTTCCAGTTACTCCCCACCTCCCGTCACTAGTGTCCAGGTAACTCCCCACCTCCTATCACTAGTGTCCAGGTAACTCCCCACCTCCCATCACTAGTGTCCAGGTAACTCCCCACCTCCCATCACTAGTGTCCCAGTAACTCCCCACCTCCCATCACTAGTGTCCCGGTAACTCCCCATCTCCCATCACTAGTGTCCAGGTAACTCCCCATCTCCCGTCACTAGTGTCCAAGTAACTCCCCACCTCCCGTCACGAGTGTCCAGGTAACTCCCCACCTCCCGTCACTAGTGTCCCAGTAACTCCCCACCTCCGGTCACTAGTGTCCAAGTAACTCCCCACCTCCCGTCACTAGTGTCCAGTTAACTCCCCACCTCCCATCACTCGTGTCCAAGTAACTCCCCACCTCCCGTCACTAGTGTCCAGGTAACTCCCCATCTCCTGTCACTCGTGTCCAGGTAACTCCCCACCTCCCGTCACTAGTGTCCCAGTAACTCGCCACCTCCCGTCACTTGTGTCCAGGTAACTCCCCACCTCCGGTCACTAGTGTCCAGGTAACTCCCCACCTCCCATCACTAGTATCCAAGTAACTCCCCACCTCCCGTCACTCGTGTCCCAGTAACTCCCCACCTCCCGTCACTACTGTCCCAGTAACTCCCCACCTCCCGTCACTCGTGTCCCAGTAACTCCCCACCTCCCATCACTAGTGTCCCAGTAACTCCCCACCTCCCGTCACTAATGTCCCAGTAACTCCCAACCTCCCGTCACTGGTGTCCCAGTAACTCCCCACCTCCCGTCACTGGTGTCCCAGTAACTCGCAACCTCCCGTCACTAGTGTCCAAGTAACTCCCCACCTCCCGTCACTCGTGTCCAGGTAACTCCCCATCTCCCGTCACTAGTGTCCAAGTAACTCCCCACCTCCCGTCACTAGTGTCCAGGTAACTCCACACAGCCCGTCACTAGTGTCCAAGTAACTCCCCACCTCCCGTCACTAGTGTCCAGGTAACTCCCCACCTCCCATCACTAGTGTCCAGGTAACTCCCCACCTCCCATCACTAGTGTCCAGGTAACTCCCCACCTCCCATCACTAGTGTCCCAGTAACTCCCCACCTCCCGTCACTAGTGTCCAGGTAACGCCCCAAAACCCGTCACTAGTGTCCAAGTAACTCCCCACCTCCCATCACTACTGTCCAGGTAACTCCCCACCTCCCGTCACTAGTGTCCCAGTAACTCCCCACCTCCCGTCACTTGTGTCCAGGTAAATCCCCACCACCCGTCACTGGTGTCCAGGTAACTCCCTACCTCCCGTCACTAGTGTCCAATTAACTCCCCACCTCCCATCACTAGTGTCCAGGTAACTCCCCACCTCCTGTCACTCGTGTCCAGATAACTCCCCACCTCCTGTCACTAGTGTGCAAGTAACTCCCCACCTCCCGTCACTAGTGTCCAGGTAACTCCCCACCTCCCATCACTAGTATCCAAGTAACTCCCCACCTCCCATCACTAGTGCCCAGGTAACTCCCCACCTCCCGTCACTCGTGTCCCAGTAACTCCCCACCGCCCATCACTAGTGTCCAAGTAACTTCCCACCTCCCATCACTAGTGCCCAGGTAACTCCCCACCTCCCGTCAGTAGTGTCCCAGTAACTCCCCACCTCCCGTCACTAGTGTCCCAGTAACTCCCCACCTCCCGTCACTCGTGTCCCAGTAACTCCCCACCTCCCCTCACGAGTGTCCCAGTAACTCCCCACCTCCCGTCACTAGTGTCCCAGTAACTCCCCACCTTCCCGTCACTAGTGTCCAAGTAACTCCCCACCTCCCATCACTAGTGTCGCAGTAACGCCCCACCTCCCATCACTAGTGTCCAGGTAACTCCCCATCTCCCGTCACTCGTGTCCAAGTAACTCCCCACCTCCCGTCACTAGTGTCCAGGTAACTCCCCACCTCCCGTCACTAGTGTCCCAGTAACTCCCCACCTCCGGTCACGAGTGTCCAAGTAACTCCCCACCTCCCGTCACTAGTATCCAAGTAACTCCCGTCACTAGTGTCCAGGTAACTCCCCATCTCCCGTCACTAGTGTCCAAGTAACTCCCCACCTCCCGTCACTCGTGTCCAGGTAACTCCACACAGCCCGTCACTAGTGTCCAAGTAACTCCCCACCTCCCGTCACTAGTGTCCAATTAACTCCCCACCTCCCATCACTAGTGTCCAGGTAACTCCCCACCTCCTGTCACTAGTGTCCAGATAACTCCCCACCTCCCGTCACTAGTGTCCAAGTAACTCCCCACCTCCCGTCACTAGTGTCCAGGTAACTCCCCACCTCCCATCACTACTGTCCAAGTAACTTCCCACCTCCCGTCACTAGTGTCCAAGTAACTCCCCACCTCCGGTCACTACTGTCCCAGTAACTCCCAACCTCCCGTCACTGGTGTCCCAGTAACTCCCCACCTCCCGTCACTGGTGTCCCAGTAACTCGCAACCTCCCGTCACTAGTGTCCAAGTAACTCCCCACCTCCCGTCACTAGTGTCCAAGTAACTCCCCACCTCCCATCACTAGTGTCCAGGTAACTCCCCACCTCCCATCACTAGTGTCCCAGTAACTCCCCACCTCCTGTCACTCGTGTCCAAGTAACTCCGCACCTCCCGTCACTAGTGTCCAAGTAACTCCCCACCACCCGTCACTCGTGTCCAGTTAACTCCCCACCTCCCATCACTAGTGTCCAGGTAACTCGCCACCTCGCGTCACTTGTGTCCACGTAATTCCCCACCTCCCGTCACTAGTGTCCAAGTAACTCCCCACCTCCCGTCACTAGTGTCCAAGTAACTCCCCACCTCGCGTCACTAGTGTCCAAGTAACTCCCCACCTCCCGTCACTTGTGTCCAAGTAACTCCCCACCTCCCGTCACTAGTGTCCCAGTAACTCCCCACCTCCCGTCACTAGTGTCCAAGTAACTCCCCACCTCCCATCACTAGTGTCCCAGTAACGCCCCACCTCCCATCACTAGTGTCCAGGTAACTCCCCATCTCCCGTCACTAGTGTCCAGGTAACTCCCCACCTCCCGTCACTAGTGTCCCAGTAACTCCCCACCTCCGGTCACGAGTGTCCAAGTAACTCCCCACCTCCCGTCACTAGTATCCAAGTAACTCCCGTCACTAGTGTCCAGGTAACTCCCCATCTCCCGTCACTGGTGTCCAAGTAACTCCCCACCTCCCGTCACTCGTGTCCAGGTAACTCCACACAGCCCGTCACTAGTGTCCAAGTAACTCCCCACCTCCCGTCACTAGTGTCCAGGTAACTCCCCACCTCCCATCACTCGTGTCCAGGTAACTCCCCACCTCCCATAACTAGTGTCCAAGTAACTCCCCACCTCTCGTCACTAGTGTCCAGGTAACTCCCCACCTCCCATCACTAGTGTCCCAGTAACTCCCCACCTCCCGTCACTAGTGTCCAGGTAACTCCCCAAAACCCGTCACTAGTGTCCAAGTAACTCCCCACCTCCCGTCACTTCTGTCCAGATAACTCCCCACCTCCCGTCACTAGTGTCCCAGTAACTCCCCACCTCCCGTCACTTGTGTCCAGGTAAATCCCCACCACCCGTCACTAGTGTCCAGGTAACTCCCTACCTCCCATCACTAGTGTCCAATTAACTCCCCACCTCCCATCACTAGTGTCCAGGTAACTCCCCACCTCCCATCACTAGTGTCCCAGTAACTCCCCACCTCCTGTCACTAGTGTCCAAGTAACTCCGCACCTCCCGTCACTAGTGTCCAGGTAACTCCCCACAACCCGTCACTAGTGTCCAGTTAACTCCCCACCTCCCATCACTAGTGTCCAGGTAACTCGCCACCTCGCGTCACTTGTGTCCACGTAATTCCCCACCTCCCGTCACTAGTGTCCAAGTAACTCCCCACCTCCCATCACTCGTGTCCAGGTAAGTCCCTACCTCCCGTCACTAGTGTCCAAGTAACTCCCCACCTCCCCTCACGAGTGTCCCAGTAACTTCACACCTCCCATCACTTGTGTCCAAGTAACTCCCCACCTCCCATCACTAGTGTCCCAGTAACTCCCCACCTCCCGTCACTAGTGTCCCAGTAACTCCCCACCTCCCGTCACTTGTGTCCAGGTAAATCCCCACCACCCGTCACTAGTGTCCAGGTAACTCCCTACCTCCCATCACTAGTGTCCAATTAACTCCCCACCTCCCATCACTAGTGTCCAGGTAACTCCCCACCTCCCATCACTAGTGTCCCAGTAACTCCCCACCTCCTGTCACTAGTGTCCAAGTAACTCCGCACCTCCCGTCACTAGTGTCCAGGTAACTCCCCACAACCCGTCACTAGTGTCCAGTTAACTCCCCACCTCCCATCACTAGTGTCCAGGTAACTCGCCACCTCGCGTCACTTGTGTCCACGTAATTCCCCACCTCCCGTCACTAGTGTCCAAGTAACTCCCCACCTCCCATCACTCGTGTCCAGGTAAGTCCCTACCTCCCGTCACTAGTGTCCAAGTAACTCCCCACCTCCCCTCACGAGTGTCCCAGTAACTTCACACCTCCCATCACTTGTGTCCAAGTAACTCCCCACCTCCCATCACTAGTGTCCCAGTAACTCCCCACCTCCCATCACTAATGTCCCAGTAACTCCCCACCTCCCGTCACTAATGTCCCAGTAACTCCCCACCTCCCATCACTCGTGTCCCAGTAACTCCCCACCTCCCGTCACTAATGTCCAAGTAACTCCCCACCTCCCGTCACTACTGTCCCAGTAACTCCCAACCTCCCGTCACTTGTGTCCAAGTAACTCCCCACCTCCCGTCACTGGTGTCCCAGTAACTCCCCACCTCCCATCACTAGTGTCCCAGTAACTCGCCACCTCCCGTCAATAGTGTCCAAGTAACTCCCCACCTCCCGTCACTAGTGTCCAAGTAACTCCCCAACTCGCGTCACTAGTGTCCAAGTAACTCCCCACCTCCCGTCACTTGTGTCCAAGTAACTCCCCACCTCCCGTCACTAGTGTCCCAGTAACTCCCCACCTCCCGTCACTAGTGTCCAAGTAACTCCCCACCTCCCATCACTAATGTCCCAGTAACGCCCCACCTCCCATCACTAGTGTCCAGGTAACTCCCCATCTCCCGTCACTAGTGTCCAGGTAACTCCCCACCTCCCGTCACTAGTGTCCAGGTAACTCCCCACCTCCCGTCACTAGTATCCAAGTAACTCCCGTCACTAGTGTCCAGGTAACTCCCCATCTCCCGTCACTGGTGTCCAAGTAACTCCCCACCTCCCGTCACTCGTGTCCAGGTAACTCCACACAGCTCGTCACTAGTGTCCAAGTAACTCCCCACCTCCCGTCACTAGTGTCCAGGTAACTCCCCACCTCCCATCACTCGTGTCCAGGTAACTCCCCACCTCCCATAACTAGTGTCCAAGTAACTCCCCACCTCCCGTCACTAGTGTCCAGGTAACTCCCCACCTCCCATCACTAGTGTCCCAGTAACTCCCCACCTCCCGTCACTAGTGTCCAGGTAACTCCCCAAAACCCGTCACTAGTGTCCAAGTAACTCCCCACCTCCCGTCACTACTGTCCAGATAACTCCCCACCTCCCGTCACTAGTGTCCCAGTAACTCCCCACCTCCCGTCACTTGTGTCCAGGTAAATCCCCACCACCCGTCACTGGTGTCCAGGTAACTCCCTACCTCCCATCACTAGTGTCCAATTAACTCCCCACCTCCCATCACTAGTGTCCAGGTAACTCCCCACCTCCCATCACTAGTGTCCCAGTAACTCCCCACCTCCTGTCACTAGTGTCCAAGTAACTCCGCACCTCCCGTCACTAGTGTCCAAGTAACTCCCCACAACCCGTCACTAGTGTCCAGTTAACTCCCCACCTCCCGTCACTAGTGTCCAGGTAACTCGCCACCTCGCGTCACTTGTGTCCACGTAATTCCCCACCTCCCGTCACTAGTGTCCAAGTAACTCCCCACCTCCCGTCACTAGTTTCAAAGTAACTCCCCACCTCCCATCACTAGTGTCCCAGTAACTCCCCACCTCCCATCACTAGTGTCCAAGTAATTCCCCACCTCCCGTCACTCGTGTCCAAATAACTCCCCACCTCCCATCACTAGTGTCCAGGTAACTCCCGCCCTCCTGTTACTCATCATCATAGGCCCTCCCTCAAAATCCCTCAACACTTGCTTCCACTCTAAAAGTGAGTTCTCAGGTGACTGAACAGTCCAATACAGGAATTACAGTCCCTGTCACAGGTGGGGCAGACAGTCATTGAAGGAAAGATGGGTGGGACTGGTTTGCCGCACGTTCCTTCCGCTGCATGCGCTTGCTTTTTGCATGCTCTCGGCGACGAGACTCGAGGTGCTCAGCGCCCTCCCGGCTGCATTTCCTCCACTTCGGGCGGTATTTGGCCAAGAACTCCCAGGTGCCAGTTGGGATGTTGCATTTTATCAAGGAGGCTTTGAGGGTGTTCTTGAAACATTTCCTCTGCCCACCTGTGGCTCGTTTGCTGTGTAGATGTTTCGAGTAGAGCGCTTACTTTGGGAGCCTTGTGTCAGGCATGCAGACAATGTGGCCCGCCCAACAGATCTGGTTGAGTGTGGTCAGTGCTTCGATGTTGGGGATGTTGGCCTGTTAGAGGACGTTAACGTTGGTGCGTATGTTCCTCCCAGGGGATTTGCAGGATCTTGCGGACATCAACCAAGTATCCAGGAAACTCCCCACCTCCCGTCACTGGTGTCCAGGTAACTCCCCACCCCCATCACTCATGTCCAGTCCCGTGAAGCTCCCACAATGAGCTCCACTGACCAACCACATTCCAGGAGATGAGTGCAATATCATGAATGTTTTTGATAAAGCTACCTCTGCCTGACCCATGGTAGGAGCAGGTTCCGCCGGCACCGGGCACCTGTGGGGCCTCCCTGTGGCTATTGGTAATCTTTCAGCCTGGACAGCAAGTGTTGAAGGGGGGAGTCTCTCCACTCAGCCCGAACCTGTCCTGATCTCGTGTCCACATTGTGCGCACTGTAGTGTGATCTGGAGCAGGATCCCAGGCTTATGCTTCCTCTCTCTAACCCCAGTGGCTGAAGTAAGCATTGTCCCCATACGTACCCTGTTTAATCAGCTCAAGCTTAATGACAGCCTGAGCAATGTATCTAGTCAATGGGCCATTGTGGAGCAAGACTTTGGTGTGCTTTATCTTTTTATATCTCTCAGTTGCGTAACGAGGGATCTTGGTACTTTTGTACCGAGTAATTTATAGAGTAAAGCTCCCTCTGCACTGTCCCATCAAACACACTCCCAGGGCAGGTACAGCACAGGTTAGATACAGAGTAAAGCTCCCTCTGCACTGTCCCATCAAACACACTCCCAGGGCAGGTACAGCACGGGTTAGATACACTGTCTGGTGTGTGTGTGACTGACTCTGTTCTCTGTTTGGTTCAGGCTGTGAATATGAAGGGAAGCAGTATATAAATGGGGACATTTTCTCATCCAGTGCCAACCCCTGCATGAACTGCTCATGTGTGGTAAGTCTGCCATTGTTGGAGATTTAAAAGTATTGGCATATGCTTAGAGATCATTCACTGAAAGGGCCATTGGCATCTTGACCTCCAGGTATTTGGCGCTTGGTCATTTTAAATGTCATTGTTTGGGGCATGTTTGACCCTTGGTTGTTTGACCTCTGGCCCCTGGTTGTTTGACCCTGGACCCTGGTTGTTTGACCCATGGCCCCTGATTGTTTGATCCCCGCACCCTGGTTGCGTGATGTTTGGTTATTTAATTTCTTGTCCTTGGTTGTTTGACTTTCAGTTGTTTGAGGCCTTTTTTCTGACCCCCTGATGCTTGGTCCTCTGACCCCGGTCCTCTGAACCCCTGATCCTCTGACCTCTGACCCCCTGATCCTCTGACCACCTGGTCCTCTGACCACCTAGTCTTATGACTCCCTGGTCCTCTCACGCCTGGTCCTCTGACCCCCTGATCCTCTCACCCCCCTGGTCCTCTGACCCCCTGGTCCTATCACCCCTGATTCTCTGACCCCTGGTCCCCTGAGCCTTGGTTCTCTGGCCCTTGGTCCCCTGACCCCATGTCCCCTGACCCCTGGTTCTCTCACCCCTGGTCCTCTGACCCATGATTCTCTGACCCCATGTCTTCTGACCCCTGGTCCTCTGACCCCTGATTTTCTGATCCCATGTCCTCTGGTCACCTGATCCCTGGTTCTCTGGCCCTTGGTCCTCTGACCTCTGACCCCTGGTCCTTTGACCCCCCCCCCCCCCGGATGATTAAAATGCTTCCCTGTGAATTCACTAACCTATTAGACTTAGTTAATGTTTAATCATTGAATGTCTGCTCTTTGTTTGTTACAGAGCAGCCTGGTGAGGTGTGCCCCCATTCAGTGCCAACCTCTGCTGTGTGCAAACCCAGTCCAGGAGGCCGGTCAGTGCTGCCCCAGCTGCCCAGGTGAGAGCAAACCGTGCGTCCAGCTGAGGCGGAGTCAGGTTACGGCAAAATGCCCCATTCTCTGACTCTGTCACTGACTCGCGCAAAATCAGTAGCAACAGTCTGAGCACAAGCACACTGACACCCCAACACAAACATGAAAATAGTGACAGGGTAAATGTACACCAACATGTGAAAATAGTGACACAAATTAAACAACATTTCAACACCCCCTTAAAGTGTGCACACACACCCCTAATCTCCAATCTCCATCCCACACTCCTAAAACAATCCCCATCCCACACTCCCTGTGTTATGTATGTAAACTTTACTAGTGTGTAAGACTTGCCACCAGGAGGCGCACCTGTTGGAGACTCGAGAGTCACCTGCACACCCCAGGCAAGCAGGTATAAAAGGCAGTCTACCATGCTGCTTCCGCACTCTGGAGTTACATTAAAGGGACCAAGATCACAACAGTTTGAGCTTGCAGTATAGTCTTGTGGAGTTGTTCTGAATGTAACAATTGGCGACGAGTAACAGATCAGGAACTTGCACGCGGTTATGGCTGCCGTTGGTATTCTTGAGAGATTTGTTGAGGGTGATGATTGGGAAGCCTTCGTTGAGCGTCTTGACCAGTGCTTCATGGCCAACGAGCTGGATACGTAAGCGCAGGGCGATTCTCCTCACCGTTTGTGGGTCCACGATATATGACCTCGTCAAAAATCTGCTAGTATCGACAAAACCAACGGAGAAGACATATGAAGACTTGTGCACGTTGGTTCGGGAACACTTTAAGCCGAAGGAGAGCATCTTAATAGCCAGGTATCGCTTTTACATGCACCATCGCTCCGAGAGCCAGGACGTGACGAGCGATGTCGCCAACCTAAGACGCCTTGCGGGACAGTGCGAATTTGCTGGATTTTTGGGGGAAGTGTTGCGGGACTTTTTCATGCTTGGAATCAGCCATGAGGTCATTCTTCGCAAACTGCTGTCTGCCAAATCCCTAGATCTGAGCAAGGCCATCACGATAGCCCAGGCTTTCATGTCCACAAATGATAACACTAAACAGATATCTCTGCAGCATCGAAGCTCACCGGCAAGTACTGTGCAGAAAATAACGCCTTCAGCAGGCAGAACTGTACATGGCAAGGCCTGCACGCCTGCAGAGGTCAGACCTAGGATGACTCGGAGTCCGCTGTGGGGCGTGAATGCGAATCCATTAACACCATGTTGGTGCTGCGGGGGTAATCATTGGGCCCATCAATGTCGATTCAAGCACTACATGTGCAAGGGCTGTGGAACAATGGGGCACCTCCAGTGAATGTGCAAACGTACTGCGACTCACCACGTGGCAGAGTCGGCAGAAAATGACCGATCTGGCACGGATCATGCTGAATGAGTAAGAAAGGCAACTCAACCCGAGGCTGAAGAGGAAGTGTATGGGGTACACACCTTCACCACCAAAAGCCCTCCGATAATATTGAACGTCAAATTAAACAGCATTCCAGTTTCCATGGAATTGGACACAGGGGTGAGTCAATTATAAGCCAGAAGGCTTTTGAGAAGCTGTGGGGCAACAAGGCACAAAGGCCAAAACTAAGCCCAATTCACACAAAGCTGCGCACTTATACCAAAGAGCTCATACCAGTCATTGGCAGTGTGGCAGTGAAGGTATCGTACGATGGAACTGTGCATGATTTATCACTATGGATTGTACCAGGCGATGGCTCAACGCTGTTCGGCAGAAGCTGGCTAGGAAAGATCCGATGGAATTGGGACGATATCAAAGCACTGTCTTCGGTGGATGACGCCTCGTGCGCCCAAGTGCTAAACAAATTCCCGTCATTATTTGAGCCGGGCATCGGCAACTTCACAGGCGCCAAAGTGCGGATCCATCTCGTCCCTGGTGCACAGTCCGTCCATCACAAGGCCCGAGTGGTTCCATATATGATGCGAGAGAAAGTCGAGATCGAGCTGGACAGACTTCAACGAGAGAGAATCATATCGCCAGTCGAGTGGGCCAGTCCAATTGTTCCGGTGTTGAAAAGCGATGGGACGGTCAGAATCTGCGGGGACTACAAGATAACAATCAACCGAGTCTCGTTACAGGACCAGTACCCACTACCCAAAGCTGATGACCTGTGCGCAACGCTACCAGGGGGGGAGTTGTTCACCAAGCTGGATCGAACCTCTGCTTACATGACACAGGAGCTGGCTGAACCTTCGAAAAAATTGATGTGCATCAACACGCACGAAGGACTGTTCAGATACCACAGATGCTCTTTTGGCATTCACTCGGCTGCGGCTATCTTCCAGAGGAACATGTAGATTCTGCTGAAATCGGTTCCGTGCACCATGGTGTTTCAAGATGACATCCTGATCACTGGTCGCAACACCATCGAACACTTGCACAATCTGGAAGAGGTTCTAAAGTGACTGGACAGAGTGGGACTCTGGCTGAAACGCTCCAAGTGTGTTTTCCTGGCGCTAGTGGTCGAATTTTTGGGGAGAAAGATTGCGGCAGACGGCATCAGACCCACGGACTCCAAGACGGAGGCCATCAAGAATGCACCCAGACCACAGAATGTGGTGGAGCGGCATTCGTTCCTGGGACTCCTCAACTATTTTGGTAACTTTCTACCGGGGCTGAGCACTTTGCTGGAGCCTTTGCATTTATTGCTATGCAAGGGTGACGACTGGGTTTGGGGTAAATCTCAAGAGACAGCCTTCAATAAGGCCAGAAACCTGCTATGTTCTAACAAGTTACTTGTATTGTATGACCCGTGTAAACGTTTTGTTCTAGCTTGTGTTGCATCTTCGTATGGGGTCAGTAGTGTGTTACAGCAAGCCAATGTGTCAGGCAAACTGCAACTGGTTGCACATACGTCCAGAAGATTATCCAAGGCTGAAAGAGCCTACAGTATGGTTGAGAAAGAAGCATTAGCATGCGTATACGGGGTTAAGAAAATGCACCAATATCTCCGGTTCGAGCTCGAAACCGACCACAAACCGCTCATTTTGCTGTTTTCAGAAAGTAAAGATATTAACACCAATGCTTTGTCCCGCATCCAAAGATGGGCACTAACATTATCTGCGTATGACCATGTAATCCGCCACAGACCAGGCACTGAGAACTGTGCTGATGCCCTCAGTCGGCTACCATTGCCCACCACCGGGGTGGAAATGGCGCAACCCGCAGTCTTGCTTCTTGTAATGGATGTTTTTGAGAGCGAGGAGTCACCTGTCACTGCTCGCCAGATCAGGACCTGGAAGAGCCAGGACCCTGTGCTATCACTAGTAAAAAGCTGCGTCCTTAATGGGAGCTGGTCGGCTGTTCCCGGGTAAATGCAAGACAAAATTAAGTCGTTTTACCGATGCAAGGATGAAATGTCCATCCATTCAGATTGTCTCCTATGGGGAATCGCATGGTTTTGCCAAAAAAAGGCAGGGAAACGTTTATACACGACCTACACAGTACCCACCCAGGCATCGTCATGATTAAGGCTATCGCCAGGTCGCACATTTGGTGGCCCGGCATTGACTCGGAATTGGAGTCATGCGTACACCAATGTAACACTTGCTCACAGTTGAGCAATGCACTAAGGGAGGCCCCACTGAGTCTGTGGTCATGGCCCTCCAAACCGTGGTCCAGGGTCGATGTAGATTTCGCTGGCCCCTTTCGAGGAAAGATGTTTCTAGTAGCAGTGGATGCGTACTCTAAATGGATGTATGTATAATAATGTCGTCATGTATGTCCACTGCCACCATTGAAAGCCTCTGGGCCATGTTCGCCACCCATGATTTGCCCGACGTCCTTGTTAGTGACAATGGACCGTGTTTCACCAGCTCGGAATTCAATGAGTTCATGACCCGTAATGGCATTAAGCATGTCAGGTCTGCCCCATTTAAGCCCACATCCAACGGTCAAGCGGAACGGGCTGTCCAAACCATCAAGCAGAATTTGAAACGCGTGACGGATGGTTCCCTGCAGACTCGGTTATCTCGGGTTCTGCTCAGCTACCGGACGCGACCCCACTCACTTACTGGTGTTCCCCCCGCAGAATTGTTAATGAAGAGAGCTCTCAAAACCAGGCGGATCTTAATGACCATGTAGAAACCCGGCGTCACCGGCATAACATGTACCACGATCGCGCGGCTGTATCGCGTGACATTGAGGTTAATGGCCCTGTGTTTGTTCTTAATTACGGTCATGGTCCCAAATGGGTTGCTGGCACTGTGTTAGCCAAGGAGGGGAATAGAGTGTTTGTCAAACTTTTGAATGGACAATCGCGCAGAAAGCACTTGGATCAGACCAAATTGCGATTCACTAACAACCAAGAACAGTTTGAAGAGGACATTACCATCATTGATCCACCAACACACACCCAACCAGCAACCGACCTCGCTGTCAACCACGAGGATAAAACCACCATGCCCGACAGTCCGACCAGACCAGCTACATCACAGTGTAGCAATGATCCGACCGACTCACCCATGCCAGGACTTCAACTCAGGCAATCAACCCGGGAACGCAGAGCCCCGGATCGCCTCAACTTGTAAATAACTTGTATCTAAGACTTTGGGGGGGAGTGATGTTATGTGTGTAAACTTTACTAGTGTGTAAGACTTGCCACAAGGGGGCGCACCTGTGGGAGACCCAAGGGTCACCTGCACATCCCAGGCAAGCAGGTATAAAAGGCAGTCTACCATGCTGCCTCCTTACTCTGGAGTTACATTAAAGAGACCAAGGTCACAACAGTTTGAGCTTACAGGGGGAAGAGCGAGAGGATGGGGAGAGTGAGGGGGGGGACAGAGCGAGGTGGGGGGAAGCGAGGGCGGAGCGCGAGGGGGACGGGACAGAACGGGGGCGGAGAGCTAAGGGGGGACAGAGGGAGGGGAGAGTGTTGTGGAGTTATTCTGAACGTAACACCCAATCCCCATCCCACAGACTCTCTCACTCCATCCTCACTGTGTTCTAATGGAGACTCTTCACCCTGTCTCCTCTATAACCTCATTCCTTCCCTAGGATTCAGGTTCTGGAACTTCTAACCCCCTTCCCCCCCTTCACTCTCCATCCCCCTCGCTCTCCCCCCCCTCATTCTCCCCCCTCTTGCACTCCCTCCCTCGCTCTGCCCCCCCACTCTGTCACTCTGTTCCCCCCTCGCTCTGTTCCCCTCTCGCTCTCGCCCCCTCACTCTGTTCCCCCTCGCTCTGTTCCCCCCTCACTCTCCCCCCCTCGCTCTGTTCCCCCCTCGCACTGCCCCCTCTCAAACTGCCCCCCTCGCTCTCCCCCCCCCCGCTCTCCCCCCTCATTCTGTCTCCGCCACCCTTGCACTGCCCCCCCTTCCCCCCTCGCCCTCAACCCCCCTCACTCTGTCCCCCCCTCGCTCTGTTCCCCCCTCGCTCTCCCCTCCCCTCGCTCTTCCCCCCTCGCTCTGCCCCCACCTCGCTCTCCACCCCTTGCTCTCCCCCCTCGCTCTCCCCCCCTCGCTCTCCCCCCGCGCACTGCCCCTCCCTCGCACTCCCCCCCCCCTCGTTCTTCTCCCCCCCTCACTCTCCACCCCTCGCTCTCCACCCCTCTCACTCTCCCCCCCCTTGCTCTTTCCCCCTCGCTCTTTCCCCCTCGCTCTCCCCCCTCGCTCTCCCCCCCTCGCTCTGTTCCCCCCTCGCTCTGTCTCCCCCACCCTTGCACTGCCCCCCCCTCGCTCTCCCCCCCCCTCGCTCTCCCCCCCCCTCGCTCTCTCCCCCCACCTCGCTCTCCCCCCCTCGCTCTGTCTCCCCCACCCTTGCACTGCCCTCCCTCTCGCTCTGCCCCCCAACCCCCCCTCGCTCTATCTGCCCTCTCCCCTACAGCCTTTTAAAACCTAAGCCTGGTGCCGTCTAACCACACTGCTTCATGACTTTGCTCACCTTCTCTGCCCGACGGTGTGATGGAATGTCTTTCTGCCCTCTCTCAGGATGTGAGCTGGACAGAGCAGGCTTGGATCACAGCCAGACATTCACTTCACCGGACGGTTGTCGGACGTGTGTGTGCACGGTGAGTAACGGCAGCTTTTCAATTTGTTGACATGTTTACACCTGTAAATGCACACAGCACTAGGAGTTGGCCATTCGCTCCATCTTGTTACCCATGATGCTCTCTGTCTTGAAGCCGCCATTCCTTGCAGTTGGATCCTGCGAGTGAATGCTTGATGCCCTTGTAAAGTCCTGTCCCTGAAGTACAGACTCACACAAGGCACATGCTGAAGTCAAGGTCACTTAGGACCTGCACCTTTATTACACAGCT